>NW_011888944.1:2298129-2303718 GCF_000151845.1 Pteropus vampyrus | reverse complement strand
ACTTTTCTTTGTTGATAAAACTCAAATTCTAATTTCCAGTGAGAAGGAGCTTGACAATCAGGGGATTTAAAGAGAGATAAAGGATTAGTCTGTTGTCTCCACTGGTAGCTGTTGGCAAGTGAAATTTACCTGGTGGAGTGTCAAATCCCTCCTCCCCTTGTAACTGATTAGAACTGCTTAAAGTTGTTTGCTGGATTAATGGGAGTACGAATATTAAGATTACTTAATAAGATTTAGTAGTGATTTTGTTTACATTTCTAAAACAGACATTAATTTTAATATTATGTGCATCAATTTTTTTAGACTTCCTTAGCTACGTGTTTTGCTCAAGAAACTTTTGGGAAACAGTACAAACAAACTGTAGGACTGGATTTCTTTTTGAGAAGGATAACATTGCCAGGTAAGAGACTAAAAGTCTTAACGTAGAAAATTGTGCATCTCTTACAATAAGAGGCATAGGCAGAAAAGTGTAAAATAAATTTGGGGCTGCTTCTACATGAAAATATATGTAATAGTAAATTTGTCTTAGGGAGGTTAACTTTCATCAGCATCCACCATGAAGACATACTGTCCATGGGGATGAGAAAAAAGTTTATGCGTGTTATGTCCCTCTACCTTCCAGTTTTTGACCACTGCAGATTTTTTTGAGAGGATAAACAATAGTTGCTTATAAAATTCTAAAACGTTTTAAGAAATCAAATGGTATTCAATTATCAACAGATATTGTATAAACTAAATGGAAAAGACTGGAAAGGATTATTTTTTTTAAATATTATTTTGATTAGCCTCTGCTTCAGTTTTTTGTTTGAGAGAAAGTTGGACCAGAAGTATAATGTAGCTATGGAACTTCTGTGCTCTAATATGTGAATGCTGTTTTATGCAAGGCAGCATGAAATTGCTGGCATTTAATAGACCACTAAAATTTAGGGTCCCTAGGCACTCATAAAAATACAGTTTGAGCATTCAAGATGTTTCAGTTCACCATGCAAAGAAACTATTTAGATGCCAGTTGCAGCACATTTTGTGGGAAATACAGGGAAATAATAACAAAAAAAGAGTGGTTTCTGTTTTAAGTTAGTTTCTGAACAATTGGAGCTTTAAAATGCTCTGTCCATTCACTTGTGATGGTTAAATTATATGTTTAAAGTATTTTATTAAAAGCAGTTTATCTTGATTGACTTTATAAACCAGTCAGTCTATCCCTCTCCTCTCTGAGGAAACCCATTTGAATAAAAACGGTTGCAAGTGTAGTGTCCGATTCATGTGCTGGAATGTGAGTGATAGGGTGGAAAGGAGTTTACTGAATTTCAATATTATTGAAATATTTTATCTCTCAAACACCCCCTTCTCTCAGACAACTCTCCATAAAAGTTTTAGAGCAGCTAATGAAAACTCTTGGTAATTGAAGCTATTCTCCGTATTTTACTCTAATATATTTTGAGATGGTCTGTATTTGGCTACCAATGAAAAATAAATTAGAAGATAGAGCATGAGAAAAGAATTCTAATTTTCTATTACTGTGTTATTGTTCAGCAAGAGGTTTAAATGAGAAACATATGCGTATTTCATTCGTTTTTTTTCTTTTAATGTATTCAAAACTTAAAATTTCAATTTATTTTTATTCTCACTCTTACGGATAGGATAATGCTACATTCATAATATGTACAGCGTCACTAGCAGAATACATGCACAAATCACATAATATACATGCCGAAAACTTATTTTTACAGCAGTGTTTTCAGAGATGCCAGTTGTACACACAGAACCTCAGTATGTGTTTAGTTATTGACTGTTATCTTTTGATGCTAATTTGCAAAAGCACCAACTTTCTGTATAATTAATATTGTTTAATTTTTCCGATTTTTTAACCCCAAAGGCTTCAGTAAAGGAGCAAGCACCTACTCAAACATTAAAAACATTTAAAGACTCGTTTTGGACATTTTATGTATTTGATATATGTGATGATTTCTGATCTGCTGCATAATACTACCAATTTAAAAATTTTGATTACTTAGTAAAAAATATTTGGTATTTTTAAAATCCAAATTTATAGTAAATATTTAGAGTTAGAAGGTATTTAGGTTAAAAAATGACATTAGGAAATGTATATTCAATGAATGTATATTTTAACATTCCTGATTAAGTTTTTATTTTGATGGGCAGAGTTCCAGAAAGAAATTTTGTTTTTTTGAAAGGCAATTGGTTTTATGCTACTTAATGGACTCAAAGTTATGGGAGAAATTTCAGTAGGAAAAAATTGTTTTAATGTATCTTGATTTTATATAATTAATAGGTACATTAAGAAGTAAGGTTAATAAATTACAAGGTTCATAGTATATTCTTTGTATACTTTAAATTTATCGTAATATATTCTTTATATACTTTAATTTTAATTTTAATTTATTGTAAGTGTCAAATGTAGGATGATTATTTGTGTCATTTGCTAAAACATTGCAGATAGCATTATTTATAGTAAAGCAGCATAGTGGGCAAGTCTAGTATTTGTTAGTATTCTAGTAACTCTTTGTCTATTCAGATTGTTAGCGGTGTCATACCTCCTGGTCATCTATTCACATTCTCTTCATGCAGGTTTTCAAGGTCATTACTTTGGAAATACTCATCCATTTTAGTATTTTTCATGATCCGGTATGCTGTATAGTCTGGATGCAACCACTGTGCAGATTTTACTGCTTAAAATAGTGTATCTGTTAGTCAGAGATTCTGCTGATAGAGCTTCTTAAGAGCCTTAGTCAAAATACTTTCAGGAAGCTTGTGGGTACAGTCCAGTAAACAGCGTTCTACTGTGAAAGGGATTTCTAAGTCTTTAGTACAAGAAGTGGGCAGACTTGTGTTTTTAGTTCCGTCTTGACTGTGCAGCACTTTAAGTAAGGTTAACCAAGGCACCAAGTGTACTTTACAAGGTCACTGTTGAATCCTCTTTGTGGCTTTGATGCATACCAAAAGCAACTTACCTGTATTTTGTCACCTCATTTATTTTATTTTTTTCCCTAGTTAAATGTCATTTCTTACAGAAGAGCAGGAATTTTGTAGCATTTTGCATTTGGGATTAGATTACTGACAATTTACTTAATGTTCTTTATGAGTTAGAAATTTTATTAGATGGATTCTTGATTTTTAAAAATTTTGCAATATTGATTATTTAAATATCATATAGCTTTATAGGTTGCCATTTTGAAAATATACTAGGAAACCACGTTTATGTCTGAATATTGATTTGAATTCCATTTTTATGTAATTTCATTTATTTTTATTTTTATATGTTAATAAGCCTCAAATTCAAATGTGGAAATTAAAAATGTATTTCTACATATATGAAATGACTGTAAAGTTAATATTATATTTGTTGAGGCTATAATGATAGTAAATTTTTTTTGGCTGGCTTTGCATATTAATAGATTAATAATGCATAGCGGTTTTTATTTCTGAGGCACTAGAATATGTATAAGAGAAAATTCAACAACAGACTTTGTTTGGAAAGGTGTAGATTTTTAAAATGCCCTCAACACATAAATATAAACCTCTTAGATGGGAGACAGTTGAATAAATGATTTAGAGTCTTGATATGATTGCAGTCAGAATTTGGAAACGTGACAAAGATCATGTTCCCAAGTTATAGTTGAAGTGTTCATAACACTTAATTCAGATAAGATCCGAATATCAGAACTTAAAGGAAAAATTCATATTTCTTGATATGAGGGTAAGTGGTAGAGTTTATTGGCCTTGAAGAGAATGAGATTAGGTGCCTTTTATTAAGTGTTGCTTAAAATCTTACTTTAAAAAAGTTAATATTGTTAAACACTGTGTTTGAAGTAAACAAAGGATTGTGAAGAGTTTTGTGAGTAAAATGAATAGATTTCTGCCTGTTTAGGGGCTTCTGAAAGTTTGATATAATTCTAGTGTGACAGCTGGCTCTCTCTCACCTGCTTAATTTGAGATAGCATCATAGGAGAAGGATTTCAGTTTTGAATCTTGAAAAATTTAGATTTTTAAGAAATTAGGTTTATACAAGTTGTTGGACAAATCTTAGTCTGTGACATTTTGGTTTTCGTGTTCATAGAGCTTTAGGAACATTTCCGTCGTTACTCAGCATTGAAAGTGTGTGTGTGTGGGAATGATGACGGGTGATAAACTTCAATAGCTCTTATTAATGCTAATGGAAGTTCCTCATGTAAATCCTCTGCACGTTGGCAGATGGAACAGACCTACATCTAAATAATGGAAAGATTGTAATGCAAACCCAACAAAACATAGAGTTAAGGGTTAAAACGTGGCTGGTTAGTCCAGTGTCGGACTTTCTTTGCAGTTGCAAAGTTGAATGATATGGCTAACGTTCTCTGATTTTAGTGTTTTACATTGGTATAAAATATCATATCTTTATAATCTTTTTTTTTTTTGAAATGAGACCAGTTCTTCAGTTTCTTAGTTTTTGAGTTTTCCTGATTTGCAAATCATTCAGAAAGATACATTTTTAATAGGGGGAGCTCATTTTGAAGGTACCAATTGAGACCTTGCCCACCTTTGGAAAGAACTGTATAATTGTATTAGGAGAAATAGTTTGAAATGTTAAACTAAAAAGCAGATTGGACATGGTCTTTTTTAGTTATTACCTACATTGATTAGAATGAGCAGCTTATCTTATAAATTTTTATATCAACCAAATATTTTGCAAAATCAACAAAAAATTTAGAGATTGCTTTGTATTTTAGAACACTTTTATAATACTTGTAAAGATTTGTCACACTATTTTATGAAGGCTTTGAAGCACATTATAATTCATTTCAATGGAAATGCTTTAAACAGGTATAAATGCATCATAATATTTAATATATGGTGTGTGTATCCTACACATACAGTTCTGAAGAGGGTTATCAAATGTGTTTCTTATTTTATAGGTTAAATTTGAAGACATAATTTTTAAAATTATGTTTACTATTATATATAATAGCTGACATTCAAATTAAAAAATTCATTTGAGTTGAAACTTTGTGTCCATTTTCGTAGTCAATTATTATTCTGTGGGTTTTAGAACCTATAGAGTATAGAACTTACAGCAAAATATATTATGTATAATAGGGTAGGTTAGTATATAAAGTTCAATTTTTATTTTCAAAGTATATTTTTACCCCATGTACAAGTGCTTTATTCTATTTTCTGTTTAAGAAAATATTTTTTAAGGTTTGAGAAGTTCACGAATTAAAGCTTTATTTTCCTTTGTTTTGAAGGTGATTATAAATGTGGGTCCATGGAAACGGGTAAAAGTATGAACCTTAATTCCCCACTATGATTTCTTTTGATAACATTATTTCGTAGTTCCAAATATCTGACCATGTGAGCCTGCAGAATAAAAGGCAAATTAGATTCTGAGTTTATCATTGTGACTTAGTGCTCTATTAAACTGTTTTCAGTTGTCGTATTGTTAATTAACTTTTTTTGTATTCTTATTTTCATATATTTTACATGTAGGAAACTTGAATGTTACTCTTCAAGTTTGGGATATAGGAGGACAGACAATAGGAGGCAAGATGTTGGATAAATACATCTATGGAGCACAGGTATGACATGAATTAA
>NW_011888944.1:2295588-2298079 GCF_000151845.1 Pteropus vampyrus | reverse complement strand
AAAATTATGTTTACTATTATATATAATAGCTGACATTCAAATTAAAAAATTCATTTGAGTTGAAACTTTGTGTCCATTTTCGTAGTCAATTATTATTCTGTGGGTTTTAGAACCTATAGAGTATAGAACTTACAGCAAAATATATTATGTATAATAGGGTAGGTTAGTATATAAAGTTCAGTTTTTATTTTCAAAGTATATTTTTACCCCATGTACAAGTGCTTTATTCTATTTTCTGTTTAAGAAAATATTTTTTAAGGTTTGAGAAGTTTACGAATTAAAGCTTTATTTTCCTTTGTTTTGAAGGTGATTATAAATGTGGGTCCATGGAAACGGGTAAAAGTATGAACCTTAATTCCCCACTATGATTTCTTTTGATAACATCATTTCGTAGTTCCAAATATCTGACCATGTGAGCCTGCAGAATAAAAGGCAAATTAGATTCTGAGTTTATCATTCTGACTTAGTGCTCTATTAAACTGTTTTCAGTTGTCGTATTGTTAATTAACTTTTTTTGTATTCTTATTTTCATATATTTTACATGTAGGAAACTTGAATGTTACTCTTCAAGTTTGGGATATAGGAGGACAGACAATAGGAGGCAAGATGTTGGATAAATACATCTATGGAGCACAGGTATGACATGAATTAACTGTGTGATCATTCCAGTACTGAAAATATTCCCCCGACAAACACACACAAGAGGGTACTCACACACAACTCTTTCTAACATGATTTTTATCTGATACATAGAGAGGCTAAATTTACATATTTGCTAATCCTTTGGATTTGTCCTCCCCAAAGTATGTTTGGAATAATTTGGATCAAGGAACTGATGTGACTCTAATAATAGCCTTCATATGCTGCTTATATTACTAGATATTGTTGTCAGCAGTTGAATAAATGTAGTTGTAAATGATATTTGATATTTATTAGCTGACTTGGGACCAGTGACAACTTTCAGAATTTATAAGTTGAATTAATGAAAAATATAGAAAGGAGAAATTTGATTTTGTTTTAAGTTATAAGGAAAAAAGCATTTATATGTTTATATATTTATGCACTGTGAATTAGTCTGCTAAATATAGTTCTACAGATTTAATAGATATATCAATATATTGTATCGGAAAACTAAGTATGGTTAATTATATATATGAAGCACATGCAATATTTTAGCATGGTATGATGTATTTTCAGAAGAAAATATATGTAGAATAAGAAAAACCTTTCGAATAATTATATAAAATTATTTGGCAACATGAGTTTATATAGACATAATTTAAATTTTTAAATTACATTATACAAATAGGAAATATGCATGGTTCTGCTATACTTTAAAAGTTAATTATGGACATGCTATTAATTTTTGCTTTTTCTTACACTTTTAATTAGCATGTACTTTTTATATTACCATGCGGCCCTGGGGGGAGTTTGATGTTTTAAGTCGGAGAATCATAACATAGTTGCACATAAGAAACGGGTCTAGAAGACTAAGAATTTTAAGCATGTTCCTTTACGAAGTTAATTGCTTGTTAAATACCATTGCCTTAATTTTGGATGGGAAATAAATTCTGAATTATTTTCTAAAATAAATGAGGCTCATAAATTCTGTATTGCCCTAGTTTTGTTTATTAATTATTGGTATATAGATTGGGCTCTTAGAAGTCTTTCTTCTTTGCCTTTTCTTCTACGTTCTTTGTCTCATGAAAAGTCTTTCTGCTCATTTAGCATCTTCACTTACGACCATATGACTTGATATTTTATGCATATTAATTTTTCTCTTAAAGGGTATATCTCAGATTTTTGTTTCTGACTTTATTGTTAATTTTTTGTTTTAAATTGATTATGTTTAAAGTGGCTATTAAACTAAAAAGAATTGCTGGACAGAGATCTTTGGAAAACAGCAGTTCTCATTTCATTCACTCGTTGGGAAAATGGGGTTTGGAAATGACAGTCTCTTTTCTCTTTGCTCCATTAAAATCTATTTCAAAGACACGTTGAATTAAAAAAAAATGAAAATTAGATTAGTCAAGCTTCTAACTCTATTTGATTTTGAGTGTCAAGTAGAATATGGTTTATAGATGTAGCTAGAACTAGTGGAGAACAGGGAGATTTTATGCATCTCAGTAAATAATACAAAATTCAATTCATAAATTCATCTAAAATTTAGGGGGATATAACACTCATACATTGGATTCTTTTAATTTTACCATACTTCAAATAATTAAAAACTTATTATTGGATATATTTAAATTTATTTAAAATGTATTAATATTTTATAATTAGGGTATTATATAAAAATTAATGATACGAAATTCATTTTAAAGTATATAATCTGTGGCATTTAGTACATTCACAATGTTATGTGACCATCCCTTCAAATCATTTTTTTACAGTGTATATTTTATGCTGTTAC
Organism: Pteropus vampyrus; assembly: GCF_000151845.1. Lineage (NCBI taxonomy): Eukaryota > Metazoa > Chordata > Mammalia > Chiroptera > Pteropodidae > Pteropus > Pteropus vampyrus. Next base: position 2,295,663 of record NW_011888944.1, on the reverse strand, counting down.
ATATCTGCTTACAATTAGCAGGCATAATGGGCAAATTTGTGGAAATTTCAGAAATTTCCCTCTTTTTTGAGAGTA
>NW_011888944.1:2273069-2294269 GCF_000151845.1 Pteropus vampyrus | reverse complement strand
CCCCACCCCCAGTGACGTTAAACTTTTAGCAATAATCTGTTGAACAGTGTTGGTTGAAACAAAATTGAATTGACATCCAAGAAGGAATTAGTGACATTTTGACAAGAACTAGTTCTAATAATTGAAGTATATCTCAGTTAAATTCCCAGATTTTGAATTACCTTAAAATTTTCTAGAAGTCTTCAGAAAGATGTTATAGGCTATTTTTCATAGTGGTTACGAGCAAACACACAGTACATAGTGTTTAGTGCCCTGTAACCTGTGGCTAACAGAGGCTAATAACAAACCTCAGAGAAGGACTGGATGTTTCATTTTTGTAGCTCTTTCCATCCTGGAATCTAAGTGGTTTGCAAACACTGCCCTACTGAGCATAAACTCAATGAAGTATAGTCATTTGTGAGGTTAAACATTGCTACTACTGTATGCCAGTGCCCCACACAGATGAGCCAGCCTGTTAACCACTGACAAAAGAATTTGGTGTCTGTATGACAACTCAGGAAAGAGCTCATCTCAAAGCTGGGCTCCTGACACCCTCTGCTGTCTTTTACTATGGAATTTTTAGTTTGATATTGGCAACTTATAACTGATTATATTTTCAGACCTCTCTTGCATTACTCTTCTACATGCGGATTGTACTTTTATATGGCAGAGTGTATGTACTGTTGTATGTACATATACATATACTCACCTCTTTGAGAGCCTATAATTCAAGCACCCTCAAAGCTCTGAGTGTCTCACCACATCCATCACCCCAGACCTCTTCTGACTCCTTCCAGAAATCTGTCAGAATCTTCTCAGCCACTGGACAATACAGCGCCCTCAGAAGTCCAACGCATAATCTAAAGTATTATGACTGTTGTATTTGATTTAATTTATTTCTATACGTAATTAAAAACTAAAGTAGTTTGTCATACAAATCAGGGAGAAAAATACCTGCATTTTTGGGAATAGGGAATCTTTTATTTTGGGGAAGGTTAAATTAAGTGTGTACTGTGCCTATTAAATTTTAGAGGTAAATCTATGAAATACCTTACAAGACTGTCAAGTACTGCTACCATATTTGTTTCTTCGAGACTGCTACAAGTTATTCCTTTGAAAATGGTATCCTTCTGATTTAGTGACCTACAATGCTTATGAGATATGGTGATAAGGGATATTGATAAAAACAAAGTACTATATAAAGTAACTGATATTTACGAAAAGTCTTGAGCTTTACCAAGAGAAGGGGTAGTAGTATCTTCTGGGATTGCAGGGGAAAAAAGTCAGGGTATAGAAAGTGGAAGAAATTATTGTTGAAGAATTTGAAGATATAAAAGGATTTATTGAACTTGAAATCTGATTTTTAAAAGTCCTGGCAAAAAGATTCAGGAAGAGGAGCATTAGGGGGCTAAATCGAGAATAGGAAGTACAGGGAAGTATGGGGGTAAACACACAGGAAAAGGATATATGGAGGATAGACGGGTGATAAGAGAGGCTCTCAGGGACATGAGACGTGGTGATGGGTTTAGATAGTCACAAGATTGCCAGGAAAATTATTTGCAGCATTCCCTAGTAGATTCTTCTCAGACTTCAGTTGTTACTAAGAAGTGTTGGACTTCTGAGGGCGTTGTATTTTCCAGTGGCTGAGAAGATTCTGACAGATTTCTGGAAGGAGTCAGAAGAGGTCTGGGGTGATGGATGTGGTGAGACACTCAGGGCGTTGAGGGTGCTTGAATTACGGGCTCCCAAAGAGGGGAGCACTTCGAAGTCTGGCTTTGCTATGCTGAGTGGTAGAGGGCCCTGGGAGTCGGTGGCTGCTTATATGAGTTTTTGTAGTTTGTGCATTTTAAAGAGTTAGTCTATTTCATTTAAGTTGTCAAATTTTAGCTGTAGAGTTGTTTCTCTTATTCCTTTATTATCCTCTAAAGTCTATGGGGTCAGTAATTATAACCCCTTACTGATTTATCTTTTTCCTCTTCCCCTGTCCCCAACGTTATTTTATTTATTGTTTTCTTGTTTTCAATTTTATTGATCTCTATTCTAATTGTTATTATTTCTTCTGCTTGCATTCGGCTTAAATTGTTGTTCTTTCTCAGTTTCCTAAAGAGGAAGCTTGAGTTCTGGTATTCTTTTCTAATATATGCATTTAATGCTGTACACTTTCCTCTAAGTACTGTTTTTGCTGTGTGCCAAAAGTTTGATAGGTTGTATTTTTATTAGTTTAAGATTTTTAAGTTCTCTTGAGACTTTTTTTTATCTGTATGTTATTTTGAAGTATGTTGTTTAATCTCCAAATATTTTGAGTTTTTCCAGCTCTCTTTGTATTACTGATTTCTAGTTTATTTTCATTATAGTCTACTAACATGCATTGTATGAAATCTATTATACATTTGTTAAGGTATGTATATTTTTATGGCCTAAAATGTAGTCTGTTTTGGTCAACATCTCATGTGAGCTTAAGAACATTGTAAATTGTAATGTTGGAGTCTTCTATAAATGTTAATTAGATGAAGCTGATTGTTAGTGCTGTTCAGGTCAGCTTACTGATTATTTTTACCTGATGTGTCAATGAAAAAGGGGTGTTGTTCTCCAATTCTATTAGTGGATCTGTGGATTTGGAATTTCTTATAGTTCTATCAGTTTTGGCCTCATATTTTGATACTCTGTTGTTAGTTGTATATGTATACAAAGAATTGGTATGTCTTCTTGGAGAATTGACCTCTTTATTATTATGCCGATCTTTATACTTTAAACAGTTTTCCTTGTTTTGAAGTCTGCTTTGTCTGAAACTTAATATAGTAACTCTATAGTTTTTTTTTTATTAGTGTTAGCATGGTATTTCTGTATCCCCTTACTTTTAACCTGTGTCTTAATATTTAAAGTTAATTCCCTGTAGGCAACATATAATTGAATCTTGGTTTTCATCTGCTCTGACAATCTCTGTCTTTTAATTGGTATATTTAGACCATTCACATTAAAGTGATTGTTAACGTAGTCAGAGTAATATAGCTATCATGTTTGTTTTCTGTTCCTCATGCTGATCTTTGTTTTGTTTGTTTGTTTTTTCTTTTTTTTTTTTCTATTTCTCTTTCGATGTTTTCTGGTTTTATTTGAGCATTTTATCTTTTCTCAGCCTATAAATTATACTTAAAACTTTTTTTTTAACATTTTCTCTAGAGTTGCAACATACAGTTTTAACTAATATGAGGCTACCTGCACATAACCCGATATTGCTTTTCATGTAGTTCAGATGCTTCATAAAAGAATATTCTCAATTTATTCCTCCCATCCCTATGGCATTGCTGTCATCATTTTGCTTGTCCACGTGCTAAATACACTATTACTATTATTAGTTTAAACGACAAACACTTGTTCCTTCTCTGATATTCTTCCTTTCTTTATGTCAAACTGAATTTCTGGCCAATAATATCCTTTCTTTTTCCCTGAAGAACCTCTTTTAACCTCTTTCTTCCAGGGCAGGTCTGCTGGCTATGACTTCCTTCAGTTTTTGTTTATCTGAGAAAGTCTTTATTTCTCTCTCACTTATGAAGGATAATTTTACATATAGAATTCTAGATTGGTTTTTTTTTCTTTCAGCACTTTAAACATTTCACTTTATTCTTTTCTTATGTGGTTTCTGATGAGAAATTCTCTATTCCTCTTATCCTTATTTGTCTATGGGTAAGGTAGTCCCCCTCCAAACTTCTTTCAAAATTTTCTTTTTGTGTTTTGTTTTATGCAGTTTGAATATATGATGTGCCTAGCTGTAGATTTTTTGGTATTTATCCTGCGTAGTGTTTTCTGAGATTTCTGGATCTGTAGTTTGGCGTCTTTAATTTTGGCAATTTCTTGGCCATTATTCAAATATTTTTAAAGTCCATTCTTCTGTTTTTGATATTCCAGTTACATGTATGATATGCCATTCCGAATTGTGTCATAGTTCTTTGATATTCTGTTTTCTTCATTGTTTTTTCTCTTTGCATTTTAGTTTTGGAAGTTTCTGTGACTTGATCTTCAAGCTCACTGATTCTTTGTTAAGCTATGTCCAACCTATGGATGAGCCATCAATGGCATTCTCCATTTCTGTTACAGTGTTTTTGATATCTAGCATGCCCTCATTTCCTTTTTAGAGTTTCCATTTTTTTTTGCTTCCATTACCCACCTATTCTTGCATGTTGTCTACTTTTTCCATTAGAACCTTTAATATATTAATCATAGTTCTTTTAAGTCTGCGATGTGGTAATTCCAAAATCTGTATTATATGAGTCTAATTCTAATGCTTGCTTTTTCTTTTCAAACTGCTTTTTAGTGTTCCTTCTAATTTTTTGTTGGAGAGCTAGACATGATGTATTAAGTAATAAGAACTCAGGTAAATAGGCCCGTATTGTGAAGTTTTATGTTAACTTGGCCAAGATTTGGCCTGTTTAATGTTTGCTGAAGCTGTAGGTGCCAGAGACATCAAATTCCTTTTTGTCCTTGTTTTTTTTCTCCCTTTTTTTGGAGTATCTCAAAGGATTCTTCCTTAGTTGAAGTTTGTGTCTGATAGCTCTTTCTGCTGGAATCCACTGCTGTTATTCTGGAGCCTTCTTGTTGTGGTGGTTAAGTAGAGGGAGAGGAAGCATTCTATGTTCTTATGATGAAGTCACAACCTTTTAGTGGCCTTGTGTTCCTGGGCTTTGACCTTCACAGGTGTTCTTAGCTCTTCACACTTAGGTGACACAGAGTGGCCAGAGGGGCTTGACGTGGGAATGACCCTTTTCTCCTGTCCTGTAAGACTCTGATTAAGCTTGTTCACCTGCAGAGCTTGCCCTTTCATAGACATTGCCCCGAGCATATTTTACAGTTGTCACTTTTCTCCCTTCTCATGCTGGGGCTATGAAGGTATCTTTCTTGACTCTTCATCAGGAGGATATGGTGGAGTTCCTGGAGGGCACACCCAGTGCCCCAGAGACTGTGTCCCCCAGGAGTTTCTCATTCTCAGGCTAGACCACACTCAGCCTCCAGCGGTTCCTAAAAATTATCATTTAAATGAACATTCTTACCATTCACTGGCTCTAACAGCTTCTGCTCTTGGTAAGCAGATTTTGGCTGTGATTCTCTGAATTGACCTGTCTCTCCAAATTTCAGGGTGGCAGTTTGCCTGGTAAACTCAGCTCTCTGTTATGTCCAAGAAAAGCCATTGATTTTCAGCTTTGTTCAGCTGAAACTGAAAGCCCTAGAATTTCTTTCTTTTATTTTTTAAAATTTATTTTTCAGTTATGGTTAACATACAATATTGTATTAGTTTCAAGTGTGCAACATAGTAATTAGACATTTATATACCTTATGAAATGATCACCCCAATAAATCTAGTACCTATCTGGCCTAGAATTTCTTTTGTATTTTAGTGTCTTTGGTTTTCTTATTTTGCCTTCTCATATTTTCACTATAGTGGTGAAGGTCAAAACTGGTACACAATTGTCATGTTTGGAGCAAAGATAAAATTGTAGTTTTTATATTAACTGATACTGAAAATGGGCTATGTAAGCAAATAGATGTTTGGATTGGTGCATAGCTAGATTAATAAAAAGGTGTTATCTTATCTTATCTTATCTTATCTTATCTTATGAGTCCTGGAAGATTTATAGGTGTCGTAGGACACATTGGTCTAGATCAGGAATTGGCAAACTTTTCCTTAAAGAGCCAGATGGATAATATTTAGGTGACGCAGTCCATACCGTCTCTGCTGCTGCAACTGCTCAACTCTGCAGTTGTAGTGCAAAAGCAGTTATTGATAACACCTAAACTGATGCGTGTCACTGTTTCAATAAACGTTTATTTAAAAATATGGGCTGTGAGCTGGATTTGAGCTAGACTAGAACCCCTAGTCTAGCTTAATGGTATTTAATTTTGATTCCATAGCTCTGTTTAGTACAGATTATCAGGAGATAGTGGCCATGTTTTATTTGAATATATTTTGTCATGTTCAGATATTGACTCATGTCGAGATGAAGATTTTCATGTATTAATTAGGAGAGTTCCAAAATCTTAAGGTTTAAGAGGCAGCATAGGTCGAGGCTTAGTTTATGAGTGTAAAAACTACCTTAAAATTGCCTTGAAAATGTGATTCTTATTCACTCAGAATAATAATAATAAAAATTCCCGACACTGTGCATTATGTTAGTTTTTAAGTAAGTCTGTTTTTATTATTTCACTTAATCTCTTAGGCATGACAAGTACTGTAAAGGTAGGTGACAGAAGCATTGCCCGAGGTCAGTAGGTGGTAGGGCCAGGGCTGCGGCCCAGTAGCTACCCGGCTTCCAGGGTGGAGCTCTTTTAACACAGTATGTTGTAGCGCTCATGTCAGCTGGAGGTGGTGTGAATAAAGTGAAGATTAGCTTTCTTCAGAGGTCAGTTCTGGGGCATTATTCTTAATAAGAAAAGTGGGATTATGCTCATTATTTCAAATAATTCTTTGTTGGGCGTTATTTCAGTGCATCTGGGACGACAGACAAATAGATGTCTGTGTTAGTAAAATGAATCAGACAAGAGATTTTGCATTAAAATTATAGAATATTTTAACTGGAAGAGATTTTAGAGATTTTAACTCAATTATCTAATTTTAGAGGCAAACAACCTGAGACCCAGAGAAACGAAGAGACTTTGGGGCCAGAGTAGTTTAATAAAAGAGCATGGTACTGGCAGGTTATAATGGTGGTGTGCTGGAGCCAGTTTGGGAGAGTCAATTGTTACATTTCTGGAGTTTTTTTTGAGGTAGTTGTTGAATACATTTATGATATAAAATTATATATAAACTTATGAATTATATTAAAAGCAAAGATATGCTCAGAATGCATCACTTACTAATTATTTTTCTATCTGTCTGTTATCTGTGCTCTTGAGGTTATTTACATTTAGTTGATCTATATGGTGGAAACGCTATATAGTGATGTCCTACCCAATTTAGTTCAGTGAAGTGACTTCAATAGCTTGAAAATGTTCACAAAGGAGTATTTACACCAAAGAAATTGGCAAATTCTACAAATAACACTCTCCCTACTCCCACCCCTGCCATGCCCTCAGCCAGTTGATTCATATTTATCAGAATGTCATTGACCGTGACTTCTGTGATATATACTTCTCTGTTTATGTGCTTGACTTTGCTGCAGGACTGTGAGTTCCTTGAGGTTTGGAATTTATATCCCTAGCACTCAGCACAGTGCTTGGCATATAGTTGGCAGACAAATGTTTGTTGAATGAATGAGTGAACTTTAAATTTATTCAGTCCTTGGTTCAAATCCTGGCTCAATTACTTAAGTAGCTGTGTGACTTGGTTATTTTAACCTCTGCTTATTAGTAAAATGAGGATAATAACACTGGTTTTGCATGATTGTTAGGAGGATTAATGAAAAGATCCAGATATCTGGTACATTGTAGGTGCAAAAAAGTAGTCAACATTTATGATTATAACCTAAGAAGACGGAGACATAAATGCCATTAGGGTCTAGACTTATATTGTATGCAGAGTTTTATATTAAGTGTTTGACCACATACTGGATGAGAATCAAGAATGTGGCACTGTTATTTTTGTGTGTGTACATACTTCTCCTTCCCACACAAAATAATGGGATATATTAAAAGGAATATGATATATAAGAGGCAGGAAGCATTCCTTCTGTTATATTTGGCTTTGCTCATGTTCTTATTACAGTATCATGTCCAGTTTTATATTGCTTATTTTAAAGAGGATGTCGAAAAACTGTGTGTAGAGTGTCCTGGGAAGAACCAACAACTATGATTAAAGGGATAGAAAATAGGTCCTTTGAGGCAAGTTTAAGGAATTGAGTTTTGTTTATTCTGGAAAGGAGACAGTAAAGGAGTTTCTTAACTATCTTCAAGAACATGAAGGGTTATTATAAGGAGGATACTATCATTTTGTTCTCCAAATGCACAGAGGACCCAAAGAGGAAATCGACTTATTTCACTTAAAGAAAATTGTGTTAAACACTGAAATTGACTATCAAGGGATGTCATGGAATCTCCACATTTTTGAAAATATTTAAGAAGAGCAGCAGCAGATGGTTATTTATTGAAAAGCTTAAATGTTTGACCTCATGAAAGTACAAGGCAGGATTGTACACTTTGCAGCTTTTCCACCTCTGTGATATGATTTTCTTACGTTTATTGTAACTTACCAAGCATACCCCAGATATCTTACTGGGAAACCGCTCACAATTTGATAAAATTATTACTTACCTTGCATTGCATTATCATTGCTGGATTTATCTTGAATGAAAACATTCAGTATTATCTGACTGCTAGTAACTAAATTGAAGTCAGTTTGTATATAAAACAGTCCGCATTTGTATTTTTACACTCTACTAGGCATATCTGAAGCATAACTTAAGAGTAATATTATTTTTTTTTCTAATAGTGCATTACAAATACCTTGTAACTCTTTTTGTGACAGGGAATCCTCTTGGTATATGATATTACAAATTATCAAAGCTTTGAGAATTTAGAAGACTGGTATGCTGTGGTGAAGAAAGTGAGTGAGGAATCAGAAACTCAGCCACTGGTTGCCTTGGTGGGCAATAAAAGTAAGTTTTTAATGCTTATTTATGTATAGTACAGTTTGTTTGCCTATCTTGTTGTTTTAATTCCTAAAAAATTGATGTTTGGAAACAAGTAGATGCAGCTTTTCTGGAGCGAGCAAATTGCTTGAGAAAATTCCTAAAGATGTATAGTCTTTTCAGTAATAGTTTTGATGCTTGATCTATCATAACTGCTCTGCTGCTTTGGCCAATTCCGGTTAAGGTAAGTTTTGTTCTGACTGTGTGTGTTTTGGCTTCCTGATGTCTAAGGAAGCAGCGTAGACAGTAACAAACAGCAACACAGCTGCAGATTTTATGATGCTGCACTGTAGCTTCAGCTCTGCCCCAGAGATTTTGGGAGATACATTTCATTAAATGATCCCCTCTTCTAGTGAAGGAAAAAGTGTCTGTGTGGAATTTAGTGTGTGTTGTTCCTTGCTCCCATCTCTCATAAAGTTCCTTTACTGAATTTTTGAGGTTTGTTCTGAAATACAGATTTTTCTTCTTTTTGAGATAAAGTATATTATGATGGGGAAGAGTAGTGTTTAGTAAAAATGATGGATAAGTAATTGTTGACATCTGTCTTTTGGACTACTATATACAGCATATAAAAATTATAAGACTGAATGTAGTATAAGACTTTTACTTGGTTCATAGTCCTACAATGCAGTTACTTGGAAAAAGATTCCTAAATAAGGGTTTTCAAATATATAAAATATTATGATGTGACCTAATCTTTTACAACTTATGTAAGGACAGAAAAAGAGAAAATGAATTCAAATTATACCATGGAGGATTTAGGTCAGGAACTATTTCCTGATTACAAGCGTTGTTAAATCAATACCCAAGTATACTACCAAGAGAATTATCTTCTCCAAAAGTCTTTAAAAGTTTAGTGCATTTTTTTTTTGTCTGTAATTGTTTAGGAAATAGTACTTCCTGAATGACTAAACCAAGATTTCTTTATTATGTGGTTTTGCACACTTAAATGAACATTTAATAAATCCAAGTCTTTAAAACCATTACAAAACAGGTGTGAATATCATTACTCTGAAGAGTTAAAAATACAAATTTTATAATGCTTTTAGAAAACAGTATTACATATCACAAAATGGATTGTGTGGGTGAAAAATATAGTTTTTTTAAAGCTTTAGTTAAATTTTAACTCATTTATTTTTAAAATAATTTTAATTGAGCCAATCAGATGCTTTTCAATTCACTGAAATCTCTCTTTACGAATGATAAGTTTTGATGAGCTTAGGTTCTGTTTCTAAGTAGAACTTTTCATTTTAGGAGATCATTTTTTGGTCATTATGTTACCAAAGCGTTGGCTTATTTTATGGTTAAATTTGTGCTTAATTTGAGGTTTCCCATCACCTTTTGGGAAATTATAGAGTAGGGAAGAGGTGGAGGTTGGGATTTGTTTTTATTTCTTTCAGGATATAATCTAACCACCATCTGGAGTAATGGCATAGTGGTGCCTAATTATATATATTATATGTTCACGCTATCCTGTGAGGCATCCAGCATTGGTCAGTGTCAAAGACAGGATATCAGACTTGATGGGCTATTGGACTGTGCTGGTTGTATCATTCGTAGGTTTAAAAAAATTTATATAAGTTATATGAGTTTATGCAAAAATTGCAATGTTATGTTTGAGATTTAATAGCATAAAAGTCAAAAGAATTTTTTCACTTTCAGCTTAGCTTTAACCCCTTTCTTGTATTTATAATACTCTTTCAAAATGAATTCCTATAATAGAATATGCAGTCACATAGAATTTATATATGTAAGTGAAGAGATTATAAATGAACATTTTCCTGAATATTATTTACTGCATGATCTGTCACTGGCCCAATTTCGTATGATCATGTAATGAAAGATCTTAAAATTTATTTCCAAGTTGAGGTTACATCGATATAGTAGTATGTATTCATTTTCTTTCCTGGGAGTATAATTATATTAAAAAGCAAAGACTTCACAGACAAAGCAAAAGAAACGTGATGGGGAGACATCTGAAACTGGATTATTATGCTCATTATCTACACATAATCTTCTGCCTGAATGTGCATGTGAAATTCATTATTGTGTCCTAGTCTTTGCAACTTGAATAGAAAGCATATGTGGAAAAGAAATGTGTGGAGGCTGTAAATATATTGGCCACAGTAGCCAGCTTTTAGCTGAAGGTTCTTTACTTAATAGCACTGTGACATATTACAAGGTAGAGAGAAAATTTTCATACAAAGTATGTGTATGTGCGAGTTTGTTCCATAGTAAGAGCTTATAATTAGTAAGTTGTAAAACCATTTGCTTTTTATTAAAGTATAGTAAACTCTCAGAAATTTGGACTGAGGATCGAGGATAGTCTTAGGTAAGAGTGAGTTATGGGTTTAGTTTTATTATGTTTAAATATAAGGAGTAATTAGAGTAGGTTAATGAAAAGGCAGCATGGACTTGCTTTAATACATAGACAGAATTGGTGATTATTAAATCAATTATTTCAGTATATCATACTTAAAATACTTAAATTTATTGAATTTATTTTATGTTCTGTGCTGAAAGAATAACTAAGAGACTAGCTAAGTGTTCTTTGTACTAATTCAATTTCAAATGAAGTTTTGAGTTGTGGTTAAGAGTATAGGACTTTGAATTTAGACAGACTTTGCTTACAAGCCTGATTTCTTTACTTAATAGCACTGTGACATTGGACAAACTGCTTTATATCTTTGTTTTTAAATTAATTTATTTTTAAAATTTATTATGGTGACATTGATGAACAAAACCCAGTAAATTTTAAGTGTACAATTCAACAGTAAGTCATATATATTACATTGTGTGTTCACCACCCCATAATTAGATTTCTTTCTGTCACCACAGAAATAAATATTTGATCCCTTTTACGTTATCAGCCTCCCCTTTTCCCCCTACACTCTGGATTACTTTATATCTTTAAGCCTCAATTTCCTCATCTGGAAATAAGGGTAGTAGTTCCTGTCTGATAAAATTGGTTTACAGATTAAATGAGATAGTACATGAAAAGCACTTAGCTTGTGGTCTTATACAATGTAAGTGCTCAGTAACTATTAGTTATTATCATTAATCATAATAGCCTTTTATTTTTATTTTTTTAATTACGTTTATTAGGGTAACATTGGTTAATACAATTACATAATTTTCAGGTGTACATTATAATTTGACATCTGTATATTCCATAATAGCCTTTTAAAAGCACTGATTACAGCTTTAATTTGAATGATCACAAATTATAAATTAGTAGAGCTGAAATGTTTTATGGAAGTGGCCCGGAGGAAATGATTCCTAGAGAATTCCTTTGTCATCATCTTATTCCTTGTGTTTGTTCCAGATCGATAGTTCTCATACCATGTGTTGGGCATGGCAGTCATTCAGCAAACATTTTTGAGCGCCAGCTATGTGTATTCAGCTAGTCATTGTTAGTTTGCACGAAGGTAAAGCCAGAGTGAGTGCTTGAGTAGTGACTGGACTTTCTAACCTAGGTCTTAACTTTTATCTTTTTCTCTACCATCTTCTAATTTTCTGAAGATTTGACTGCCTTTTTTTTTTTGCTGTGTTTGGTTGTCAAGATTAATAAGTATTGTTATGTCCATATCCTTATAGAAGGCCCTGCTTTTCCCTAGTAAAAATAAATTCTTGGTAGGTGAGTTTCAAAATGAGAAAGAGGGTAGGTCATTTACTTATTCCGTGTTGTTTACGGGAAGTTCTGTTGAAGTTTGATCACGTCTACAGCCCCTTGTAGAATGAGGTGTCTGACAGTGTACAGGTACAGTCACATAAGCACCCGGAAACAATTATATAACCATCTAGGGCAACTTTTGCAATGCAGGGAGCACAGTCCACCAGGCCTAACACTTGGTTTCCTGGCCTTGAAGATCTTGGTCTTCCAGTGTTGGGGCACTCTCACTTGATTGGAGCCTGCACTGCAGAGCTTAGGGATTTTCACTTTATGTCCACTTACGGGCTTATTACAGGTGGACCGTGGCCATTGCTTAACACACCACCATCACCTCTCACGTGAACTACTGCAGTAGCCTCATTACTGTTCTTCCTGCTCCTGGCTTTGCTCTTCTACAATCCAGTTCCCAAATGGCAAATCATAATATATGACTCTTCTGTTTAAAACCCTCTAGTGCTAGTGCTTTCTCATCACACTTAGAATGAAATCCAAACTCCTTATCCAGGTTTACCAAGCACTAGGTGATGTCAAACCTCATCTTCTTCTACATGCTCCTTCGCCCACTATATGCATAAGGCACATTTGTCTTTTTTTTCATTCCTAAAACATTCCAAATTATTTTGTACCTTAGGGTTTGCTCTGCTTGAAAGGCTTCTCCTTTTAGTGTTTGCTTGGCTAGCTCCATGTTGTCATTTGGATCTCACCTTAAATGTCATCTCCTCAGAGCTGCCTACCCCAAGCACTCAATCTAAAGAAGAGGCATCTAGCGCCTTTCTGTCAGGACATTCTGTTTCTGTTATCTGCATAGTCTCATTGCCATCTGATATTATTTCTTGTTTGTTTCTCATCTGTCTTTTCTCACAAAAATCTAAACTCTGTGAAAGCTGAGGACCTCATCACTTAGAACAGTGCTTGAATGAATGAATACTGAATGAATGAATAAAAGCCTTTTCATGAAGACTGTTGAAATTAGAAGTGTTTATGGCCCAGGATGTGTTATTCAGGGAAAATAGTTTTCTTAATGAGGAAAAAACACATGTAGATACAAGGAGTCTGTTCGATGGCCGTCAGGCCCAAGTGGTGTAATTCCATCCTGGTGAATACCGTTGGATACGGCTTAGTAGGAAATACATCAAAGTTCTGTTATACTGGGTCATGTTTGAGATAAAATGTCATGGATTTCAATGTCATGATTTTAGGGTAAGTAAATATAAAAGAATTAAGAATTTTGCTTCCTCCCCCCAACTTGTGACTTCTACATAATGGTAGAACCTTACACTTTTGACTTTTCGCTTACAAATATTTTATTTTTGTGTTTATTTTCAGAAATCATAATTTGCGCAGAAGTGCAGTCTAAATTTTCCCCCCATGTTTCAGGGAATGTTCAAATTGAAACAAAATGAACATTCAGGAATATTAATTTTTAAAAAAGTAAATTTAAATTCAGTCTATGTTTTATAATCACATGGCATTTTAATTTGTCATTTTGTTATTTTCTGTCTTTAAGCTGTTATGTTTTCCTACTATCTGATCCATCAGCTTGTTTCTCCACTGACTAGCTAACATTCTCAGTTGGATAGATTGTAAACAGAAATTAACAGGGGTTGCATAGGAGCTGCCCTCTTCCTGATTTATAGGTTCTTAGTTAGTGGAGGGGTAGTGGTTATCCATAACTTGCATTCAGGGTAGGAATTATCATGCTCTGCGATAGAGTGAATGGATGAATGATTTCTACTCTTAAAGATATTAACCAGATCCTTTCCCAAATAAAGACTAATAACTCAGATTTTTAAACAATCTTCATGACAGATGAGGGCATAGAGAAGAGTGCATCAACACTAATTAACAATGTTGAATGTATATTCTTCTTAACAGTGATTGATTGTTCTTGGAGTACTATCTCTGCCCAGGAAGTGATGTTTTACACTGCTAGGTTCAGAGGTTACATTTTAATGTACCCTGTAAGTTGTGTTCTCTGAACTCAGTGGAAATGTATCAGTAAAAGTAAATTTCAAGTTGAAAATTTTACTGATGCTCTCAATAAAATTATTACAAGGCTTTAAAAGACTATTTTTTATTCTCCAGTAATAGAGTAGTATAAGAGATGGTTATACGTCCAGCTTGAACAACCTCATGGGAATTTACATGAAAGTACTTGCTTATACTGTGACTCTTGCCTCTTAAAAAATTCTTATTTTATCTGGAGAGTAGAAATGAGAAACTTTGAAGTAGGTAACATTTACTTAGTTGGATTCCTATTTTGAAGTATTCATATTAACTTCTATAAAATTTATCATCTACAATATTATAACAAAGTGAATGAGTGAATCATTATTATCAATTTGCTTAAGAGAGTTTGTAATTTATAAAGTATAAACAAAAGCTTTTGAGGATTTGAAGAGTTCATTTTGTTTATACATTCTAAATTAAAACATTCTGCCCTCTTCTCCATTTGTTTTAATACTTCGATATTTCGTGTTCTGGGAATAGTAATCCCAACGTATTAGATCCAAGTGTCTTTTTCAGATGGACTTAATATTCCTGTTTTGATTGCTTCATTTTTTAAAAATTTTTCCTCTCTTTATATAAGTTTGTCAAATAGAGCTATGATTATTCATTACAAGATGCCGGTAGCATCTTATTGTGATACTGATAGCATCAGCATTCTGTGTGCTAAGTGAGAGAGTATTTAATACATGCACTTAAAGCTGTTCTTTTATGTGATACTTCGCACTCCTGCTGCACTTTCAGAACGTTTTGATAGTATTGCAAGTTTAATTGGGTAAATAGTTTCCTTACGTTAAGGCATAACCTTGCATCTGGACTGGTGTCGTGACTAGTCATTGGGGAAGAAAATGTAAAGTGAGTGCTTTTTCATAATGCTAGTCAAAAATGATTTTTCACTTGACAATTTTTGCAGTGATATTATGTAATTTCATAGTCACTTCGAACCCTTTGACAGTATTACACTTTACTTAGCCTGAGAAGCATTAAGGTTTTTGTGGTTTTGTTTTGTTTGTTTTGGAGAATTGTGTAAGCATTTTGGGCAGAATAATCTGTTTATATGATTTCTGTCCATCTTCTCATTGTCATGATAAAGTTTATTAAATGTTAAGGCATAATCTACTTTACTCTTATGATGAATCTCTGATTTTAAATTTTAGAGGAAATTTTTAAATATTAAATTAATATGAAATAATATTAAAAGGACACATATAAAAACATCTGTTTTGAAAAGACTTGAAATTTTCATTAATGTAGTCTAAGCTCCTTTAATAGTTATGTTTGCAGTGATTGTGGAACAGACCCCATACAGATGCAAGAAACACTAGAAGAGGATCAGAAAACTTCAGCTTTTGTCCTGGTGTTGTCTTCTTATCAGCTGTGTGACCTTGGGCAATTTACTTAGGATCATCCTCATGTATAAAATGAGGGGATTGTACCAGGTAATCATAAGTATGTTCTATTCCTAAAATAAGATGACTCAAACTATGTTCAGTTGTAAGTCTGCTTAATCGAACATATTTATTGCAGTACAGTTTATGAGAGTTTAATTTTAACTTTATGTGTAGTTTAAACCCTTTCTTGTCTTTGCAGAGATGATTTCTTAGGCTCATTTTATCCTTCAGTTGTTAGATTATTAAAAATCCAAATTGATACAGCCACTATGGAAAACAGTCTGGAGGTTTCTCAAAAAGTTAAAAATGGACATACCTTTTGACCCAGCAATTGCACTGCTGGGTATTTATCCAAAGAGAACCAAAGCAATAATTCATAAAGATCTATGCACCCCTATGTTCATGGCAGCCTAATTAACCATAGCCAAGATACAGAAGCAACCTAAATGGCCATCAACAGACGATAGGATAAAGAAGTTATGGTTCATGTATACGATGGAATATTACTCAGCCATTAAAAAATATGAAATCCTACCGTTTGGATGGATGTAGAGGTTATTATGCTGAGTGAAATAAGTCAGAGAAAGATAAATACCATATGATTTCACTTATATGCAGAATCTAAGGAACAAAAAGAACAAACTAATCATAAACAGACTCACAAATATAGAGGACAGTCTGGTGACAGCCAGAGGGGAGCGGGGTTGGAGGGCTGGGAGAATAGGCTGAAGGGTTAAAGAAGAACAAATTCGTAGTTGATAGATGGTCACAGGGATGGGGAGCACGGCATAGGGAATGCAGTCAGCATTAATGGAATGGCTAGGTGGAGGGCCAGAGGAGAGAAAGAGCAATTAGTGGATCATTTTATAAACCATATAAGTGTCTAACCAATGTACTGTATACTTGAAACTTGTAATAAAATAAAATCCATTTTTTATGTGCATGGATATGTAACAACAACAAATCTAGCTAAGATTTTTTGAATTCTTACTGTTTGCTAGACACACCCTGAAAATATGGTCGACTTTGGAATGCATTTCTTTTTAACTTAAAATTGTTCTTGTGCTTAGAATTTAATTACTTTTCATTTTCTGTGACATTATTTTCTAAAATTTTACATGAATGCCTTAAAGGTTTTTGCAGTATAAATAAACTGATTCACAGGTATTTTCTGTTTGCTCTAATGCCTGCCTGCCTGCCTGCCTGCCTTCCTCCCTCCCTCCCTCCCTCCCTTCCCTCCCTCCCTCCCTCCCTCCCTCCACAGTCTGCGAGCACATACCTACCTGTCTAGGTGTAAGGGATACAGAAATGGGCAAAAGTCCATATTCTCATCTTGCTGTGTTCCAGTAGAGGAAGATAGGCAATAAGTAAAATATGCAATATGTAAATGGTGATAAGTGTTGTGTAGATAGATAAAATGGGGGAGGGAGGTAAAGGAAGTCTTGGTGGAGAGTTAAGATTTTAAATATGGTAGTTGGGGAAGATCTGAGAAGATGACACTTAAACAAAGACATGAAGGAGGAGAGAAAGTGAGATTCATAGATACCTGGAAGAAGAGTTATCCAAGTAGAGGGGAAAAAACGGTGCAAAAGCCTCGAGGTAGTATTTTGTCCCCCTCCCCACCCCGAGGAGCCATGAGGAGGCGTGTGTGTGTGTGTGTGTGTGTGTATAGCTGTGTGTGTAGTTATATGTAAGGAATAGTGAGTGAAAGAATAGTGTTGGAGATGAAGTTAGATACAAAGAAAGAAGGATCTAGGAAGAGGACAGATCAGGAATATCTTTGTAGGCCATTGGAAGGGCTTTCCTTTTTCTCTTTCTGAGATCGAAAGCCACTGAGGGATTTGATCAGAGTGAAGTGATTTAACTTGAAAGGATCACTACAGTTTTGTTTTGAGAATGTACTGTAGTGGGTAAGAGTGACAGCAGGGTAAGCAGGGGCTTTTGATATAATCCAGAGGAGAAGCACTGGCGGCAC
Source organism: Pteropus vampyrus (assembly GCF_000151845.1). Taxonomy (NCBI): domain Eukaryota; kingdom Metazoa; phylum Chordata; class Mammalia; order Chiroptera; family Pteropodidae; genus Pteropus; species Pteropus vampyrus. Next base: position 2,276,632 of record NW_011888944.1, on the reverse strand, counting down.
GGAGCAGGGCGAGGGCCCTGGGAGCAGTGAGCAGTGGTTTGCTTCTGGCTGTATTTCGAAGGGAGGGATGATGGGTTTTCTCATAGAATGGCTGTGGTAGAGGAAAGAAGAGGCAAGATAATGCCAAGATTTTCTGCCTAAATAAATTGAATGCTGAAGTTCAACTTACATGAAGAAGAATGGGAGAGGAACAGGTTTGGGGGAAGGATTAAAAATTTGATTTTGGAGATGTTAAGTTTGAGGTACTTATTGAGCATCTATGTGGAGAAGTCTAGGAGGCAGTTGGCTATTTCAGTCTACAGTTCAGGGGCAAGGTGTGGTCTAGAGATAAAAGTATGGGAGTCAACAGTATATTGATAATATTTAAATCCTTGAGAGTGGATGAGCTGTACTTGAGAGTGAGTCTAAAAAGAGAAGAGGTCCAAAGATTAATCCTTTTAAAGTTTGGGGAAGTGAAGAGAGATCAACAATGGAATTGAAATGTGGTCAGTGGAGGTAAGAGAAAAATCATTAGTGATGTGTTCTGGAAGCCAAATGTGAAGGTGTTTTAAGAAGGGAGTGATCAGCAGGAGAGGACTGAGCATGATAATTCAAGAATTGGTGGTGACCTTGGCAAGCAGATTCATCGGAGTGTTTGGGGTGAAAGGTGAGTAGATTGAGTTCAAGAGAGAAGGGAAGGAAATGAATTGTAGGCAACGGATGGGGCAACATGTATGAGTCATGCCACTGTGCAAGGGAGTCGGCAAATGGGGTCGCAGCTGGTCGGGGAGGGGGAGTGCGGGTCAGAATCTTAGAGTTGTTTTTGAAGGATGGGAGGTTTTACAGCGTTTTTCGAGTTCCTGGGGAGAGAGAGACAGGCACGAGTGTGTGTGCAAACACCTGGTGACAGAAAGTGCACATCTTTTTAAATTATTTGAACTTCTTCTATTTTAGAAATAGTTTTGAATGAGTCTCTACATTCTTTACTCTTTAGTTTTTTACACTGATTCTGATTAAGAGAAAAGGTAGAACATGAGGGGTCTGCGAGAACTTTCTCAATTAAACTCTGTGGAGGGGCGAAGGAAGTGAACAAATAGGAAGGGACTAGGATAGAATACTAGATAGTTTTCTCACGTGATTTTAATAATAATTAGATATTTTCTGTTTTTTTTAAAACTGCAATTCTTCTGAAAAAGTCACCTTTTTTTTTAGAGCAAAAATTGTTTTCCTTTGGAATTACGCAAGTGTTCAGTAATTAAAGCTCCACGAGGCAGAGACTGTCTGCCTTGTATACAGCTGTCTCTCTACTGCTGTCTAGCTCTCGGGTGCAGAGTGTGCTCAATAAATCCTTGTTATCAAAGACTAGACAATTATTAATTTTCTCCCTCGGCGAAAGACTGAACTACAGACCTTTTGAGATGCTGAAGTGAAAACAATGCTGGTTGTTTCCGCACCCCCGCCCCAGGTTTTGCAAAACTCTGAGTCCAGGTTTTTTATTTGCAAGAGCAGTTTAATAACAGCCTCACTTAGTGCTTATGAGTTGCTAACACATAAAATCATATAAAAAGCTTTTATATTACACACATAGTTCTTTTGAAAACTAAACTCTTAGCCCTAATTAATATCTAATTTTCATTCAAAATTTTAATTTTAAAAAGATGAGAAATTATATTTTTTCTTATGGATATTTATTTCATAGTGTGTTCTAACACTTTAATGTCTTTAATATAGAGACAGTATGAGCGCAGACTTCTAAGTAAGGCCACTTAGGCTTGGATATGGGCTCACTTATTAGCCGTATGACCACGGCAAGGTACTTACCCTCTTTGTACCCGCATCTGTAAAGTGAGAATAATGGTAGCACCTACGTTATAGGGAAGTTCTAAGAATTAAATATATTTAAAGCTTCTGGAACCGTGCCTTATATATAATAGGTGCTATATGTGTTGTTGTTACTGTGTTTCCCACTCTTCACATTCTGTCTTGTACTTAAGGGTAATGGGAGGTGGTATCACAAAGTCTATATAAACATTTTAATTTAAAGATTTAAAAATAAAAATAAAAAAATTTTTGAAATCTTTGATACAAAATATTGATTAAAATTTTGGTTATAATTAATATTTGGAAGCCAGCCTTCACTTAACTTACAGTTAAGAAGTATATTTTTCTGAAAAATTGTTTAAATTCAGTTGATGGAGGTTGATAGAGTTTTGATATCCAGTCCGAATGGTGAAAGCCAGTGTACAGTTGCCGTGAATTTTTATCTCAAGTTTATTTTGCTATGTAGACATGTGTCTAATAAAAAAAAAAGATGCCACATAAACCATCGTTTGAGTTTGAATGTGCTTCTGTTTTTGGTTGAGGTATAAATGTTATTTCTGGCTGTGTCCTTCATACTTAGCTCTTCTTACAACAAATGGAAAGGCCTTAATTGTGCCTAAGGGAATAGTTAATCCACAGCGGACATATGGTGGACAAACGCTGAGTCTAGTAAATGAAATGAAATTATAAATGGTAAACATATGAATGGTTACAAAGTCTGCCAGCTATGAAAGATAGAGTATTGTTTGAGATTAGTAAATTTTGTGTGTAGCATAATTATTTTCTCGGCATGTGTTGTATATGTATACATAAATTTGATTAAAAGACATGCTCTCAACTTACGTATAAAGCATATTTTTCTTTTTTTTTATTATTCGCTAAGCTTTGTGATGTGACTTTGATGTCAACAATAGAGGCTGATGATCTTACATTTGGGGAAAGTTGCTGCTCTTTTGATTGAGGGCAGTTAATTAGCATTAACCCGGAACAGCTCTTAGGCTTTATGGATTTGAGCATTGTATGTGGTTGCACTGCTCCAGCAAAAGGTTAAGTATTAATGGAAAATGGTCACAGCCCTTTTACTTAAAGAAAACATGTTACTTGTAAGTTTTCTTTTGATTTTACTTTTACAGTTACATTCAATGTCTTCATTCATTTAGCCATCCATAAAGCAAATATTGTTGCACATGCAGTGGATAATAAGTCTTTTTAGGACTACTTGTGTGGTATGTCACAGGTCATTAACTGCAAGTAACCACCTGACTTGAGGGGAGCCTGGAAGCATCATTATAGTGAAATAAGCTTTTATTTAGGTATCACTGCGGCACACTGATTTATTGAAATGTCACCAGTTGCTACTATGAAAATATATTCTCATTATCATTCAGAGAATAGAAGAGAGTAACCACTGTATACTATGAAAGAGATATATTGCTAACAATGGGAAGAAATAAGAATAAGTGTTATTGTGGTCTGTGTTTTACCTATCAAGTAGTTTTAAAGAATTAATTAGCTGGTTAATTAGGTTAAATTAGGTGATTCTTTAGAATCTGTGTGTGATTCTATGTGTTAAATTAAAGGCATGTTCTGAGTTCTCTGTAATTTGAAATACCTTAAAATTAAGCAGCATAGAAAGGCAATAGCAAACAATATAACTATTTAACACAGTCAGTTCATAAAGTAATAAGTTCTTTCTCTGAGCACATGGCTGCTTCCTAGGCACATGTATCATGAACCCATCCTTCAGGAAACTTGTCCTCTTG
>NW_011888944.1:2267570-2271774 GCF_000151845.1 Pteropus vampyrus | reverse complement strand
AAAAGAGCCATTATGGTTTAATATGTTAGAAGTAAATCTCAAGGAATCATAGAAGTTGAAACTAGAAGAATCTAAGAATCCAATTTCATTATTTAGTAATAGAAAACCAAAATTAAAGAGCGCTTTTGAAAACATGAAAATCAGTGGAAATTAAATTTATAGACCATCTTTAAAGATATGGTATAGAAAATGTGGATTATTTTAAGTGATGAGTCAGATTATTTAAATAACTTTGTTCTTTTTTGGTTATTAGGAGACTCAAATGCACATATTATGCAAATAGGAAGAATGCTTCTAAAAGTAAATGGTGCCTTTCCCTGTTTTTTTTTCCTGTTCTACTATTTTTAGAATTATAATGGAAGCAAAGGAAGGGTGAAAGTGAATTGATTTAGAGAAATACAATATTACATATGCCTTTTAGAAGCATATCTAACATTCAAGGGAGCTTTCTTTTTTAATGAGTATGATAGGTTTAATTCCAAAAGCTTGGTTATTTTACCTGTTTTTGAACTTATGTTTTCCTGTTGACTTTTCTTAAATTTAATTAATACGATGCATATAAAAATATCAATTTTAAATTATTTTTGTAAGATGATAAGATACAAATGAACTATCTGAGAATCTGCTGAGCACATATAAATAGTAACTGTTTTTAATGAGGAACTCTACTTAGTATTGTTATCCATCAGTCCATATCATCAAGGATTTTGATGTTCCTTTTTTTTTCAAGTGGAATGTCACAGAAAATTTTCAAGTGCAACAAGGCAGTCACGTCACACTTGTGATCAGTTATGCTCTACATTACAAATAATTTTAAAATAATGTAGATATGCGATACATGTATGTATATTATTATATACATGTATATATATACGTATAACCTTGTATTTCTTCGATTCTGCAGGTTGCTTTTTCATTTTCTTGACAGTAATGTTATTTGATACATAAAAGCGTTTAACTTTGATGAAATCCAGTTCATCTTCTATTTTCTTTGATCGCTTATGCTTTAGGTGTTATATCCAAGAAACTGTTGCCTTATCCAAGGTCAGGAAGATTGATACCTATGTTTTAAGAGTTTTATGGTTTTAGCTTTTAAGTTTAGTCCTTCAGTTCATTTTGACTGAATTTTTTACATGGTGTCGGAGTCCACATTCATTCTTTTGCATGTGGATATACTATTGTCCCAGCACTGTTCTCTTCCCAGTGAATGGTCTTGGCATTCCTGTCAAAAATCGACTGACTGTAGATATATGGGTTTGTTTCTGGACTCTCACTTATACTTCATTGATCTGTATGTCCTTGTGCCGGTACCACACTGTCTCATATGTAGCTTTGTAGTAAGTTTTCAAATCAGGCAGTGTGATTCCTGCTTTGTTCTTCTTTTTCCAGATTGTTTTGACTGTTCTGTATCCCTTGCATTTCCATATAAATTTAGGATCTGCTTGTCATCTTTGAAACGAAGTCAGCTGGGAATTTGATAGGTATTATGTTGCATCTATTTGGGGTGTATTTCCATTTTAACAATATTAACAATATTTTAACAATATTAAGTTTTCCAATCCACGAACATGGGTAGTCTTTCCATTTAATTAGTTTTACTTTAATTTTTTTCAACAATATTTTGTAGCTTTTAGAGGATAAAATCTGCACTTCTTTTGTTAAATTTATTCCTAAGTATTTTATCCTTTTTGATGCTGTTATACTATTATAAATGGAATTTTTTAAAAATTTCATTTCGAGTTGTTCATTGCTAGTGTATAGAAATGTAAGTGATTTTTTTATATATCGATTATGGAACCTTGCTGAACTAGTTTATTAGCTCTAATAGTTTTTTTGGTGGATATGTTAAGATTTTTAGTGTATAAGATTGTGTCATCTGGAAGTAGAGATAACTACTTCTTCCTTTCCAATATGGATGCCTTTTCTTTTTTTTCTTGCCTAATTACCGCACTTAAAACTTCCAATGAAAGAAATGATGACAGCATCGAATATCTCTCCATTTAGTATTTTGATTTTGTTGGAGTTTTGTAGTGTTTCTCTACATGCATTTCTTCTATAAGATTTAGATCTTATACATGTTTTGTTACATTTATACCTAAGTATTTCATTTTTGGGGTACTAATGTAAATGATATTGTGTTTTTAATTGCAAATTTCACTTATTCATTATTGGTATACAGGAAAGCAGTTGATATTAACCTTGTATCTTGCAACCTTACTGACATTCTTGATAAAATTGATGTAATTTCAAAGAAAGTTTTAAAAGTATTACATCTCAGTATACTTCTGGAACATTTCACAGAATATTAACTGGTTTTCATATTGAATATGATATTCTGAAAGCTAGTTGAAGAAAGTGTTCCAAGGAAGGAAGAATCAGCTATTTTAAGTGCTGCTGCTGATAGGTAAGGAAGGAGAGGATCAATAATTGATTATTTGATTTAGCAACAATTCATTGTTTATCTTTATAAGATCAATTTTGGCGAAGTGATGAGGACAAAAGCCAGATCAGAATTAATAAGTATAGACGATTCTTCTGAGGAGTTTATTGTAAAGAAAGCAAAATGGAATGGGGGAAGTGGAGTCAAGAATTTTAAAATTGTTTTTGCTTTTCTTTAAGATGGGAGAACTTTGTATGTTGATAGAAATGAAAAAGAGTAAATTGATAATATAATATAGGAGAGAGATGTTAGAATTGCTGGAGTGATGTCATTTAGTAGTGAGAGAGGATAGAATTTAGTGTACAAATAAATGATTTCTCTTTGGGTAGTAGAATAGATCATTTATTGATTCATAGTAATAGGAGTTGCAAACAACTGCCTATACCATGTATGAAGTGTAGATCTGGTGATGTATAGGTCTCTTGACTGTTCCTAGTTTCTCAGTGAAATAGAAAGCATGGTTTTTGTTGTGGGTTAAATTGTTGCCCTCTAAAAGATATATTGAAACCCTAACCTCCAGTATCTCTTGAGTGTGACCTTATTTGGAAATTAGGTCTATGTAGATGTAATCAATTGAGTTATACTTTATTAGGGTTGACTATAAATCCAATGACTGGTAATCTTATAAGGAGAGACAAATTTGGACAGAGACACAGACATGTGTGGAAGAAAGCTACGTGAAGATGTGGTGGAGATTGGAGTGATGCAGCTACAAGCTAGGAAATGCCAATATTTGCTGGTAACCACAAGAAACTGGAAAGAGGCAAGAAAGGATTCTTCCTAGGAGCCTTCAGCGGGAGCATAGCCTCGCCAGCAATTTGATGTCTGACTCCTAGCCTCCAGAACTGGGAGAGATTAACATTATGTTGCATTAAGCCACCCAGTTTGCTGTATTTTGTTGCAGCCATGAGAAACTAATACCAGTCTTTAACTGAGCGTGAGAATAGGAGATTGCTGGATGCTTTGATTTCTCATGGATTTTTTTAAACTTGCTTTCTTCGATCTAACACTTCATATAACATTAACCTTCCTTGTCACTTTCATTGGCTGGTGGATAGAATGTTTCAAGGCCTATTTTTAATGGAGGGAGCATCTTTTTAATACTAGAGTCTTGGTTGTCTTTGCTCTTCTTATCCAGTTCCCTTTTTGAGTGCTGGTGTAGCTGGTCTATAGTGACAGCAGACTCAAGACTAGATGCAGAGGCAAGAGCCTACACCTACTACTCCAGCAGCTCTCAGTTACGCAAGTTCTAACTCCTGCTATAAATCCTTCTACTTTACCACCCACACTGGTTCTGCTGCTTTGATTGAACTTTAATTGATACAGTCTACCTGTTCCAGGGGTCACAGTAGAAACTTTTAATATTAGGTCCGTATTTAGAGAGTTATTTCTACCAGCTCATTTTATCTTCTATAAAATTTGCTGTTTCTCTTCTATTTTCTTAGTACTTTTTCCTGTTTTTTTTTTAATTTTTATTTTTTAGTGCAGCAATGTATTCTCATTTTTAATATTTTATCTGGAATATCAATGGTATTTTGAACCTTAATAGTTTGGATTAAAAAGTCTTTATTGTGCTTAAATGTTTTAAAAACATTCAAATAAACAAACAAATAAAAACTTTCAAACAGACATAACAGAATTTAAAAACAGTTTTTTTTTTTTTTTTTTTCCACAAGACCCATTTAACAAAACAGTAAGCTGGAGAGTGTACAGAAAACCTAAAGAAGTTTTTACATTTAGGTGTCCTAGAGTGAGACCAAAGCA
>NW_011888944.1:2237062-2266460 GCF_000151845.1 Pteropus vampyrus | reverse complement strand
GGGAGTTATTTTAGAATTATTCTTTAATGGATATTTTTCAAGATTTAAAGTAAATAATGATCACTACATGTTCAATTTAGAAAATTTGGAAAATGCAGAAATGTATGAAGAAATAAAACACTCATAATCTCTCCCTCACAGAACTAACCACTCGTGAATATGTGTATTTATTCTTTCAATCTTTTTCTATACATAAGTTTTTTTTCCTTTTTGTTTTTAGCCCATGCATGTTTTCTTTCCATGTAGACTTTTTTTTTGAAGCTGTGTTTTGAAGAGCTACCTAAAATTTCTACTGATTGGACGACCAGTAGTCTACTCATTTGTCCATTTTTGATTATTTCTCTGTGATTATTTCTGAATTTAAGAAACATGACTTTTATAGTATATTATAATGGTGGGAAAAATGAACCAGAAATCACACTTAGATGAATAATAGATCCCAGTAAATTGAGAAAGTAGTACGTTTGGCTGTCGAAGGAAGGAATGGAAAATTCTTTAGTGCTCTAATCTGAAAGGGTGTCACTTATTTGTTCTACATTTTCATAGTGTAGTCATCATCTGTTTTTCAAATAGTGAGTACAGTGAAAAATGGGAGAGTTCAGTAGTTTCTCTTTCATTGCTCCCCGATGATTAAAATACTCCTTAAGAAATCTCAGAATTTTATCCAGAAATACATATGATAATTTTATCCAGAAATGACATATAAGGAAGGAAGGTTGTCAGTTTTTCTGATTAAAAGTTTTTTTCTTGGAGTAGTCAATAAGAGAAGTCTATGTTTTGACTGTCTCAAATGATTCATTAATCTGAAAACAGTTACCTGTCCAAGAACTATAGTTTTCAAGTAAATTAATTTTATGTAGTTTCTTTACCTACAATATATTTCATATAGGCCGAAGCTTTCTTTTGCCTCTTTTGGATACAAACTCATGGACTTATTGGTTCAGCTTCATTAAACCATGAGATACATACTTCTGGGGTTTAATTTTAAATGAAAAGCACTATGTGCTGTTATTTGAAAGTATTTTAAAGTTAGTGCGTATCATTTAGTAAACACCCCAGTAAAAGAAAGACTGCTGTTTTTAAGTCTTTGGGATTTTCGCTGTGTGCATTTGTTTCCTCTTAAGCCAGAAAATTTTCAGTTAATCTTCCAACACAAGCTATTTACTTTTTAAATGTGGGTTTACATTTTCATTAGGAGACAGATATTCTACACAAAAATGATGAGTCTTTTGAAAATGAGTACCTGAATGTGGAGTTTTAAAAATCTTGTCAGGACTGGTTATTAAATCCTGTTTTAAAAACAAAACAGAATGTCAGGTATCTGAAAACAAAAAAGTTGTGTTGTTAAAACTTATCAGTGGGATTTGTCTATTTTAGTTTCTGTAAAAAAGTATTTTTTGGTTTAAAACCGAACACCAAAGATGGTTGTATAACTTTGTTCCTTCTTGATCCCAGCTTCCCCCGACACTGACCTTTATGTCCATAGAGTTGTAATTGGATACGCTAAGATATTGAGATGTGAACTGAATTCTCTAGTCAGTGGAGGTGAATGTTTGTTTTCTAGGTTTGCAGTTCAGCTCCCTCTTTCTTCAGGATCTCTTCTTTTTTTAAGCATTAAAAATTACTAATTGCTATTCTATATTTTAATAAGAATTGGTGAAAATTGACTAAATTTTACATTTAGTCTTAGGTTCAGGACTGAAGTTTTTCCCCCTCTCAACATAAGTTTTCTGTTAGTAATGATCTGTATTTGTGCCTCTTTTTAAGTAGATCCATTTTTTTTTTTTTTTAGAGGAAGCATTTTTTTTGGATGGTTGTCTTACTATTTATTTCTTGGCTTATTGACATATTGTGCTAGCACCATTTTTTGAGAGTTTATTACATTACAGTTTAATCTTTAAGAGGCATTTTATAATTAAGAAAATGCTTTCCATTTTTATGAGAATATTTTTGTTTTTCTAACATCAAATTGGTTCAAATACATTTTGAAGACCATAAAAATGTAACTGTGTGTTAGAATTTGCCCTTGTTCTTATTATTGTAAACATTTGCGCACATTCACTTTCCTCTTCAGTATTTAAAGTATTCGCTCGTTCATTTGTGCCTTCAGTGTATCAAGCACAATGGTAGGGGAGACAGTACGCTGGTGGTGGTGTGGAGTGATGAGAAAGGGGGCTTTAGAGCTGAAGGAAGCACTTTAACACTCTTAAGGGATATGTAGGGATGTGCCATACAGAGAAGGGAAAGAAAGAGCAGTCCAAGAAGTAAAAGAATGAATAAAGCCATAGGAGTTAGGAAATAGTCTGAAATATAAGGGGAATTTACAATGTTTGGTCACAGCTGGAGCATAGGGTGTAAGGCAGGAAGTGTTGAGAAACAGAGACAATGCTTTAAGTAGTTCAGTTTTCTCCTAAGGCCTATAGAAAAGCCCCTGAATAAAGATTTTTAAGCAGAAGATTGATTCAAGCAGTAGTATAGAGCAGGGGTCAGCAAACTGTGGTCCTTGGCCTCTTTTTGTATGGTCTGCTATCTAAAAATAGTTTTAACATTTTTAAATGGTTGAAAGAAGATCAAAAGAAGGATAATAATTCATGATACCAGAAAATTATATGAAAATCAAATTTTAGTGTCCATGGTTTTACTGGAACTAGAGCCAATAATGGAATTAAACCAGAAATCAGTAACAGATATTTGTAACATTCCCAAATATTTTGAAATTAAACATTCACTTCTAAATAACCTATAGGTCCAAGAGGAAGTCACAAAAAATTAAATATTTTGAATTGAACAAAAATAAAAACAATGCATATTAGAATTTATGGGATGCAGCTAAAGCAGTGTTTAGAGAGGAATGTTTCCTGTTATTAAATGCTTAGATTTGAAAATAAAAAAAATTCTCAAAGTCAGTGTGACCTAAACTTCTACCTTAAGAAAATGAACAACGAATGACAAACCTAAAGGAAAAAGGAAAGATAGAAGTAGAAATTAAAAACAATAGAGAAGTCAATGAAACCAAAAGCTGGTCCTTTGAAAAGATAAATAAGATTGATAAACTTATAGCCATACTGATCATGAAAAAAAGAAGACAGATTACAGTATCAGGAATGAGAAAGAGGAATTTACTACAAATTCTGCAGGTATTAAAAGAAGAATAAGGGAATATAGTGAAAAATTATAGTTTCATAATTTTGACAGTAGAGATCAAATGAAAAAATTCCTTGGTAGATATAAACTACCATAGTTCATTCAAGAAGAAATAGATAACCTGAATACTGTTGTATTTATGAAAAATTTGTATCCATAATTTAAAATTTTTTCACAAAGACAACTATAGGCCCAGATGGTTTTACTGGCGAATTCTACCAAGCATGTGTGGAAGAAATAATATCAGTTATATATAAACCCTTCCAGAAAACTGAAGAGGTTGCAACACTTCCCAACTCATTTTATAACAGCAGCATTAATCCGAAACTAAAACCAGGTAAAGACACTGTAATAAAAGAAAACTCTAGACCAGTATCTCTCATAAACATAGCTACAAAAAGAAAAATCCTTAAAATGTTAACAAATTCAACAGTGTATAAAAAGAATACAACATGACCAAGTGGGGTTTCTCCTAGAAATGCAAGGCTGATTGCTATTCAAAATCAATTAATATAATTTACTATATCGGTAGGCTAAAGAAGAACAGCCATATGATGATCTCAGTAGATGCCTAAAAAGCATTTGATAAAATACAACATCCATCCATGGTAAAACAACAACAACAACAACAACAACAACAATACCAAAAAAACTCTCCACAAACTAGGAATGAGAAGAAACTTCTTCAACCTGATAAATGACATCTATGAAAAACCTACAGATAATATCATGTTTAATAGAGAGTGAATACTTTCCTCCTAAGATCACATACAAGACAAGGGTGTTTACTCTTACCACTCATATTCAATATCATTCTTGAAGTCCTAGTTATTATCAAACAGTAGGAAAAAAGATATATAAGACAGATTAAAAAAGAAGTCATAAAAGTACTAAGTTATCAGATGGTATGATTACATACATCGAAAATCCCTGTATTGAGAAAATTAAACAATTTTCATGTAAAGCATAAATACAAAACCCAATACGAGACCTAAGTAAAAGAAGACAAATATACCAGATTCAAGGATACAAAGACAATATTATAAAGTTATCAGTTTTTCCCAAATTGATTGATTCATATGTCTGAAGTGCCTATAAAACACTGTGGCGCTGTATAAATGTTAGCTATTCTTAGTACTCTGAGTTCTGTTGCTATCGGACAGTTTTCTTTTTACTGTTTACTTTTTGTTATTTTAAATCTGTTATCATTCTCCGTCTTTCAATAGATCTAATATATGGTCATTGTGGGCAGTTGGAAAGTAGAGGAAAATATAAAGAAGAAATAAATAACCATAATATAATTGTCAGTTGAGCCAGTTCTTACTACTACTCTTGTTCTTTGCAAAATCCTAGATATGTTGATGTCTAGGCATTACAAGTATACTTTTTGTTTTCATGCAAGTCTATATCTCAAAGGCATAAGTGAACTTGGACCTTGTTATGTCTGTCGTACAGAACATAGGAAATAAACCTATCTAGTACTATGCCAGCGTGAAATTCTTTAGTAAGAATTTCTGTAGAGAGAGCCTAAAACATGAATTAAAATAAGGAAAGGTAATTTTTTAATTTTCTAGTTCCTTTATGCTTTTGGCATGTGAGAAAATGCTCATCTTCACGATTTATGCACAAATGTTACAGAAAGCGATAAAAGTTATAGCCATAAATTTAGAAATATTTATTTACTCTCTGGTCCTCATTTAAACCAATTATTTCATTTTAGCCTAATGTCGAAGGGGATGTGATTATACATTATCGATGACCAGAGAGAATTTACATAATCTAATAATGATACTAAAGAAGTTGAGGGAATAATACGAATTTTACATATTCTTACATATTTCTATCCTCTTTATACTGGCTGTTGATTGATGGTAGTATTCTGGTGATTCTACAGAGTTAACAGTATTTATTATTGCTTCAGAATCCTCATAGGTTAGTTTTGGATATTTATGTGACTGTACAAGAGAAACACAATACAAAGCAATTAGGTAAGTCTTATAGCATTATGGAGAATCTATAAAAGTGTTGGAAACTTGCTAAAAGTAAAGTAACTAACAAATGAGGATCTGGCAGAATCAAGTGATAAATAACATAGGTGGGTCAAAAGAATATGATTTGGTAATTAAAAGATAAATAGAAATCCTTGAGAAAAATTATGAAAATCATGAATATTTTTGCAACAATGACTCTTCTTTATGATCATATGAAGAAACATTAGGTTTGAAGAGAAAGTATTCTAATTTTAATAGGACTTTTTACAATATAGTGAGACATACTTACAGAAGAGTCATACATGTACAGTTTAAAGAATAGCTGTACCTGGATCAGGATATAGAGCATTGCCAGACACCCCAGAGGCCTACCAGGGGCCTTTATCAGTCCTCTCTCTACCTTCAGAGGAAGCTTATCTTTTGTCCTGGTCTTTTCCTTGCAGTTCTTTTTAGTTTCATTATCTGTGTATGTTTCACTAAGTAATATTTAATTTGTTATTTTAAAATTTATATGTATTCCTTTGTGTCTTATGACTTTTGCTCGACACTTGTGATATTCTTATTGTGGTGTGAGACTAGTTCATTAATTTTCAGTCCTATATTCTCCCGTAAAATGAAGGAATATGTATTATTTTAGACATGGTTCATATTTTTTTTTCTAAGAGCCTAAAAACATTTTTTCTTTATTCAGCAAATACTTTGCGAGTGGCTGTTACATTATGTGCTTTTTTGTTTTTCTGTTTTTGTTTTTAGCTGCATTAACAAAAGAACCAAATGAGCAAAGCTTAAACAATAATGAGCTTAGTATTTCAGTGTATTTGATTTTATAAAATTTTAATTTTTATGTCTCTAAAGCATCATAAAATATTTAAAAGGAAAGTCCTAACCTGAGGGGAATGTTCAGAACAAATATGGCAGATGTCCTCCTTGTAGAAGGCTGTGCACTTTGATAAGATAAACACTTAAAACAGTAGAAAATGAGAGAAGGAAGGAAGAGACGTTTCACAAAGAAATATAAAAACTAGCATGAAGGAAAAATGTTAAACTGCATGGATGTTTTTAAATTTAACTAGATTTAACGTTGTTTCTTCGATGACACCTTTTTTCTTTATTGTGTTATGTTTCCTAAGAAGGTTGGTTTAAGAACCTACATAGTGAAAGTCAAGTTCTGGTAATTTTTTATTTTCTTGCATTAGCAATTCTTCTAATAGAGTATGATTTACTATGTCATCATAGAAAGACAGCATTAGAGTGTACATGGCAGGGTAAAATCAAACACATGCTTGCAATCAAATTAATGTATTTCATCTGTCTTCAACTAATAACAATCTGTCATGTTATCTATCTGAGTAGGGGCATAAACAGTTTATTTTGTGTTTGGAGTAACTTCCTGGAGGTAGTTAATGTGACAAGTAGTTTGTTTGAATTGAGTATAACCAGATCAACACTCTAGATGTTTCCTTGATAACCTAAAAATTACTGTGAAAATATGTACAAGTACTAGATTTGTATTTTTCTTTTACTTCTTTAATTTAGACAGTGACATATTTTACAGTCATTTCACTGAACATATTGTTTCTGACATCATATACAGACTGAGCAAAAATAGTTTATACTTTAATGTTTTTTTCCATTGACAAGGAATAGACAATAGTATAGTTAATTAGCATCATGTAATACTTTCTCTTTTTTAAAAAATGAAGTAATAATTCTGGTATGAATGAAAAACATTCATTATAGAATATGCTCTTATAGCATGTTGTAAATGAATATTTAGGAAGATAGGAATATTGTAAAGTCCCAGGCCAATACCAAAAATAATACAGATATTATTGTAATGTTTTTCAGAATTTTAAACTTTTACTTAAAATTTCACATCAGTTTGATCAGTAGCCCTGATTATTATACATTTGATGTGCCTAATTTTGAAGTTGTTTATTGCAGTCGTTACTTTGAATAATCTTTGAAGATTATTCTGTTCATTATGTCAGTAATCCTGTTAATAGATGCAGTGGATGCCTGAACACCAGTAAACAAATAGGACTCAAAAAGAGACTTGCCTTATTATAAGTGTGTGTTTTAGAAGTCAAAATATATGCATAATTTTAAGCACATGTAAATCAAATTTAATAAATTATTAAGGGTATTTGTCATTTTTGGGCTATTTATGATGGGTCACTTTTAAATATGTAATTTTACAGTTTGTACAGCTGCACGTGCTTTGTTAAGGACTTCATAGAATCAAATGCTAAGGCAAAAAGTTTTATAATGCTTATGGGCTCAGTTTTATGATTTATAGTTATTAATGAATAATAGTCTTTTAATTAAAGTTCTAAACAAAAATTAGACTGTTACGTGATCATCCTCAAAGTTGATGTTTTTTGTTCTTTTAGAGGCACTAGCTAGATTTAGAGTCATATTTTAGAGTCATGACTGGCATTGGGACTTAGATTAAGTCATTCTGAGCTTCAGTTTTTTTGTGTGTGAATTTAGATTTAAGTGTTTTGTAAATTTTGAAACAGAGTTTAGGTTGCTTCCTAAGTCTCTTAAACTGGTTTTTCTGCACATGCTCTTGCCCTGTTACTTCCTTTCTCCCCATAGTAGCCAAAGTAATTTCTGTTTTCAAAATGCAAAGCTTACGTGGTGCCGTTGGTTACAACCCTCCGATGGTATTGTATTGCTCTATTTGAGTAATATTCTCATGTTATACTGCTCATTTCTACTCTTGCTCACTATGCTTTTTTGTTTTCCTTGATTGTACTCAGCCACTTTCCTCTTCCAGGTTGGGTTCTAGTTCCAGTGACGGAAACATTTTCTCCCCCAACCTCCTCTTAACTTGGCAGGCTTATTCTCGTCCTTTAGATCTCAGATCAAAGAGGTCCTTCATAACTACCCTATAAAATTGTCATAATTGCTTTCCTGGTTCCTGTCACTCTGTGACTATCTGCTCACCTCCCCCTCCCCAATTTCCGATTATAATTGTTACATTGCCTTATTTATGCATTATCGATCATTCTTTCTCCCTCATTAATCATTAATGTGAGAGTAAGTATACTGTCTTTTTTTTTGTAATTTATTGCTTGCTGGTGCTTAGCACATAAGAGGTGCTTATATTTAATAAACGAATTTTAAGGTACTGTTTTACCTCATTTAAAGAAGTGATGAACTGTCCTTTTCGTTACCTGTGATTTTTGCAGCTTCAGTAGTCCCCACCTATTGCGGCTTTGCTTTTCACGGCCTCAGTTATCCGTGATTAATCGTGGTTTGAAAATATTAAATGCAAGAATTAAATAATTCATAAGTTTCAAATTACATAGCATTCTGAGTAGTGTGATGAAATCGTGCTGTCCGGCCCTGGGCATGAATCATCCCTTTGTCCAGCGCCTTTATACTGTATACAGTCCCTGCCTGTCAGTCACTTAGTAGCCGTTTCGGTTATTAGATCAATTATTGCGGTATTAACAGTGCTTGTGTTCAAGTAACCCTTATTTAATAATGGCCCCAAGTGCAAGAGTAGCGATGCTGTCAATTTGGATATGCCAAAGAGAAGCTGTTATGTGCTTCTTTTAAGTGAAAAGGTGGGTACAGAACAATAAGATATTTTGAGAGAGACCACATTCATATAACTTTTGTCACAGTATATTATAATAATTGTTTTTTTATTGTTAATCTCTTACTGTACCCAATTTATAAATTAAACTTTATGATAGATATGTATATATAGGAAAAAAGAATAAATATAGGGTTCGGTATTATCCGCTGTTTCAAGCATTCAGTGGGGATCTTGGAACATATCTCCATGGATAAGAGTGACTACTGTAGGTCTTCTAAACTGATTAATGTGTAGAGCTGAAATGACTTTTGGGAGGAGGAATATTAGCTGCATGTGTATAACAATAAGACTTGCCATTTTCTATTTTTAAAGTTATGATATAGATATGGTAACTATGTATACAAGATGGCTGAACAGAAACAGTGTCATATTCATGAGATCTCTAGAAGTGCAACATTTTTTATCATTTGTAATTTTCTTTGAATAGTCTCTGAATTTAGAAACAAAGAATTGTCACTATAGTGAACGGAAGTGCTTTGATTTCAACAGGGTAAAGTTGAAGGTTTTCTAATGTGTGTCACTTACAGGATATCCTTTTTTGTGCTTATAGTTTTGCTCGGGCGGACTGGAATGTGCGAGGTGAGATGGATGAAGGTGTAGCTGTGTATGTTACCTATGCATGTATAAGCTTCTTAGCATCCCGTAAAGACCCTCATGCCCCAGTCCTGCTGATTTTACCAGCTCTTGGAAGCCAGGTTCTTTTAGATGCTTTTGTAGATATTCCTCTGGTAAGGAATGTACACCCTCTCTACCTCCAAAGTTGTCTGCCTAAGTTTTCTTCATCCATCAGGAGTTAACATTGCCTTGTCTGTGAGATCTTTCCTGTTTCCCTAAGTAGTTCGAGATTTTCTTTCTCTATACTTCTCTCGTACCTTGTCCTTAACAGATCGCTTTTTCTCTCTTGGTCTCAGCATCTCATTGTATATCTTTCTACATGTGTTTCTCTTAGCCTTCCCAGGACTTAGAGGGCGCTGAGTAAATAGTTCATGAGTAAACGAAGGCTAGACAAACCACAGTAACACTAGGTAATACTTACTGAGTATGTGCTAGTCGTTGCTCTGTGTGATTTATATGTACTTACTTATTTTATCAATTACAGTAACATTTAGAGGTAGGTACTATTATCATCCCCATTTTATAGATGAGAAAACGGAGGCAAGAGAGATTAAGTAATTTGCTTAAGGTCCCACAAATAGCTAACAGAACAGGAACTCAAACCCAGGCACCGTGGCTCTGGAGACTGCACTCTTTGCTGTCATGTCCTAATTCCTCTCTACATGAATCACTGAATAATAGAACCAAAATTTCTTCTACATTTGCCTTAATGCAAACAGTTGAGAAATTCAGAAGAGTTATTTCTTATATGAGACTGGTTCTTGCATATTATCTATCACTCTAGATCAATAAAGTAAGTAACAAAGAGCATCTATTGGGGTATGAAAAAATTTTGCTGTAATGACTCTTTATGATGATATGATATTTGACACAATGTGATTTTTATCAGAATTGTTTATTGTTTACTAAACACCATGTACTTCTTGTTACTCATAAGACTCTGTCTCTATATCCTAATATATGGGCCACTTTATCCCGGACGTTATTCTGAAATTTTGAACTATCACATAAATTTAGGGAGTTAGTGTTCCATTGGAATTAGTAGGACCAAATGAAGGATGAAAGGGATAGCTTTAGATTCAAAATTCTAATTTGTTGCTTCTAAAAGCTGTGAGCCTCAATAAAATAAAAACAAGATATTTTAAAAACATATGATGCTAAATTTTTGATGGGTGAAATGATATGTAATGTGTTCAGTTTGCTCTAAAATAATCTGCGAATTAGGGACATTGATGACACAAGATTGGTCATGACTTGATAATCGTTGAGGCATCTTTCCTTGTATCGTCCAACAAATTGTATTGATGGGAATATGCATTTTTGTTTTCATATTGTTTTCCATGTATTACTCGAGCCTTTTAATGGCAGAAGAAAGAACATGTCTAGATATGGTATATTAAAAATTTTTTTCCCTAGTAAGTAAAAATGCAAAAGAGTCTTCTTGGTTTATAATTAAGTTTAATGTAATTTTGTGACTTCGATTATGGCATAACTCAAATCACAGGCAACTATAATGCTTAGATTTTTATTATCTTGTTAATTATAACTTCAAGTTATCATTAGTTAATAATTCAAGACACGGTATATACACAGGGAGATGTTCACTGCTAACAAGACTGGATGCAGATTTACATTTTAAATAGTTTTTCTATTAGTTAAGGTAATGCTAGATGCCAGACAGTCCCTAAAGTTGCAATATCTTAGCACAGCAGAAATTTCTTCTTTGTTTACGTAAAGACCGAAGCCAGGTAATGCTCATCAGCGGTGGCTCATCTCCTTTTCAGAGACCTAAACCCTTTCTATTTTGTGGAACTGCGTTTCAACAGGTGACTTCACAGGTCACCATGGAAAAGGAAAGAGAACAAAGACTACTATACATGGAAGGTTTTATAGGTCAGGCCTAGTAGTGGTGCTCGTTAGTCCTTTATTTCATTGGTCAGAAGTTTGCCTAATGGCCCCACCTAACTGCAAGCCAATCTGGGAAACAGTGTTGCTAGCTAGTCTGCCCACCTTATCATTATGTGTCTGTTTTACTCTTCTCGTTAAGGATCTTGGATTTTACCCTGCCACCACCATGGATACTGGCAGAAGGTATGGGAATATTGGGTCAGAGAGAAAGGACTTTTTAGTCATAGCAAGCAGGGCGAGTTCCATGTTTGCATGAGTTCTCCATGCCCCCCAAGTTTCACCAAAGCAATGTAGCAGTGTCAGAGGACCTGCGTAGATGGTGTACATGCAGTGATTTGTATCACAGCTGAGGAACCCTCAGCTTGGAGAACCTAAGTCTTTTATAATGGGCTACAAAACAACCTCTGACCTTGCTCTGGAGGGAGATGCTATATTATAACAGACAATAAAAAACTTACAGGGCGATTCTGAGGGAGATGCTGTCTCTAGGCTACTTGCCATGCAAACATCCTTGGAAAGAGTTCAAAACAAAAGCTTACATTTAAAATTTTTACTTTCCCAATTTAAATTTTAAAAAATTATTTTAAAAATTTGGGTATATTTTTCCTGTTATTTATGCACATATATGTTTACAAAGTAGAGATTTTACTGTATGCACAATTTTGTACTCTACTTTTTAATTTAACATTCTGTACTATCGTGTATTTCACCTAACAGTCTTCTTTTTCCAGCTTTATTGAGATATAATTGACATATAACATTGTATAAGTTCAAGGTATACAATGAGTTGATTTGATACACTTATATATTGCAAAATGATCAACCCATAGTGTAAGCTAACATCTGCATCATGTCACAGAATTACCATTTCTTTCTTATGATAAGAACATTTAAGATTTATTCTTTTAGTAACTTTCAAGTATATAATACAGTATTTATTTACTTAATCACTATGTTGTATGTTAGATCCCTAGAACTTATTCGTCTTATAGCTGGAAATTTATACCATTTGATCAACATCACCTTTTCGCCCCTACTCCCATTCCTTGGTAACTGCCATTTTAGTCTTTGTTTCTATGAGTTCAGCTTTTTCTGATTCCACATATAGTGATATACAGTATTTGCCTTTCTCTGACTTATTTCACTGAGCATACAAGGTCTATCTCTGTTGTTGCAAACAGTAGGATGTCCCTTTTCATGACTGAATAATATTTGTGTGTGTGTTTGTGAGAGAGAGTGAGAGTGAGCAAGCCACGCGTGCGTGTGTGTTTGTGTGTGTGTGTGTGTGTATGTGTTTGTATAACATCTTCTTTTTCCATTCATCCATCTTGTTTCCATTTCCTTTGGATATATACTCAGAAGTGTGACTGCTGGATCATATGATAGTTCTACTTTTAATTATTACTGTTTTCCTTAGTGGCTGCACTAATTTTCATTCCCACCAGCAGTGGCAAAAGCTGCTCTTTTCTCCAAATCCTTGCCAACACTTGTTATTTCTTGTGTTTTTGATAATAGACAGTCTTAAGAGGTGTGAGGTGATATCTCATTGTGGTTTTGATTTGCATTTTAATGATGATTGGTGATGTTGAGCACCTTTTCACGTACCTGTTGGCTATTTGTATGTCTTTGGAAAAATGTTAGTTCCTCTGCCCATATTTAAAATCAGATTGTATGTTTTTTTCCTATTGAGTTATATGACTTATTTATATATTTTGGAAATAACTTTGTATCAGATATGTAGTTTGCAAATATTTTCTCATACAGGTTGCCTTTTCATTTTGTTGATGGTTTCCTTTGCTGTGTAGAAGCTTTTTAGTTTGATATAGTCCCACTTGTTTATTTCTGTTTTTGTTGCCTTTGTGTCAAATCCAAAAAAAATCAGTGCAACGATATCACTTAATAGTCTTTATGTTTATGAGTTTTAATGGCCTGAGTATTATATTATGTGGTTATATCATAATTTAACTGTCTTTATTTTGGGACATTTATATTAGTTTCAATACTTTTTATTATAAATAACTCTGTGGTGAAGATCTTAATTTATAATTCTTATTATACATCCCTGATGTTTTCCTCAAGATAAACTTTTCCAAGTTGTGTTATTTGGTCATAGAGTATAAATGTTTGTAAGGCTCAACACACACTTCCAAATTGCTTTTCCCAAAGCCAGCAATACCAGCTCTTATCAACACTGGGTGTTCTTATGTGGTTTCTTTTTGTTAATTTGAAAGGTAAATATCAGTACTTCATTTTTTTTTTAGTTGCATTTCTTTGTGTGCTAGTGAGATTGAATAGTGTTTTCATAGGTTTATACGAATCATTTAAAAAGGCCTTTAAGGTAGCCTAACATTCTATAAAAAATAATGATTCGTTACATCTGTGGGAAAATGTCATTTCTTATTGGGTTTTTAATATTCCATGAATCCCTGAAATGTGCTTTTGTTGATCTTTCTTGCTATAAACCTAAAGTATAAAATATGAAATAGTGTAATTTGAATTTTTAAAATTCATTAAACAAAAAATTGTGTATATTAGTCTTTCAAACAGCTTTCAAAGTTGTATCAATATTATTCTTGTTAGCCAAAATTGGATTCTCTTAAAACTTCTATTTCATGTACCATGTGATTTTCAGAGTACAGCAGATAGACTTAGCATCTTGATTTTTTTTCTTTCCATTCTAACGTCCAAGTCAGATAACAGTATGAGTGAGCCATGTGATTTTTTTACACAGTTGGTTTTTACAGTAAAAAAAAAGTTTTGGATTTTCTTGCTCTTTCTAATACACTCTCAGAACTTTTTTTTTATTTCCATGTTTTTATTCCTATTTTTGTTAGCTGCATAATAAAGCCCAGGACATTGTTATCATTGGTTTGTCTCCTGCATTCTTACCCTATACAGCTCCGTCCTACCCTTTTCAGGCCCCAGCTTCTATTCTTTCTTAACTTCTGAGACCCTTCCCCTAGGCCTTCGACAGCTCATAAATAAGATATCAACAAAAATTCCTGTATTCTCAACATCTTCCTTAAACAAAAGTTTTAAACTTCTTGTTCTGTCCCTTGGCTCTCCAGTAAGGGTAATGATGTTGTCTTGTCTTGAAGAAATGTTGATTTTTCCCTACTGTTTATACCTTATCACTAGGACTGGAGGTGTGGTAGGTGACCTTCAAGTTCCATGTTGCTTTTTCCAGATCATTTTCCTTTATCTTCCCCTAAAAAGCCTTAGATTTGAATATCAAGCTATATGATTATACCTCCTGGCACTTACATTTGTTGGAGTTATCAGCCAATATCTATACCATTGCCTGGAGTTTCTTGAAAATTTTGGCTTCTTGGTCACAGTCACTCAGTTACTATGCTGTCATGATTCTTAGTAGTTTCAGTATTCATTCACATTACTCTTCTGATACCTTGGTCTCTCAGTTCCTTGAATTCTTCACCTCCAGTCATCTTGTCCCCTGCCATCCACACTGACAGTTATTCTGAAGACCTAGTCAATATCAGTTTCTGTGCCCTCTTCATAATGCCAGTTTCATGCATCCCAGTTTCTGTCTATTATGTCCTGTTTTTCTAGCTCACTTCCTTTAGTAACCCATCTTTAATAATTTTTAAACCCACACAAGACCTTAAAATAAATCGATTTAGCATTTTCTTATTTTTCTCAACCCTCTTCTGAATCAACTTAGATTCCATGATCTGTAATATGATCACTACATTACATTTACTGTCTTCAACTTACCTGCCCCTTTTTTCTGTCTTCAACTTACCTGCCCCTCTTTTCAGTTATTGTTCATGATTGGGAAAAACCCAGCTATACTTAAATGCAAATCTCTATCCACCCATGCAGCTAAATGAATGTGGCTGGAGTAAAAGCTACAAAATACATTTCGTCTTGTTTTAAATCCAGATAAACTATCTTCATTCAAGTGACTTGTCTATGTCTTTCATATCCCATGTCAAATCCATCAGCATACCCTATTCACTTTTTATTTCAAAAATATATTGAGAGTCTGCCCCACTTTTTACTACCTCTATTGCTGTCATTCTTGTCCAAACTGTCATCCTCTCTTTCTTAGATTATGGCCCCCTCACTGGCTTCTCTATTTTACATTTGACTCTTTGTAGTTTATTCTCAATAAAGCAGCCAAAATGAATCGTTTAAAATGTGAGTCAGATTATTTCTTTTATTCCCCTAACAACCCTCTGGTAACTTCTCATCTCTCTTACAGTGGTCTGCACACTCTGGTCCCTGGCTTTTTTTAAACCTCATTTCCCACTGTTTCTCTTACCAGCTCGTTTTAGTATCTCTGGCTGGCTTTTCTTTGAATCTGCTAATAAGCATAATCTTCTTTTAGGGCCTTTGCACTTTCTGTTCCATCTGCTTGGAAAGCTTTCCCCCTGATTACCTTGCTCTTTAGCCTTCTTAAGTTTTTTTCACCTACCTGTTTAAAATAGCACTGCCCCTATGTACTCTTTGTTTTTATCCATAAGATCTATCAGCATTTGCCATATTTGTTGGTCCTTTTCCCTTCATTAAAATATAAGCTCATTGTTCTGTCTGCATCATCCAGGACAGTGCCTGGCACTCAAATATTTATTGAATGAATGAATGATCAATAAAATGGTTATCCAGTGATATTGTTAAGCACATGGCTAAACAGGGTATAGTATGGTTGAGGTGAAAGAAATTGCATGGTTACACTGGTGATGCCTTTGTTCTTCAGTTGCTTAGCTGTTTAGAAGGATGCGCACCAAAATGTTAGCAGTAGTTGTCTTTAGCAATGGCATTTTTAATTTTTCATAATCTCTTATTGCTATCTTTATTAGGAGAAAACTTTTGCTTGGATGGTAAATCCCCCAATGCTATAGATAAACTTACGTGATAGAGAGCTGTGGGAAAGGGTAGGGATAGAGGAAAAAAAGAAAAAGAAAATACTCTGAGTAGTGATAGACTGTTCCATTAGAAAAGACAAACACACACACACACACACACACACACACACACACACACACACACACATTAAATGACACACTTCATTTTTAAAAAATTGGGTAGTGGTTTCATTGGAGATTTTTCCTAGTGACATGATTTGTTCTTACTTTTGTTGAATTAGGAAAGTATTTTAGCTTCAATATTATGATAAACTAGATGTATAAATGTCAGTGCTAATAGCTTAGTATTTTAGTCTTTTACAAATTGATGCTTGTGGTATCTGGACATTTTCTGGCCTGTGCGTGTAAATAGGGTCTCAGTGTTAAAGAAACAGCAACTTGTAGCCAGAAAAGAAAAAAAGCTTCACATTATCCAGGCTGAGCAATATAAATGGGCTCAGGAATCTCCCACTAAGTCAGAAATCTAGAGAAAGATTTCTTGCGCCTACAAACTAAAGACCCTAAATATAATTTTAAATAAAATCTTTTTTATGTAGTATGAGAGCATTTTTTTGTTGTTGATAATCAATTGACACTGTTATGTAGGCTTACTAGATTTGCAAATTCACAAGTTTTTATAAGTCAGTTGGGTCCCTTCCTCAGGAAATCAGTTTAACATTTTTTTTCTATATTGACTCAAAGAGCCCAGTTGTCCTTAAATCTTGTGAATATATTTGCCTTATAATTTGACGGCATTGAGTCAACACTCTTATAGGGTCTCTAGTGTTGTAAAAAGAGAAGCTGTTCAATAAAGGATCACATTTGAAAAAATAGACCATGCCGGATAAAACTAGTATTGGATATGAGTACTGTGCTTTGCTTTAAAGCATCTACAACTATTCGAGGAAATAAATGCTTGCCCATTACTCCCAAAATGCATACTTTAGGCTTGGAAAGCAGCTGAGCTGTGTCTTTGTGAAGTTAAACCATGGCTGTAAATAAATTAAAATAAACAAACTGAGAAATATCGATATCTTTTTAGCAGATAATTCTATATTTGAATTAACATTAACATTATAAAACTTGCAGAACCATTCTATTAAAGTAGTTATACTGTTTTAATCAAGTATGCTTGGGTAGGTGCATCTTTCAATTAATCACTGTGTTTAAACACGTTATACTAAGTAAATCTTTTTTTGAGTATCATCAGTGTGCCTGAAGCTATATAGATAATAACTATAGCTTTCAGTTTTTGAGCACTTATCACGTGCTGGTCATTTATACTATACACGGATTAATTCGCAAAGACTCTATAAAAGGTAAGTATATTTGTTAGTCTCCGTTTTTAGATTTAGAGACCGAGGCATAAGGAGGTTAAAGAAGTTGCCCAAGATTACACAGCTAGTGTCTAAGTTGGGATATAATATTGGAAAATAAGTCAAACTTAAACTTGTTAAAAATATATTGATTGACTAATATTAATTTTTTTCTCTGTTTTTTTGTTCACCTTTCTAGTTGATTTGGAGCATATTCGAACAGTAAAACCTGAAAAACACTTACGGTTTTGCCAGGAAAATGGTTTTAGTAGCCACTTTGTCTCAGCAAAGACAGGAGACTCTGTAAGTAAAATAACGAATTCTGAATATTTAAAGTGAGGTTTTACTTTTATTTCCTAACATTCATAGGAAGTATACTTCTATTACTTAAGTTTTGGAACAAATTAATGCCTGTTGAAGACATAATATAGGTTAGATATAACATGTTTATTCTGTTTGTGGTACTTTTATAATTACTTTAACATAATTTTACGGTTATTTAGGATATTTAATAATATGAATTTAAAAAGAAGATAAATCACCCATTATCTCAGCATTCAGAGATGACCATTCATAACCTTATAGTCTCCTTATAGTCTCCTTTTTCTGTCGCACACAAATATCCGCGCTGCTGCCAGCGGATTACGTTTGCTCAGTGTTCACTTTGTGGCAGGCATCGTGCTACTCTGATTATCTCTATTTTACGGATGAGTCTTAGGTTACGTAATGGGAGCCTACGCTACGCAGCTACAAAGTGGTGGAGACAGGGTTTGTAGTGACACTTCAGGACTCACTGTAGTAACCACACCTAATATTTAGTTTAAAGAACTAAGGCCCTAATTTAGAAATAGTTTTGTGTCTTTTTTATTTAATATATGTATCTGTAGAAAAATTTGCCATGTTATTTAATATTACTAAATAGATTTAATAATTCATTAGATTTAATCATTAAATATTCAAAAATTCATTAAACAAAGTCTCTGTTGTTAGACATATAGGTTGTTTTCAAGTTTCGACATAATATAACATAATGTAAAACTTTGTCTATAAGCTTTGATGTTTTCATCATTTCTCTTAAAAATTAAAAAAAAAATTCAGTTACAGTTGACATGCAATATTACATTAGTTTCAGGTGTACAGCATAGTGGTTAGACATGTAAGTAACTAACAAAGTGATCCCCCTGAGCATTTCCTTTACATAGACTCCTTTAAAAGGAATTGAAACATATTGCCAAATTGCCACCAGCACTGTACCATACCACTATATCCTTTCTTACCATTCTGGATTTGTTTATTTTTAAATCTTTGTGAATTTGGTAGGCAAAAAAATAAGATAGTTTGCTATTTAAATATGAAATTCTTTGATCGTTATCAAGGTTAAAGGTTTCAAAATGGCATTGACTATTTATTTTCTGCTTTTCTGTTTGTGATATTCTGTTTCTTTAAAATTTTTTAATGACCATTTTTATATCAGGGATAACAGCCATTTGACATACTTTTTGCAGATACTCGCCACTGACCAGATTTTTATTTTGTTATTTTTCTTGACAGTTTCAAACAAAAGAAGTTTAATTTCTTTCTGTGGTTTAATCTTTTTGATATTTTTCCTATATGATTTCCTTCATGATTTTTGTGCTTAGGATACATATTAAATAACATAAAGGATGTTTAATCTTTTTGCGTGTCTGATTCATTTCAAAATTCGACCTCTGGAACCCTTTCCCCCAGGGTGATGTAATGGGCACATCTGCACACATACCATTAAAAATATCGTATCAGTGCTTTTTGACGGAGCTGCCCATGGGTTGGGCTTCTGCCCTCGCTCCAATCTTACTAGGGGTCTTTGCCATTTTAGAATTATTTTAACTTCCAATATTTTAGCTTGTGTTTAACGACTTAGTACTTTTTGTGTATTTACATTGATGCACCATTAAAAAATTCTCATTCCTTTCTTTCCTTTTTAAATGCAACTTTGAAGTGGTTCGTTCTTGTGGAATCACTTGGAGACTTGCAGTCATCTCCTAGTTTACTTCTCACTGCTTGAGGAGCGGAGCTCCTGGCTTAGTGTACTTTCTCTGACTCTATCTTCGTCATTATACTTAGTGACTTCAGTATCTTTTTTGTCCTCCACCCCACCTCAGCCACTCACTCCCATGCACTGTCATTACAGATCACCGCAGTCCTTCTGTTACCTCGTGTCTTTTATCGGGCAACCTGATCACTGACTACCATCCTGCCTTTCCAGCTCCTACCCTTGAATGCCCTAACCCAATCACTCTGCGGCCCCAGCAGGACCTATGAGACATGGATCCTAGCGCCTTTTCAGTGCCCCTAACCTCCTCGAATGTCCTCGTTTTCCTGTCTTCCTAACTTTAGTCTCATGGCCAGTCAAAATCGTTGCCATGCATATATGTTCCATTCTCTTTTCCCTCTTTCACTTTGTCGGACTCACCTGGCTAAGCCTTAACTCTGGTTTAAATCATGGTGCACCAATGTATTTGATCAGAGAAAACACAGAGCATGCTGGAGATGTCACTTAAAATTCACAATCACTAACCTCAAGTGGGCCCTAGTGCTGTTCCGTGATCACACCACATGTTCCGAGGCTGTCGTCCTCCTGCCTTAGCTAACGGCTATTCATAGCTTCTCTGAACCTCTCTTCAGATCTTCAAAAGGCCCTTGTCTACTCTCTTCTGGCGACTTTGTTTCCTATTTTCTAATAAATTTGAAACAAACAGGGAACAGCTTCCACATACCTGCCATCACCTCTACCCTGACTCTCCTTCCCACCCTGCATCCGTTCCCATACATCCTGCCTTCTCTCTGGTCACCATGGGGTGAACTGTCTGTGATCCTAGCTCGGGCCAGCTCTTTGCCCAATGTCGAACATTGCTTAGTAAAACTCACTCCTTCCGGCATCGTCATTTTTTTTCTCTGCTGGGTTATTTTGTCGTATACAAAACGTTACGACTGACCTTATCAGAAAAACAAGAAAACTCTTGATCCCACGTCTCTCTCTAACTATTGCCTTCTTTCCCCACTTTCCAGTGGAGTATTTTGAAAGAGTTATCTCTGGTTCTGTCCTCCAAGTTTCTCTTGAACAGTTCCAGTCAGACTTTTGCCCCTAATATTTCACCCAAACTTCTGTTATCAAGGTCACCAGTGACCTTTTTGCTAAGTTCAATGGTCAGTTCTTACTCCTCATCTTACTTGACTTAGTTGTAGCCTGTACAATACTCGATTGCTCGCCCCTCTTGGAAATACGTTCTTTACTTAGCTTCCAGGATGCTGTATGCTTTGATGTTTTCATCGTTCTCCTCCTGGCTTGCCACGTACTCTTTCTCAGTCCCCTCTGCTGAGTCCTCCTCATGTCTCCATCTTCTAAATATTGGCATACCCTTGGGCTCAGTCCTTGGATATTTTTTTTCTAAATTTCTTCACTTAGTGACCTCATCTAGTCTCATGGCTTTCACCAGACCTCTTTCCTGACCTGCAAACTAAATATTTGACTGCCCATCCCTCACCTCTGCTTAGATGTCTAATAGGCAGCCCCAGTTTAATTCAGGACCAGACCTGAGCTCTTGATATTCTCTCCTTGAATCTCTCAGTCTTCCCAGCTCAATAAATGGTAAGCTCGTCTACCAGTTGCTAAGGCCGAGGTTTTATCAGAACCATCTTTGGCTCCTTTTATTCTTTTATACTCTATACTCCACATCTATCACCCAGTCCTGTTGGCTCTACTTTCAAAATATGTCCAGAGTCTGGTGACTATTTCTTACCATCTCCTCTGCTACCACCTTATTTCAAGCCTCCGTCATCTCTTACATTAGTGTCTTTGCTGGTTTCTCTTTTGGTCCCCTTGATCTTCTCTAGTGAATACACAAACAATAGCCAGATTGAACCTATCGAAACAGCAGTTACATGAGGCCACCCTCCTATGGTTTCTGTTTTACTCAGAGGAAATGCCGATGTCCTTTCAGTAGCCTACCAGATCTTACATGACTTGTACCCCCTTAATCTCTTTACTTGTTTTCTTTTACAATCACCCTCTTTCTCTCCATTCTACCGTACTAGCTTTCCCATTTTTCCTTAAACAGTGAAGCTATAATATATAATAATATATCTGAACTATAATACATAATACTTTTTGAGGTACAAATGACATAAGCCTTTTGGAGTATGTATCCCTTTTTGAGTAGAAATAAATTAATAAAATTTTGATAAGTATCCAGTAAGTAATCATGAGATACGTAGGGATAAGAAAATGATAGTATACTTGTGAAGCAAAGACAAGTTATACATTATAGATAACGTCTAGATTGGAGCTCTAGGAAATATAGTGGACTCAGCATAAGCTAACTATGTACGAAAAGACTGTTTATAAAAAACTATTTGTAGATTTTTGTTTAATGATGATGGAGAATAGTGCTCCTTTACTCTGAAGTGATAAAATGCAATAAGGATTACTAAGTTGTTTTGCTCAAGAGGTGTAGAGAATTAATTGAATTGATTACTAAATGATTGGAAAGGAAGACCTTTTAGGATAGGCTAAAGCCAGACCGATCTAGAGTTGGCATTGAAAAACCCAGGAAGTAGAGTGTACACTAATGTATTCTTATTTTCTTCATGAATTGTAGAAGTTTTTTTGCTAGTATTTTCTTAATGTGGTAGCTCCAATTAATCATCTAATATTAAATCTTTAAAATTATAAGTTTTTAGGAATAAATGTGTTTGTTTAGACCAATTCACTGAATTGCATGAATTTTTAAATCATGGATTTAATCATTTAAAAAATTATTACACTTAAAATTTTGCTGTATTTGACAAATAAAGCTATTTTTGGAGTAACTTGGTACATCATATTCCTGAAATTCTTGCTGTTTATCATTGTTTAGAAAGTTCAATTTATTTGAAGGTAACTTAAGCATGCCTGTTTTAAATCATTTAAACCTATTTTTTTATGTAGGTCTTCCTGTGTTTTCAAAAAGTTGCTGCCGAAATCCTTGGAATCAAGTTAAACAAAGCAGAAATAGAACAGTCACAGGTGATTATACTGAACTTTATATTTAAAAAAAAATTGATTTCTTAAAAGATGTTAATTTTCACCCCTGAGTTCTTTCACATTTTGCATTCTATATACATATCCCTGAAAGCCTTAGAAATAGGTTGCGTTTATGAATCACTGTTTATTGCAGAAGATGGAGGATGGTAACTTTTTGTCGAATTATGATACCCTCAGAACTTCATTTTGTCCTTTTTGTTGGAAAAATGAAGTTAATGTAATATAAATTTCATCGATGGTTAAATAGTGGGTTAAGATGATGACCATTGCTTTGTAGTTCTTCCAGGATCACTATACAGTATTTTCAAAGTATTTCGTACGAAATCGCAACTCCATTTGGTATCTTCCATGTTTTCATCGGTAAAACATTTTTTCAGTTTTTGTTGTCTTTGCTCTCTATCCTTCTCTAAAACATCCTCTGCTATAATGATATTCAATATTGATATTATTGTTAATTTAATAATGGTATTAATTATTGAGGCTTTCTGAATTCTTTCACTAGTCCTAGACACTTTTCTTCGACTAAGAAATAAACATGGATACCAACAGCGAAGTATTTAAAAATGCCACTATGATAGCATACCAGCTCACATATGCGGTAGAATAAAAACATCAGAGCAAGAGCCCATAGTTTAAAGTTAAGCTTCAAAAGTGGTTAGCTTAAAAGCAACAGAAAAATTACATTTTTCCTGAATTCTCTCCACTCCATCCCCACCCCATGCAGCTAAAAAGGGGTAATCATCTTTTCCTATCCTTAAATTTTTCTTTAATTCTTTTAGAGTTAGTTCAGTGTATTTTCATAGTCTCTCTCTCTCTCTGTGTGTGTATGTGTTTTAAAACAATTAGGGCAAATATTTATTGAAAATTTTTATGCTGATGTGTCAGCTTCTAGGACTCAGTTAAAATATTTGGAATTCTGGACATCTGCTACTTTTATTTGTCATTATTCAAAAGACATTTGTTTTAGCACTTATATGGCCAGGCACAGTTAAGATATTTTATGCCATGTCAATTACTCCCAGGCACATAAAAATAATTACTCGTTTTGGGCCTATGAGGAGGAATACAAGAATGAGAAATCTCCATGATTCTCTTGATCGCACAGAACTTGGCAGAACCCACAGGTCAAGTACTTCCTCTGCTTTTTAGCTTTTCTTTCGAAATGGTGTTTGAAAAATAATGTCTAGTTAGATAATCCATGAATGAGTATCAAATAATCATATATTTGTTGATATTTACTAAGATATAGTTGCTGCCTCCAGTGAGGAAAATTAATATGTGCCAGGCACTGCACTATCTCATTTAATCCTCGTAATAACTCTGTGGGGCCGGTGGCATTTTATTATTTTATGGGCAGGAAACAGACTGTGGAGAGGTTAAGTAACTTGATCCACTAACCTGTGCTTAGGCGGTGGTGGAGCTAGGATTTTAAGTCAGGCCTGTTTGACAGCAGTGTCCTAGAGTTTCCACTCTACCATAGTGGAAGAAGATTTACTGGGCAGTTTGGAGTGTGTGTATGTGGAGCGAGGGGGTAAGAAAATGGCTGAAGGAGAAGCTGGCATGAACAAATCGAAACGCTTAGGTTATATTTTGGAAAAGAAGAATAATTTGGTTAAAATCAATGACCATTCTTGTTGGAGTGCGAGGGAATTTGAGAAAAGATTATGGAGATTTACGAATGCCAAGGTGATAAATTTTATCTAACATTGACAGTAGGAAATAATTTTAAGCAGGGGAATAAATGAAAGCAGTTTTTAGATAGGAGTAATCTAATTGGATGTTTTTGTGTGTGGTTGAATGGGAAAGAGGTTTAAGCAAGGAGAGTAGTTATTGCCCTGAGCGTGTTAAGGACCAGAATCAGGGCAGATGAGAAGGAATGGATGTAGGAGACATTTCAAAGAAGAATCGATAGGTCTGATGGAATGACTGGTTAAAGGAGAGAAGGAGAAGTTCAAGATCACTTTGAGATTTCTCACCTGGAGGAATGGAGAAAGGGGAGACCCAGAGGTTGATGGGCCCTCTGTAGAGGAGAAAGCGTGCTGGTGCCCGAGCTCTGGGGTGGTGCGTAGGTTGAGTGATAACTCAGAGATGAAGTGAGTTGATACTTTTCAAAGGCCTAATTTTAGGGAAGCTTTGTTAATATTCTTAGTTCACTCTTAGACTTAACATCTAGGCATATATTAACTAAAGAGATATCAGATGTGTTCACTATGTAGCTCTCTAACCTCCCTGTATACCCTACCTTGTTTATTAGTGCACCCCATCTTGTTTATAATACCGTGAGCTTTAATTCAACCTTCAGCTTGTTAATAGCATTTATATGGAATCCATTCATTTGAAGATGAATGACTTACCTTTGTGTAGGTAAGCTTCAATTTACTTTCTTCAGCCTGATGAATTTCATGCCTTTGCCAAATAAATTATTGATTTCATAATTAATATTTCTCAGTGGAAACATTTTTGAAAGTTTATTTCTTTAAAAGATGTTTCTAGGAACATACTTGCAAGCTGAGTTGAGCACAGCGTGTTTTTTTTAAAAATCAAAACATATTTGACATATAACATGTAAATTTAAGATGTATAACGTTAATTTTGTATTTATATATTATAATATGATTGTCACTGAAGTAATAATTAGCACCTCTCTAACATTATATAATTACTTTTTTAGTAGTTGGAATAATTGGGTTCTAGTCTCTTAGCAAGTTTGATGATTATGATACAATATGGTTGTCTGTATTCCCTGTACTGTACATTATATCTCTAGGAATTATTTACTACTCATTGTAGGTTTGTACCCTTAAACACCATCTGTCCTGTCACCCAACCCTCCATCCCCTGGTAACTACCATTTTATTCTGTTTTCACAAGTTTGGCTTTTTAAAAAAAATCCACATATAAGTGATATCATACAGCACTTGTCTTTCTCATGTGTGACTTATCTCACTTAGCATAATTTGTTCAAGCTTCATCCATGTTGTCCAGAGTGGCAGGGTGTCCCAGGGTGTCCTCCTTTCTCATGGCTGAATAATATTCCATTACGTGTGTGTGTGTGTGTGTGTGTGTGTGTGTGTGTGTGTGTGTGTATGTATGTGTGTATGTATGTATATATCACATTTTATTTATCCATTCCTCTGTTGTTGAACCCTTAGATTGTTTCCATATCTTGGCTATTGTAAATAACAGTGCAGTGAACATGGTAGTGCATATATCTTTTTGAATTAAGTGTTTACATTTTTTTTTTAAATGCCCAGAAGTGGAATTGTTGGATCGTAAGGTAGTTCTATGTTTGATTTTTTGAGGAACCTCTATACTGTTTTCCGTAGTGGCTGCGCCATTTTCCATTCCCACCAACAGTGCTCAAGGGTCCCCTTCTCTCCATATCCTCGCCAGTATCTCTCTTGCGTTCTCCATGGTGGCCACTCTAACAGGTGTAAAGTAATAGCTCATTGTGGTGTTAATTTGCATTTCTCTGATGATTCGTAGTATCGAGCATCTTTTTCATGTACCTGTTGGCCATTTGGATGTCTAGGGCCAGGAAAACAAAAAAAGACAAAGAAGTTCAGATTTTATGTGAGAGTGAGCGAGTGAGCTCATGTCTGGTTATGTGGGTTTTATGCCATTTGAAAGATTCCTGAGGGAATTCGGTGTAACATTTGAAAGTGTTTTTGATTTATTTTATAGAGAAGGAGGTAGATGGTAGACTCACCAGTCATGTGGAAATTGATGTTACGGTAATTTAGTTTGTGACAAAAGTATTTATAATAAGGCTTTAGTCTTAGTTCCATTCACTGATTATTTTAAGAGATTCTGTTATTTTAGCTCTAACCTAGATCGTTTCTGTTTGGGAGTTATATAAAATGAGTCATCAGCACACTTTGCAAGTTTTGTAAGGAAGAGAAAGAGGAAGAGGAAGAAAAGAAAGAGAATGCAGTTTACGAATACAGTGAACATTTTTGAGGATCTTCTTTTGCCAGGGACCACACTAGAATCTGGGATTACAGAGATGAATAAGTTAAAATCCTCGTCCTCAGGGAGCTCCCAGAATCAATGGGACAGACAGATACTTCAACATTTAAGTACACTCTCTTTGCATTTCTGACAATTCCAAGTTAGTTAATAGTTTTATTTTCATTGTTTTTCTGTTCTCCTCTTCTCTCCTCCCTCCCCCAACCATTCTTCTCTAAGATAGTGTTAAAGCTGGGAAGAGTTGTTAATAAACATCCTAGTTTCTCAAATTGTTCAGAGTATTTTGTTTACAAAGTAGTCAAACCTTTAGGAGAAAACATAAATTTACAAGTGCTATTCTCTAGTAGGAAGTCCAGCATTCAGCTCGTGAATCATGCCTTAGGCAATGTAAGGAGAAAATGCATAGTCTTATATCTTATCTCTTTCAGTCTGAATTGCATGGAGGTTTTGCCATATATACTTGGTGTTAAGAATTTTTAATACATTCTTAATACATTTTTAAGCCTTGACATTTTCACTTGCCGGTTAATAAACAATGAATATCTGTTTGGTAACAAAATATGCATTAGTTTCTGTAAAACAAAAATTTCTCTTATGTCTGAGATACTCATTTAACTTGCTAAAAATATATATTTTCCTTATAGGACATCTGAGCATTTTCATACTCTATATGGAAGTATCTGGCATAGGGCATGTAGTGGGCATGCTCAAGATTTTCATCGTGTCTTACTTAGCACATAACTGTACAACACAAGTGTCCATTTAACCCTGGGTCCTAGGGGTCTTCTCTTCTCTTCTGCTTAATCCTTTCTTAAGGAGCCATAAGGAGCTTAGATTCGTCTTACCTAGACGTTAATCTTTTTGTCATTTTTCTCCAATATGTTTACAGAGACTGCCTGGGATTTCTTTTTTCATCCTAAACATCACTTGGCTTCCTTGCAGAACGTATTTACCTGTTTTGTACACACTATTCTAACCTTCAGATAATGAACATTGCTTAATGGATTTCCATATCAGATCTCATCATTTTCTTTTTCTATTCACCTTTTAAATTTATTTTTTCATATAGTTTCAAAACTAGATGGGACCTTAAAGAACATATAGACAAACTTGTTTTTTATAGATCAGGAGATTGCGAAGACCAAAGAGGTGAAGTAACTTGGCTAAAGTTATGAATGTGTTATTGGCAGGATATAATGGCGCATTATATGGAAGAAAAAGAAGTAGCTTTTTAAGCTCCTTCCTACTCTGTGCAAAGTACCATGGTTTTAAAGATGCTCTATTCATGCTTTAAATGGTTATCTGTAATCTTGTTCCACTTTGAATGTATATTAATCATAATAATCTTTAATGGTTTGCACATCTATTTTTCATGCTGGACTGTTATGCATCTCGAAAACAGGGATCATGTATTATTTATCTGCATGTCTTCAATGTCTAGAATAGTGATTGGCTTTGAATGAATGATAATGACAAGTGTTTTAGCCTTCAAGGTATGTTTATTCCATATCCTGAGCATGACAAACTATGACTTTCAGAATGATAAATATGTTACCTCTATCTGGATTAAGATAATTGCAGAATAGACCATATTTATCTTTAATGTCTTCCCAAGAGTCCATCTCTCCTTTTTATAACTTGCTACCCCACTTCCTAGGTTCCTTTCTTGCTTACCCTCTGGATAGCTACCGCTTCCATTTCCAGTGTCCATTCGCAATTACTCTCTGACATAGTAAGGGTTAAGCTGATGTTCAACCACAAAACTTCTTTCCTCTTAGGGCCGCTTCATTATTTTTACTCCGTTGACTAATAGCAGAAAATAATAGTGTACTTTGTGGCTCCAAAAATAAAAATTGGTGTTTTGTAGGTAACATTTTCTTAGAAAACTTCAATGAATGACTTATAACTTCACTACTGTGAAGTTTATGGCATGGAAATTCTGTTTTTCTACTCATAGAAAGCAAAGTTTTGAATCTGCAGAGCCTTGATTCTGGCTTCCAATTCAGAAACTTTGCACAAAGCTTTATGTCAAACAGCCAGGGCACTGAAGAAAGATGTTGCCTTTTTAGTTCTTCATTAATTTGATGAAAATTAATGGTGAATATCTAAGTCATTTATGTTAGTCAATACTTCGACCAAAATATCTTGACCAGAGGTCAGTAACTGGGTTGTGTTTAGAGGATCGAGTTTAAACCAACATTTTGGAGGATTAATGAGTCGCTTACTGATTATGAAAATCCCTTCTCTTTATTGTAACCTACAGTTTGTCATGAAACAATTAGGTTTGGGGAGGACAGATAATGGTGTTCAACATTTCACTGACATACCCGCCTCATACCTCATGTGGCAGTTGGCAATGCTTCTGTTGATAGCATCAGGCCGAATGCCTAGTAAATCATGAGTCTTGTCCAGAAGTTAATACCGCTTGCTAGAGAGTTGGAGCAGAGCGCATCCAAGGCTGATATACCATAGCATCCTGTTTATTTACTCTTAGTTGTTTGTTCCATCTTTATTAATGTTATCACAAACAGCAGCCCGTGTTGACGTGTTTTTCTATGTGTGCTAATTAATAGATGTTGTTATGAAGGTAGAGTTTTCTGAAAGATATTTTGAAATTGTAAAAAAAAAAAAAAAGCAACTAAAGTTTAAAGTTTAAACATTTAGAGAGCATGTTATCTCTGTCATACTTATTTGTCATATGTGGTCTTTTCATGCTAAGTACAGCAAACAAAAACCTAACACAGTAGGTTTGATTATTAGCAAAACTCTCAGATATTTGAAACAGCAGCTGTTGTGCTTAAATACTGTGTTAGGATTTTTTTTTTTTTTTTTGGATAACAGGAAAGTGCATTTTGAACATATTTTTATATGGAATTCAGAAGCATGGACTTTAGGGTTGTGAGGAATGGGGC
>NW_011888944.1:2223001-2236942 GCF_000151845.1 Pteropus vampyrus | reverse complement strand
TATTTTTAAAATTACTGTTAATGGCAAGTGAAACTAGAGACTAGACTAAATATGTCTAGTAAGGTGGGCCATTTGCTTTCTGTGATTATTTTATCATTTGAAACAGCAGCTGTTGTGCTTAAATACTGTGTTAGGATTTTTTTTTTTTTTTTTGGATAACAGGAAAGTGCATTTTGAACATATTTTTATATGGAATTCAGAAGCATGGACTTTAGGGTTGTGAGGAATGGGGCAGTGAGCATCAAAAGGACTTCTTTGACAAGTAATAAATATTATTAAATGTAAAAATTGTGAGTGGTGTATGGCTTGCTCTGATATATGCATCCTTTCCCCACCTTCAAAGAAAATTAGTTCTTCCTCTCTCTTACCATATTATAAATCTACTAGTAAAGTGTTTATCTTGTATGATAATTAGCTGTGTATGTGTTTCTCTTCCCATCAGGTCCACAGTAATGTGTGAACAGATCCTGCATAGTTTACCATTGCTTCCAGTATAGAATGGCTGGCACATAGTAGACCCTCATTAATGTTTGTTTAAGGAAATGGAATTAATACTTTTACTGTATTTAAGCATAGAAAAGCCTTATAATTCTTGGTTGTCCCCTGAAATACTAGGCATTATATATATTTTGTGTAATTGTGATATCAAAACTTACAACTTGCCTGAGAGGTTTAGTAGACATGTCTATTTCAGTAATTGAATCAAATTATAAAGAATAATGTTTCTTGATTCTTTGTTTATTTTCCTTGCTTTTATGTGCATATATTCTGCTATTTCTTTGGTGACATGTTTAAATATATGTGTATATTTCTTTTTCTACTTTGGTGTTCACTTCTATTTTCAGTCATTGAATATACTTTCCATTTTTTCTTTTTCTTCTTCCTTCTTCATCTTGTTTCTGTTGTACGGACTTGACAGCATATTGTCAGGGCAGAAATAGTGACGTACCCGGAAGAAGATAATCAACATACCAACTCTGCTCAGAGTAGAATCTGTTCAATACAGTAGTGCAGGTATTAATGGATAAATTATTGCAATTTTGGGGAGGAGGGTGGTGAGAACTAGTGAATACTATCTTGTTCTTTATTTCATATGAATAGAGAAGTTCAACTGATTATTGTACATTATTGGAATTAATATTGCATACGTCCTGTTTTAGAACTTTGAAAAACTGATCCTTTGCCAGGAGACTTATGAATTAAATAAGGAATTGGGAACAAATTAAAATAACATTGCAGTTACTTTCACACGTATTTGTCTTTATGGTTGTGTTTATTACATGTGCAGTGAGGGGGAGAATTGAGGCAGTTATTTCATTATTCATTCCTTACCATTTTTTTCCTGAAATAGCCTGGTAATTGAAAGAGTATTTTTAAAATTTGCCTTGAATTACCCTTCTTTGTCTGCTTGTGTGTGCAGACTTAGTAAAACAGTTGAAACAGTAAAGGGTTTGTTTTGATTTAAATTTTTACTTCGAGATGAATGTTAGGGCATATTGCTAAATTTATTATTTAAGATAATCCTTGAATGTGGGTTAGAGAAAGAAAGGAAGAGTTAAAAGTATCTTTTGGTTTAAATTATTTTAAAAATATGAGTATGAGGTAATTTTCTAAATTTCTCATCCTATATTTTGTTAGAGTCATTATTCATAACCCATTAGTGAGCTGTTTGAAAATAAGTTAGGGATTTGGGAGGAAAGTTTTAAAAATTGGCAAAGTTTTAAATATCGGATTGCTCAAAACTTTCTCCTTTATATGTGACTCGCTCTTTAACATTTGTACCTCTCCTAACTCATCAGTTGCTGTAAACATTCTAAAAAAAGTTATGGCTGGATATAGTGGTTCATGGAAATATTAATAAGTAATGACTTTTTTACTTTGAAATAATGAGGTCTTGTCTGTCAATTAATATATGTGAATGATTAATTTTAATTCCATTGCTTTAAATTATGACCAGGGTTTAATATTTCATATTAATTTGCCAGTTTTTTATTAGACTTGTGATAACTTCAAGTTTATGTCACGAAACCAGGGAAGACTCAATAAAGGAACTGCTATTACATACTTAAAAAACAAAGCAAAACAAACAAGTCCTTTGTCCTCTCAATTCCAGCTCTACATTAGTTTGTTCTGGTTGATTCTTCTAATATCAGCTCCTGCTTCATTTATGCTGTCTGTCATCAGGAGTTCACCAAAGTTCAGAAAATGAAAATATACTTTAAGGAGCTCTTTCTAAATGTTCTGATGTCCTGATAATAACTCTGTTTTCTTTTATGACAGAGGGTGGTGAAGGCAGATATTGTAAACTACAACCAGGAACCTGTGTCAAGAACTGTTAACCCTCCTAGAAGCTCTATGTGTGCGATTCAGTGAGCGCGTTTTCCTTTCGTATTGATAGTTCTGGCTGCCCTTGGCCTCTGGGGGCCAGAGGACCCCTAGGAACTTGTTTTATCAGTGACCATCTCTGTAGTTCAGTTAACGCTTTCCTCCCAGCTCACTTCATCATTAAGTGTTGCCTCACAGCCACAGGCAGCTCCTTGGACTGGAAAGAATTCAGCTTCGGGACCACACACTTTGAATTCAAAATGGGAAGCCCATTCTCTGGAATTAGACTGCTTCGTTGAAAAAGAATAATGTTGGTTCTCTTGATGTC
The DNA here is from genome assembly GCF_000151845.1 of Pteropus vampyrus. Classification (NCBI taxonomy): domain Eukaryota; kingdom Metazoa; phylum Chordata; class Mammalia; order Chiroptera; family Pteropodidae; genus Pteropus; species Pteropus vampyrus. The sequence continues at coordinate 2,234,289 of NW_011888944.1, read as the reverse complement.
CTCACTTCTACTCAGATGTCAATTTTTTAAAACAAATATGAAAACTATCCAAGTCTTGATCTCAGCCAGGATATTGCCACAGCACAACTTCCTTCTCTTATCTGAGCTCATACATGGCGACATATGCTGCAGAGCGCAGACATGTAAACAAGTAATATATTTTATCTACAGATATGTAAGAAGGCGATCTTTTGCATTCTATTGTGAGTGAAAATATATAAAGCTGTATCTCACTGCAAAAGCTTGAAATAAAGCTGTAATAGAAATATTTTTTTCATTTTTTTAAAAAGGGACCTAAATTGTTTATATTGTAGCTGTAGCTCACAAAGTAGTATTTGATATTGTATTTTTATTACTGTATCATGGTCATTATATATTGTGTAATATTCAGGTTAGATGGCTTTATGAATTTTGATAAATGTCCAGCTGATGCCCCACTTTCTCCTGCAAACTGCATAAGAATACACCCAGAATGCGTATGACTACTGTTGGATCATTGTGGATCAGAATGTACCTGACGTTCAGATGTTTTTCTCCTGCAAATAAATTTATTTAAATTACTTCGTTTGGGAATTTTCTTTCAGCCACATTTCTTTTACTTACAGAAAAACAAAGTGTATTTGGGTACATCATTGGTGAGTGTGCGAAGTGTAATAAGCACTCAGTCACTTAGAGCTGTGAGGTTGGGCTGAGTAAAGTGTAGACTCCGTAGCCTGGCCTTTCAAGGGCTCTGTGTCAGCTGCACCCTGCCTCCTTCTCCTCTCCTGTCACTCTTCTGGGCACTGCCTTCCTCTGCACAGAGAGCCAGGGACTCCTGTGTGCTCTGTGATGTCCTGCCTTCCTGTCTCTGCCACCTGGAATTCCTCCCCTGTCTCCAAATGTCTGCCTTCTGCCAGCCAGCCTTTAGGCATCATTAGGGCAGGGCTCTGTCTTGGTCACGGCTGTGTTGTATTTTTTGTGCTAAGGCGCAGTGCCTGGCACAGTGGCTGTTCGTATTTGCTACATCAAAACAGGAATGAACGGCGCCCCTCCACAAAGCCTGTCCTCATCTCCATAGCTGAAAGTTCCACATGAGGACCTCTGGGATGGCCATTATCCCTTCCTGCCTTGTATCAGTTGTTCACGTCCTTGTGTTTTATCGTTGAATGGGTCATGAGCTTATTGAAGGGCAGTCCTGTGTCTGTTCTATCTCACGTCCCTCAGGAGTGCCTAAGCAGTGGGCCTTACCACAAGTGTGTGCAGAAAGTTTGGACATCTAAGTTTACAGATGTAAGGGTATTTAGAAAACTTGTTATTTCACATCTTGCGTGGCAAAGGAAACTTAAGTTTGGAGAGAAAAAAGAACTTGCAAGAGGTCATGGAATCACAGAGCCACAACCCATAAGAAATCTTCTGTCTCTAGGCCAGGGTGACATTTGTCAAGCGTGTTTCGAAATTTAAGAAAGTTTATAACTTGTGTCTGCTGTACTATTAGGTAGTGGGTCCAATCTTTGTCTACTCTGATTTTTATATTTTTTCCATTTTGTTGCAATTAAGCATCCTTTTAATAATCCTTTCAGGGTAGTTCAGTTTATCCTTCTTTTTAACATCTTCCTGATATATGCTGGCGGGTGTGCCAGGGAGAGCTCCATATAAAGTCGGATAAAAACCTGAACCCTCAAGGCTCTTACAGTCTGCTAGGAGAGAGGTTTGTTGTTGCTACTATTTTAAAACTGTGACCAAAAAAAATATTAGCAACAATAAATGAATAAAATTGCAGGATACAGAATCAATGTACAAAAATCCATAGCGTTCCTATACACTAACAGTGAATTTTCAGAAAAAGAAATGAAAAAGAAATTTCTTTTACATTTGCAACAAAAAGAATACCTAGGAGTTAACCTAACAAAGCATGTGAAGGACCTGTCCACTGAAAACTGTAAGACATTAGTAAAAGAAATTGAAGAAGACACAAAGAAATGGAAAGATATTTTGTGTTCACGGATTGGAAGAATCAACATAGTTAAAATGTCTTTATTACCCAAAGCAATATACAGATTTAATGCAATCCCCCATCAAAATCCCAATGGCATTTTTTAAAGAAGTAGAACAAAAAATCATCAGATTTGTATGGAAGCACGAAGGACATCGAATGGCCAAAGCCATCTTGAGAAAAAAGAACAAGTCCGGAGGTATCACTCTGCCTGACTTCAAATTATACTACAAAGCAACAGTAAAATAGCATGGTATTGGCAGAAAAACAGACACACAGACCAATGGAACAGTTCTGAGAGTCCAGAAATAAACCCTCTTGTATACAAGCAAATAATTTTCGACAAAGGAGCCAAAAACATTCAATGGAGTCAAAAACATACATGGAGTAAGAAAAGCCTCTTCCATAAATGGTGGTGGGAAAACTGGAAAGCCACTTGCAAAAGAATGAAACGGCACTGCTGTGTGTCACCATGCACCACGATGGGCTCAAAACGAATCAAAGACCTGACTATAAAACCCGAAACAAAAAGTAACATGGAAGAAAACATAGGTACCAAACTCATGGACTTTGGATTTAGAGAGGATTTTATGAATTTGACCTCAAAGGCAAGGGAGGTAAAAGCAAAAATAAACAAATGAGACTGTATCAAACTAAAAAGCTTTCGCTCAGCAAAAACAAAACAAAACAAACAAGACAGGCCAACATCTGAATGGGAGAAGATATTTGCAAACAATGCCTCTGATAAGGGCCTAATATCCAAAATATACAAAGAACGTGTACAACTCAACAGCAAGAAAACAAGCAGTCCAGATAAGAAATGGACAGAGGACCTGAACAGACATTTTGCCCAAGAAGAACATAGAAAAGGTCAACAGATATATGAAAAGATGCTCAACCTCACTGGCCATTAGGGAAATACAAATAAAAACCACAAAGAGAAAACCATCTTACACCTGTTAGAATGTCTGTCATCAACAAGCAAGTAATAACAAGTGTTGGAAAGGTTGTGGGGAAAAAGGAACCCTCATACACTGCTGGGAATGTAAATTGGTGCAGCCACTATGGAAAACAGTAAGGAGATTCCTCAAAAAAATCAAAAATAAAATTACTGTACAACCCAGCAATCTCTCTTCTGGGTATCTATCTACTCAACAAAAACATGAAAACATTTATTTGTAAAGATATATGCACCCTGATGTTCATAGCAGCATTATTCATGGTGTCCAAAACATGGAAACAACCGAAGTGTCCTTCGATAGATGATTGGATAAAGAAAAGATGAAACGCTGCCATTTGTGACAATGTGGATGGATCTTGTGATTATCATGCTAAGTGAAATAAGTCAGAAAAAGTTGAGAACCATATGATTTCACTCCTGTGAGATATAAAACCGAAAGCAATACATGAACAAGACAAGCAGACAGTCATGGTTATGGACGTGGACATGGGCTGTTAGTAGTTACCAGAGGGGGAGGTAGATAGGGGTAAAAGGGGTCAAATATATGTATTTGGCGATGGAAGGAAATTTAACTTTGGGTGGTGAACACACAATGCAGTACACATATGATGCATTATTGAATTGTGCACTTGAAACCTATATAAGTTTATTAACCAATGTCACTCCAGTAAATTTAAAAAACTGACTGATCGAAGTCTACTATTAAACTAAACTTGCTGAAGGTTTTACATTTAGCAAGAGGTGAGGCTATGCCCTTTTGGTCATTTTGTGTTTTTTTTACATGTATGTGAAAACTTGAGGATTTTAATTTTTTTTGTCAGTCCAATTATTGCAGTATTTCAAAAGTATGACTTAACACATGTATATGATTATACAAGGCAAGTGCTACAGGCATTCTAGAGGAGACAGAAAGAACTTACAAAAGGTCTGTAATCGGACCAAAATACTTTAGTCATGAGTTTATAAAGTTAGAGCACTGAATGGGGCCGAAAAGGGGGAAGGGGAGAGTGGCCTTCGTTGGATTGCTCTGTCCTGGACATTTCCAGTCACTTGTCACATGAGTTGTTATTTTCTTTTTTTCTCATACTAGTCTCTGACTGGGGTATCTTTGTTCTCATTTTACACATGAGTGACCATACCAAGTCCCTCTTTGAGTCAGTGGTAGAGCCAGGATCCACACAAACCATTTCTAGGATAGGATGGATGAGGCTGGGTACTGATTTAGGCTGCCTTCCATTTGTGAAGATCACACAACTGACCTCCTTCCTGGGAGATGCCCAGGCCTGGGTGTTACGTTGTTCTTTTAAGAAGTGGTGATGGCCAGTGCTGGTCCGTCCACCTTTTCCCATGGATGCCTAGGCCAGCAGTGTGTGTCTAAAGAGGCTAGTGATGGTCAGTGTGCCCTCTGATCACTGAGGCGAGGACAGGAACTTGTCTTGCCCCCTGCCTTTGGCCTCATTGGTTTTATGTCTCTCCCAACTAGACGAGACCAGTCAGAGAGAGCCTTCTGGCTCTAGGACAGCAGGCACAGTGAATGTGCAGTATAGCATATGGCCAAAGCAGATTTCCGAATTCCATGTTACAATTTTCCTCATACCTTGGGTTTTATTTTTAAAACAAAAATGTAGAGTTCATGCTTATTTTACTTTGTTACCTCTCCTGTCTACAGTTTTTAATTTAAAAAATTACAGGTCTTTCCATCTAGTTTTAGGCACTTTGTCTCCTGAAGACTCATGCTATAAAGTTTCAGACTCATTGTGGTCACTTCTGCTGCTTATTGAACTTTGAAAAACACAAAAGTTTTCAGCCAGAACTGGTCATTGGATGTTGCCTTTCAAGCGCACCCTCTATTATGTGTGGCAGACCGCTGCGGAGTGGTTTTGGAGTGGCCCAAAGATCTCCTGTGACTGCTTTATTATTCCAGGAGGAGGTAAGCCAGGGCCCTTGAAAGTTGATCACTGAAACAATGTGATGGAGCATAATAATTTGTGTGTCGTTTAAAAATAGACAAGTTTTCTGGCCATAACCCCTGCTAGTGATTGCTGTAATGTTGGACATCCTGAAAAACGGTTGCAGGATTCAAAGGAAATGGAAATGCAGACCCACTGAGCATTGTGGTAGGCATCTGTCAGCCGCCTCCCCAGCATCCAGGTCAGCCCTTCTCCTGCCAACAGTATCCTGACTTCCCGATGGAGCCCTCACCATTTTTAGACACTCACAGCTCTAGAAGTGAATCCTCATTGGCTTAAACTCAATTAAGATATTAATTCCTCCTGGCCGCACTGATTGGCTCAGAAATGAGTGAATAACTCCATTAGACCTAATGAAACTGGAGGGGACATTTGCTGAGGTTTCTGAAAAAGAAAAGAAAAAGGAAATGAAGGAAAAAAACCTGCTGTTCCCTGAAGTTTCCAGGTAACTCCGCCCACTGTACTTGAATGAGAAAGATGGAGCTCTGAGCGATATTGGCAGCCATTTCGAGGACAGAAAGGGAGCCTGCCCCAATCCAGAGCTGAGCCAAGGGAGCAGAGGTGAGAAGTTGAGACAGTCCTGGTCCTTGACACTGAGTCCCAGATCAAGCCTGCCACAAATTGTCTTAACAGCATGACTCAATTTTTTTTTTTTTTAAATCATTTTGGCTACTGTTACTTTTTTTCTGTTACTTCTTACATACGACTTCTTACATGTAACCAGGACTTTGCTTGGCACCAAAGGCAGAGATGAACGTGATCTGTGTTTTGTCCTTAAGATCTTAGTCTAGGCATAGTATAACTTAGTATAGCTCATCAGAATGTCATATAACTTAGTATAACTCATCAGAATGTCATCAGACTCTTAAATGCTTCAATAAAACTATAATATGACATAGGAAGATGTGAAAAAACAGGGATTTCAAAGGACAGGAATCGGGGTCAGCAGTGTAACAGAGTGGCCTTCAAAAGCTGATGTACTCTCAGGCTATGGTAAAGGGAAAGAGTCTTCTCTGAGTTGGTTTGTGCATATAAATCATCTGGAGAATCCCGATTCAGTAGATCCAGGGTGGGCTTTGAGATTCTCCCTTTATAACAAGCTCCCAAGGGTTACTAACGCTGCTGGCTTTTGGATTGCATTTTGAATTGTAAGGGATTAGACTGTGCCTGCAGTACTTTTCCCCTTCTGGTGCCCTCTTAAAGAGGATAACAGGGCTCGTTCTGATCATGGAGAAGGGATCTAATGTCAGATGAAGCAGTCGAAGGAAGACAATCCACTTAGCATGGAAAAGAGAAGGCCTTGACGAGACTCTGAAGGCAGTCTCCACATAAGTAAAAGCCTATGCTTTAGAAAAAGATTAAACTTAGACTGTAGAACCTGTAGGACTCCAGAAATAGATGGGTAGGTAGAAGCTATAGAAAGATTTCAGTCCAGCCCAAGAAAGAACCTGTATATGATTATACAAGGCAAGTGCTACAGGCATTCTAGAGGAGACAGAAAGAACTTACAAAAGGTCTGTAATCGGACCAAAATACTTTAGTCATGAGTTTATAAAGTTAGAGCACTGAATGGGGCCGAAAAGGGGGAAGGGGAGAGTGGCCTTCGTTGGATTGCTCTGTCCTGGACATTTCCAGGCACTTGTCACATGAGTTGTTATTTTCTTTTTTTCTCATACTAGTCTCTGACAGGGGTATCTTTGTTCTCATTTTACACATGAGTGACCATACCAAGTCCCTCTTTGAGTCAGTGGTAGAGCCAGGATCCACACAAACCATTTCTAGGATAGGATGGATGAGGCTGGGTACTGATTTAGGCTGCCTTCCATTTGTGAAGATCACACAACTGACCTCCTTCCTGGGAGATGCCCAGGCCTGGGTGTTACGTTGTTCTTTTAAGAAGTGGTGATGGCCAGTGCTGGTCCGTCCACCTTTTCCCATGGATGCCTAGGCCAGCAGTGTGTGTCTAAAGAGGCTAGTGATGGTCAGTGTGCCCTCTGATCACTGAGGCGAGGACAGGAACTTGTCTTGCCCCCTGCCTTTGGCCTCATTGGTTTTATGTCTCTCCCAACTAGACGCGACCAGGCAGAGAGAGCCTTCTGGCTCTAGGACAGCAGGCACAGTGAATGTGCAGTATAGCATATGGCCAAAGCAGATTTCCGAATTCCATGTTACAATTTTCCTCATACCTTGGGTTTTATTTTTAAAACAAAAATGTAGAGTTCATGCTTATTTTACTTTGTTACCTCTCCTGTCTACAGTTTTTAATTTAAAAAATTACAGGTCTTTCCATCTAGTTTTAGGCACTTTGTCTCCTGAAGACTCATGCTATAAAGTTTCAGACTCATTGTGGTCACTTCTGCTGCTTATTGAACTTTGAAAAACACAAAAGTTTTCAGCCAGAACTGGTCATTGGATGTTGCCTTTCAAGCGCACCCTCTATTATGTGTGGCAGACCGCTGCGGAGTGGTTTGGAGTGGCCCAAAGATCTCCTGTGACTGCTTTATTATTCCAGGAGGAGGTAAGCCAGGGCCCTTGAAAGTCGATCACTGAAACAATGTGATGGAGCATAATAATTTGTGTGTCGTTTAAAAATAGACAAGTTTTCTGGCCATAACCCCTGCTAGTGATTGCTGTAATGTTGGACATCCTGAAAAACGGTTGCAGGATTCAAAGGAAATGGAAATGCAGACCCACTGAGCATTGTGGTAGGCATCTGTCAGCCGCCTCCCCAGCATCCAGGTCAGCCCTTCTCCTGCCAACAGTATCCTGACTTCCCGATGGAGCCCTCACCATTTTTAGACACTCACAGCTCTAGAAGTGAATCCTCATTGGCTTAAACTCAATTAAGATATTAATTCCTCCTGGCCGCACTGATTGGCTCAGAAATGAGTGAATAACTCCATTAGACCTAATGAAACTGGAGGGGACATTTGCTGAGGTTTCTGAAAAAGAAAAGAAAAAGGAAATGAAGGAAAAAAACCTGCTGTTCCCTGAAGTTTCCAGGTAACTCCGCCCACTGTACTTGAATGAGAAAGATGGAGCTCTGAGCGATATTGGCAGCCATTTCGAGGACAGAAAGGGAGCCTGCCCCAATCCAGAGCTGAGCCAAGGGAGCAGAGGTGAGAAGTTGAGACAGTCCTGGTCCTTGACACTGAGTCCCAGATCAAGCCTGCCACAAATTGTCTTAACAGCATGACTCAATTTTTTTTTTTTTTAAATCATTTTGGCTACTGTTACTTTTTTTCTGTTACTTCTTACATACGACTTCTTACATGTAACCAGGACTTTGCTTGGCACCAAAGGCAGAGATGAACGTGATCTGTGTTTTGTCCTTAAGATCTTAGTCTAGGCATAGTATAACTTAGTATAGCTCATCAGAATGTCATATAACTTAGTATAACTCATCAGAATGTCATCAGACTCTTAAATGCTTCAATAAAACTATAATATGACATAGGAAGATGTGAAAAAACAGGGATTTCAAAGGACAGGAATCGGGGTCAGCAGTGTAACAGAGTGGCCTTCAAAAGCTGATGTACTCTCAGGCTATGGTAAAGGGAAAGAGTCTTCTCTGAGTTGGTTTGTGCATATAAATCATCTGGAGAATCCCGATTCAGTAGATCCAGGGTGGGCTTTGAGATTCTCCCTTTATAACAAGCTCCCAAGGGTTACTAACGCTGCTGGCTTTTGGATTGCATTTTGAATTGTAAGGGATTAGACTGTGCCTGCAGTACTTTTCCCCTTCTGGTGCCCTCTTAAAGAGGATAACAGGGCTCGTTCTGATCATGGAGAAGGGATCTAATGTCAGATGAAGCAGTCGAAGGAAGACAATCCACTTAGCATGGAAAAGAGAAGGCCTTGACGAGACTCTGAAGGCAGTCTCCACATAAGTAAAAGCCTATGCTTTAGAAAAAGATTAAACTTAGACTGTAGAACCTGTAGGACTCCAGAAATAGATGGGTAGGTAGAAGCTATAGAAAGATTTCAGTCCAGCCCAAGAAAGAACCTTACAAACATCTTCCAAAAGAAGGAAGATTTCTTTACGAAGTGTTGTGTCGCATTGCAGGGTTGCAAACTCATATATGGCATCAGAGGCTAGGCAGGTAAGTAAATGAATAAAATGCAGTTAAGAGGTAAGAGCAGGTGTCCTGTCTACAGCCATTCCAATTCAGTTTTTAAAATTATTTTGGCCAGATTAAACCTCTGTGTGGCTAGGGCCACTGCTAGCCCGTATAGAACTGTTATGCAAATTAGAAAAAACTTACTTTCTCAAGTCTCTACTTAACCTCTCTTTGAAAATTGTCACACTGTTTTTTTTAGAGAAAGGCACTTTAATTTCCTGGAAAATGGGTGATAAATCTATGGTACCTGTGATTTGAATGGGAACCCTATCGATTGGCTGAATTCTGCCCTTTGGTGGCCAGACTGTAACCTCGGTGACTATAAACCTTAATGTCTGGATGTAAAGCTGATGAAATTAGGAGAGAAAATTATTTGTCAGACTTTTCAGAAAGCAAAATCATAGTGTTCAAGCTAGGCTCTAGGGACACATGATGCCTAAGGACGCACAGTGCCGAGGGACACAGCATCTGCCCTCGGGTTAGCAGGTTGTCCTGGCATCCTAGGTATGAGCAGAGAATTCATCCTTGTCAGTGGTGCGTGGGGCTCCGAGAGCAAGTCAGTTCTGCCTGGACGAGGCTGAGGGAGTGGTCAGAACAAGAACAGATGTGACGGGAAGCGAGGCTTGGACAGACGGCCTTGAGGAGACAGCCCCCCCTCCCGACACCTGCACCCCTGGCAAGCGAGCCTCACGGTTGCGCAGCGCCTTTGGAGCCGCGTGCATCCCTTCCGGTCTGGCCCTTCATCACTGGAGCGCTGGAAGAGAGGGAAGGCAGACTCCTTGTTTTAAAGTTCCGCTTCCAGGTCATACTGAATGTTCTTAGGCCTCCCACGTTACAGACTGAAGTAGACTCCGGGCTGGGGGTCAGGCTGGGGGAGGCAAATGTCAGTGGCACTGCACAGACACCAGCTCAGTGAGCCCCTGTCCCCTAAGCCTGGTGACTTGGCCGCCTCTCACCTTAATGAGCCTGAGTCCATAGGTGGCCCATAGATGGGATTCCTAGCCACCGCGTCTCTCGGGCTCCGTTAGCCTGCTGCCTTCAGAGGCTTCCACAATCTGCCGCACGCACAGCTGTGAGAATGAAGTTGACCCATGGTTGGTTCTAAAGCCCTCAGTGGCTTCTCACGGCCTTCTCCATCAAAGGAAAATGACTTCCTCAGCGTGACGTTTAGAATCTTCTAACTGCTTCCCCATCCTTTCTTTGGAGACATCTGTTCATCTTCAACTCTGTTGACTTGTTTTGTTCTAGCAAGTGATCCCTCACCTCTGAGTCTCCATTGGGATTTCCTCTAGGGACAGAAGGATCTTGAAGAGGCAAGTTAGAAACCTTGCTTCTTCTCTTGGCTCAAAAACCAGTCGGTTGGATGACTGGTCGCAGCACTTGATGTCCCTGAGCTGTTTCCTGGGGCCCGGTCGTGCAGTGCAGTTGTGTGTTCTTGTCGCCATGGCTTATTATGGACGCAGTGTAGGGATACTGAGCTCTTTGTAAACCTCCTCTCATTTGATGTGTATGGCCCCTGGTATTCCTCACCTCCTGGTATTCACTGTCTCCTGATAGTCACAGCCTGTGTTATCCTCTCACACTGAGTCAGGGCTAAGCCATGTGACCCATAGAATACTGCAGACGGGATGGTGTGATTTCCAAGGTGAGGTCATAAGAGGCATTGTAGCTTCCATGATAGTTCCTCCAATTCCTCCTTCTGAGGGAAGCCAGACACCGTGCCATGAGGACACTCAAATAACAATGTAGAGATGGCCATCTAAAGAACACATCATACCGACAGCATCAACTTGCCACCTTGTTGATGCAGCCATCTTGGAATTGAATCCTCAGGCTTTTCATCTGATAGCAGCCTTACCAGAGACCTTGAACTAGAAGCACCGAGCTAAAATGCTCCCAAATTCCTGATCCACGAAACTATGAGAGATAATAAACCATTGTTGTTGTTTAAGCCACTAAATCTTGGGGTAATTTGCTTCATAGCAAATATGTGACTAATACAGTGGGTGTTTGTATTATCTCTGGCAAATAGGGAAACTGAGGCTCAGGACAGTTTAATAACCTGTCCGAGGTTGAACAGTCTGAGAATGGTGGACCAGGACTCTGCATCTGGGTCTGTCTGGTTCAGAAGCAGGATTACTGAGCCTTCTAGTCCTCTATGCAGCACTAATGTGGGATGATTCCATCGACAGCCATGCGCACAGGCAGGTAGGATCTCTGCACGGTAGTGAAGGCTTATGCCTACCAGGTTTTGTCCTGGTGCC
>NW_011888944.1:2215688-2222951 GCF_000151845.1 Pteropus vampyrus | reverse complement strand
GGATGGTGTGATTTCCAAGGTGAGGTCATAAGAGGCATTGTAGCTTCCATGATAGTTCCTCCAATTCCTCCTTCTGAGGGAAGCCAGACACCGTGCCATGAGGACACTCAAATAACAATGTAGAGATGGCCATCTAAAGAACACATCATACCGACAGCATCAACTTGCCACCTTGTTGATGCAGCCATCTTGGAATTGAATCCTCAGGCTTTTCATCTGATAGCAGCCTTACCAGAGACCTTGAACTAGAAGCACCGAGCTAAAATGCTCCCAAATTCCTGATCCACGAAACTATGAGAGATAATAAACCATTGTTGTTGTTTAAGCCACTAAATCTTGGGGTAATTTGCTTCATAGCAAATATGTGACTAATACAGTGGGTGTTTGTATTATCTCTGGCAAATAGGGAAACTGAGGCTCAGGACAGTTTAATAACCTGTCCGAGGTTGAACAGTCTGAGAATGGTGGACCAGGACTCTGCATCCGGGTCTGTCTGGTTCAGAAGCAGGATTACTGAGCCTTCTAGTCCTCTATGCAGCACTAATGTGGGATGATTCCATCGACAGCCATGCGCACAGGCAGGTAGGATCTCTGCACGGTAGTGAAGGCTTATGCCTACCAGGTTTTGTCCTGGTGCCTCTCTTTTGGTCTTAACATATGTTAGTAATGTTGAATTGTTTCTTATACGCAGTAAATAGCCTTAGAAACCTTTCATTCAAAATCGTTTATCCTAACTTGAGTTGTATAAAATCACAGCACACAAGTGGCTTATTAAAACAGAAGGAACCACCCTTCCATAGAAGGATGCTTTGTTTTCCTTCTTTTTCTCTCCCTTCCTCCGAATCCTGAGTCCTCCCCACCCTCTGCAGTGCCCCCTCCCTTTTGGGTAGAAGTTACTAAGCCCTTTTGTGCCCTTTGCTTGTACATGGAAGTGAGTCCTCCAGCTTTTCATCCGACCACAGCCTCATTGGAGACCCCTGGCTAGAAGCACTCAACCAAGTTCTTGGCACCACCATGCCACCCTGCAGCCCTGAGGCCACTTGCCCTACTCCCCTCAGACCATGAACTCCATAAAGCCAAGAACCCTGTTGTTTTTATCTGTCTCCCTGGCGCCTGGCACCAAAGAGGCATCCAATAAAAGTTTATTGAATGAATGAAACTTATCTGCATTGTAGGTTGTCACGAGCAACTATAAGCAGCCTGTGGGGCGAGCTGGGAAGAGTTCTGCCCTGCAGACTGTCAACCAAAGCACAGACCTTGTGTTAGCCGGGAACCGGCTAAGTGACCTGGGCGAATTCCTCCCCCTCTGCTGGGCTCTGTTTATCTGCAGTGAGTTTCTTAGGTGCTGTCAGTGGTTCCCCAACTTGGTTGATCATCAGAATTCTCTGCAAAGCTTAAAATACTGGTGCTGGGACTCCACCCCAGGTACAAGGTCCCGCGTTCTGTTAGGGATCCCTGCACAAACTCATCTCTGTGCATCTACCCCGCCCTTATGTGACCAAACGTATAGCCAGCTTGAAGCTTTAGTTTGCAAGTCTGCAAAGTGGGGGCGATTCCTGTGGTGACTGCGCTGACAACTTCACGGAGCTCAGAGGAGACCATAATCATGGAGGCGGGGAGGGGAAGGACCTCGAAAACGCCAAACAAGTCCAGACAAGTATGCAAACTATTGGCCGTTTTTGTCCGCTTTTCTAAGTGTGGCTCAGAGTTCAATTTTGGCTAACCAACCCCAGAAGAGCACTAATGGAGGCCCCCCTCCGCCCCGTTATGGGTGGGTAATCCCCTGTTGAGGCTCTGTCTTTTGCTTCTCCCACAAGCAGTTCAGATTCCCTTAAAGTCCCCCCATTTGTTTCTAACTTGGGGGTGGAGCTTTGTCTCTTTCCAGTTTCCCAAAAACTCTTGACTCTTGAGCCAACTTAACCATTTCCTCTCCCCCTATTCCACCCCCGAGTCCTCTGACACTTTCTCAAGTTTGTCTTCCAAATTGGCAGGTGGCCCACTAACGGACTGGCGAGCTGCCCTATGTTTGGGTCAGGGTGTAGGGATGATGCTGTAAAAAGTTGACAGAGAGCTGAGTGAACCAAGATGTGGGTGCTGTCTCATTACTCCTCCCACCGCTATGCGCAGAGGGGACCTAGTCTACTCTGGTTTTTGTGTTCTCTTTGGAGGCCCGCCCATGGCGATTCTCTATAAGAAACGGGAGAGGGAAGATGGGGGTAAGGCATCAAGGATGTATTGAGTAGTTACTCTGCACCAGGTACCATGCTAGGTACTTTGTACATATTTTTCATAACAGCCAAGCTTTTTAACATCTCCTTTGCCATGTAGTTTACATTGGCCATCTAAGCTAATCCTGATCCCGGGCCTCACTGCAAATCGCGGTTCTCATCTTCTCTATCAGGAGACTTGGAGGAGTAAAACGTCTTCTCCCATGTCACACAGCAAGATGCAGAACCAGGATTTGAACCCTGCTCTTACTGTAGAGTCTGTCCTGCCCGACAGAAATGATGTTTGTTCACACTCCATATTTAGCATTTAGATTTCCAGGGAAATGCTTGAACCCGGAATGGGATGTCTTTTAAGTTTTTGGAGCCAAAGTTATTTAAATTTTATGGCTAGGAAAAATGTAAACTTACGTTTTCAGCAGACCAGAGATGATAAAGTATGCATTTGTCAAATAAAATTCTTTGCTGTGATAAAGTAAATCATTCCTTGGCCTTGTGAAAAATTAGGCCTCACTCGAACTGTTTTCACTTCAGCCTTTGCTAATATTTCTGTTATCTCCATTAGGGATTACAATGATGAATGCCTTTTATTTGCATCGTTAAGCACTTCAGTGAACGTGTGAACACGTAGAGCTTCATAAGTCATAGGGAAATGAAACAACATGGTCTCATGGAAAGAAGAAAAATCTTGAGAGTGTCTGACAGGTTGGGGTTAGCATCCTGTCTCTGCCACTCTGTAGCTATGCACACTTGGTCAAATTCCTTAGCTTCTCTGGGTCTCAGTTCCCTCATGCTTAAAACATAGATGATAATACTTGCTGGGTAATTTTAAGGATGAAATGAGATGACATAGCACTTTGCACTGTTCCTGGCATGAAGTAAGTACCTAATAAATGTCGTGGTTGTTATTGGAATAGCTCTCATGGTAACTAGTTATTTAATCACATGCCCAGGGCTCGTTTTAGTTACTCGTCCTCTGGGCAGCAAGACTGTGTAGGTCTTTTTGTCTGGTGGGCCCCTGGGACCTGCTGTTGTACTTCTGTCCTGGTAGAAATAGATCAGGCAGTGGACAGGTAAAGCTCATTGATAAGTGTATCTGTTGGGATCCTTTTGGCTGCAAGTAACAATCTCTAACTTTGTGTCTTAAACAAGAACATCGATCATCTCTTACAACAAGTATTCTCAGAGTGAGGTGATTCCAGGTTTGTTTAACTGAGTTACTAGGAGATGCCGCCAAGTTCCCAGATTCTTCCCTTTTTGCCACCTTCAGTCTGTTGGCTCTTAGGCTGTATCCCTCATGGTCCCAAGATGGCTGCAGTAATTCCAGGCATCACATCTTTATACCACAAAACGCAAAGGCCAGAAAGAGGAAAGAGAGAGGGCCAGTCTCATCCTTATGTCTCCTTCAAAGAAAGAAGAAAAATTTCTCCAAAGCTCCACTTCCCAGAAGACTTCTCAGCCCTTTCGTTGGCCAGAATTTTATCAAATGCTCATCCCAGACCAGTGGTATGGGAAATGGTTAGGGCCAGCGATTCTCAACTCTGGCCGCGAATGAGTTGGGGAGTCTTAAAAATACATACAGATGTCTCGGTTCTACCCTTAGAGACTGATTTCATTGGGCTCATTTGAGACCTTATGCAGGCACGTGTATTGTGTATATACTCCAAGAAGCAATGATGAGCATCTGGGGCTGAGAATCATTAGTTCAGACTCTCCATGTTTTACCCTCTGGGATGGGGAGCATCTTAGTGTTCACTGAAGCACATGGCCCTAGGCTGTCTGAGCCAAGGAAGTTCTGGAAAGGGGAGTGTGGCTGCTGGGTGGATATCCAAAAGGATCTGTCCACACAGGTACAGTTAGGACGTCTGGATCAGGCCACATGATATTGCGAAAAGAACTTATGTTAAAATTTGACGGATCTGAGTAAGAACTCCATGTCTACCACCTGAAAAGTGCGTCAGTTTGGTTAACTTAATCCTCCCGAGCCTCAGTTTCCTTATCCAAACAATGGAGAGAATGCTGCCTCCCTCTGGGAGTAGTTCTGAGGTTAAATGAGAGCAAGGAATCGAGAACAGCTGACCCAGATTAGGGCTAAGTACATGCTAGTTAACATCCCTGGAGGTCAGATTTTCCTATTCCAGAGCAGAAAACGTCATTGGGGCTGCCGCGGGGTCCCTTTGGCCTGTTGGACGTGGTCGTGACCTGAATACTTGACCAAAGCGACAGCAGCAGAGTTCCTCTGTGTTGTTTGGACGGGAGCCTCGTCACAGAGCTGGTCAGAAGGAGGCCCTAGGCAGGGTTGGGTGGAAGGTTTTCGATGACCTTGTAGGAAAGTGTGAGGTGTGAGTTCTGGCTGCATTCTAGGGAGTATCGGAGCCTGCAGAGCCTGTGCTTCCTGCTTAATGGAAGTTCTGGGCACGGCCAGTCTCCTCCCCGTCAACCCGGTGGCCTCTTTATCTGCCTCCTGTCCAGAAAAAAGTCAAGCGTAAACTAACAGTTCATGGAAATGGGATGTCAGGTCACTGAACCAGTATGTTACAGTCAATCTGTTAAAAACAGAGGGCTCCCCATTTGTGAATGTCTCCTCGATAAGCTCTTACAGCATTTACAACCCAGGAAAGTGAATGGCGTCTTACCAGCCCTGGGATCACTGTCCCCTGTGCTTGTCCAGATGACCTCGCGGTGCAGCTAAGTCCAGCCTAATGCAACCCACTCGCGTGGACCCACCTGAGCAGAGCTCTGCTCCTTCTGGGCTGGGACCCAGGGATTTCTAAGGAGGAGCAGGTGGGGACCTCCATCTTTGAAAGGCTCAGGGCAAGAAGGACAAAGTAACTCCAGGAGCCTGCATGGTGGAGGGCGCCATCACAGATCGAGAGGCCAGGCGAGCCTGGGCCGGATCCCGGTCCTCAAGCTCCATGCTGTGTGGCTTTGGAAAGCTAATGTGTCGTTTCTGGTATGTGTTTAACCTCTGCAGATTTAACTCCACAAACTTGTAAAAGTGCTTGAGAAGAAGAGAGATGACTATGAATAACCTGGGTGATTTGCCCACCAGTCTATTAGTGAGCACGCAGCCGGAGCGAGAGGTAGGAGATGTGAATCTGTGTCTCCAAGTCAGTTTGGGTTCTGCTTGTCTGTGCCGCGAGCATCTTGCCGTGTTGGGTGTGAGTCAGGCATTGTGGGCAGCCATGGATCGTTTTTTGCCTTGCTTGGACTCTGGAATCCAAGTCCTGTGCAA
Organism: Pteropus vampyrus; assembly: GCF_000151845.1. Lineage (NCBI taxonomy): Eukaryota > Metazoa > Chordata > Mammalia > Chiroptera > Pteropodidae > Pteropus > Pteropus vampyrus. The sequence goes on along the minus strand of NW_011888944.1, from coordinate 2,217,491 downwards.
GATGTGGTCCCGTCCTATCTACCCAAGATGGTGGTGGCACCGCCTAGGCCACCTTATGGTAGTTCCTCTCCGGAGTGGGCGGCTACTTGAGGGAGGAATTTGCTGCTTCTCCACCTGCCTGCTCTCCTAGAACCTCCATTTCATAAATAGGAACACTGCAACTTGGTGCCTATCTGCTCCCACTTCATCGTCAAACGGAAGCAGAGGCAGGAAATTCCACTGTGACTCACTGTCTCTAGCCCAGTTGGTCAGCTCAGCGGTGAATTCCTGACTCAGACGCACCAGTGAGTTCCTTCTTTAGGATTACTGAATTTAGGAATGGAACGGTGGCTTGGAAATACAATACAGGGACAGAGTTTTGCTGGCATTCAAACCCTGTTTCTAATGTGTCCTGGAGTCCAAATTCCTATTTGTCCTTGAAAGAGACCCAACATTCTTCTAAGAAACTCACATGCTTACCCAAACTAGGTCAAGGTAGGTTTCAGTCACTTGCAGCCAAAGTCGTCCTAGGCAGCATGATAGTTTAGATTAGAAAATGACCCCATGTCAGTTGGATTAGAAGTTCAAGATCAGTTCATTGGCCGAGGTTCTCACAGCCTGTCCTGCCTGAAGAATGAGCCCCGATGAAAGACACCGGGGTGGCCGCCGAACTGAAGCAATTAGGGGAGGTCTGAGCCACCATGGCCTGAGGCAAACCTGTGGACTCTAAGTGTACCCCTTGTAGATGACAGTCCCTCAGACCACGCATTCAGGGTGCCCGGGGTGTGTCCCCAGACAGAGCTAAGGAATCAGATGGCATGTGAAGATTCAGCGTTGCCTGCCCCACGATGACGCTTTCCTCTGGGGACCGGCTCAGCTTCAGAGCTTCGGTTATTCTAACCTAGGGCGCAGCTCTCCCGTTCTGCTGCTTTGGGTAAAACCCTAACTCACTCTTGGGAGGCAGTGTGGGCCTGAGAGTTAGAAGACCTAAATTCTAGTTTGCTATGTGATTATGAACAATTCGTTTCATTTCCCTGGTCCTCTCCTGACTGGTTCGTAAACTGAGAGAATGAGGGAATGGAATGAAAGGTTCGTCCTGCTATCTGCTTCGATTCTTGTCAGCCAACTCGACTTGTCCATTCTCACCCAAATTACTATGTAACGTTCAGTGCACAGAGTCAGGAGTGCAAGAAATATATCTTTAGCGTTCTACAAGGAACTTATGTTTTGTCCCAAGTCCCATTTATACTTCAGTGGTCTGTCGCATCTTTCCCAGGGTCATGTACAAGTTCAGGAACCTTTTTAGAGGCTAAACCATTTAGCTTTTACAACCATCTCTCCTCACCAGCACCCACAGAGACAAATCCCTGTTATCTTTTCTGTTCTCAGTCATTGGCAGATAAGTAATTTGCTCAGAGTCTCACTTTATTTGTACCCTAGCACATCAAAATATAAACCTAAGCTGCAAAATTCTAGTCAATATAGTTGTAAATATACATGTATAGGTAACGTCAAATGTAGATATAATAGGATAGATGTGCATATATACGCCTGGGATGCCCTTTTCCAGTCTCAAAATTCGATAAGTTTCATAACCCCCATTTTGCAAATGTAGAGACTGAAGCTCCATCTCCACAATTGTCTTGACCTAATAAGAAGGAGGCTTCTAGATTCGGCCCCAGTTCTGTCTCATCCCAACCCCCGGTTCTCCCCGTGAAGTCCCTGTCTTAGTTACATGTTCAGAATTAGGCGAGACCTTAGGCAAAGCATCGAGTGGAATATATGCTAATTCAGGGCTGGCTGGCACCTCAGCCACCTGCCCTC
>NW_011888944.1:2212153-2215638 GCF_000151845.1 Pteropus vampyrus | reverse complement strand
TTTCTGTTCTCAGTCATTGGCAGATAAGTAATTTGCTCAGAGTCTCACTTTATTTGTACCCTAGCACATCAAAATATAAACCTAAGCTGCAAAATTCTAGTCAATATAGTTGTAAATATACATGTATAGGTAACGTCAAATGTAGATATAATAGGATAGATGTGCATATATACGCCTGGGATGCCCTTTTCCAGTCTCAAAATTCGATAAGTTTCATAACCCCCATTTTGCAAATGTAGAGACTGAAGCTCCATCTCCACAATTGTCTTGACCTAATAAGAAGGAGGCTTCTAGATTCGGCCCCAGTTCTGTCTCATCCCAACCCCCGGTTCTCCCCGTGAAGTCCCTGTCTTAGTTACATGTTCAGAATTAGGCGAGACCTTAGGCAAAGCATCGAGTGGAATATATGCTAATTCAGGGCTGGCTGGCACCTCAGCCACCTGCCCTCCGGTGAGGAAAGAAGCTGTCCTGTGGGTTGGAAGCGGTTCTTTGAACATTCCAACTGAAAGCCTGTATTCATGCCAGTGGTGGCCTTCAGATTCTTCAGGGAAAGGGCTGTGAAGGAAAAGGCGAGGGGTAAATTATGAGACAGATGGGACGGTCCCGTCACGTGTAACCTGAAGGTTGGGAGGGGCGTTTCTAGCAGAGGGAAGTGCTATCTGGAGCTCTGATTCTTGGATATATTGACGCAGAATGAGAATTCTTGCCTGTGGAAAAGCTGGCTATCATCAAGTAAGTCCAACTTTAACTTTTTCTTTTTAATTTTCGAAATAACGAACTTGTAGAAAATCAAAGACGAGGTGATAGGAAGCACCCACAGACTCTACATACCTTGACTAGACAGTTGGTATTCATGTTCTAGAATGTTTTCCAAGGTTTCTCTTAAAAAGAATTGTAACTCTTGAATTGGTGATCATCCTTTTCCTTTAGCATCATCTTATAATTCCTTTTCTCATATGCTCACACAGTTTTATAGCTGTTATTTTTTGAGCGCAAAATATGTCATTGGGTAGACATATCATAATTACATAACCATTTACCTATTTTTGGACATAGTTTCCCCAACCTTTTATCTAAGTAAATGATACACTATCTAGTCTGTGCCTCACAAAGGAGTCTCCATGTCTAGCCTACATCTTCTCGCAGTCTCAGATTGAAGCCATGTCACCCATTCTCTCTACTTTAGTTCCAGTCTCCTGCCTGGACCTCCTGTGGGGTCTTATAGAGATGATCCCATCTCTCGCCTGTATTTTTAACTCTTTGACAAACACGTCCAGCCATGCGTAAGGCTCTCCTGTCCTAAAACGTCACCCCCTTTGCTTTGAGTCCCCCCATCCCCTATCGAGTGTCGGTCTCCTCACCCCCATGTTGAGTCTCAGGAGGTACCCTGGCTTCTGTCTCTTGCAGGCCACTAGAATTGCCCTTGCAAAGGCCCCCACATGGCTCCCGTGGACCTTCCTCAGCAAGCATCTCTAGGAGTCTGCTTCTCCCCTTGGCTCCTTGGCCTCCGTGACGTTGCTCTGTCGGTCGCCCTCCGACCTCCCCGTGCCCACGGGCTCCATCTTGCCCTGGTCTGTCTCGCCCATTCCTTGCATATCGGTGCTGCCTGGAATCTTATTCTTGGTCCTCTGCTCTTACTCTGGACTCTCTTTATCTGGAGTTTTATTCATTCTCTGTGTTACTCACTCTCATGAAGTTGCTAACCTCCCCCGCATCCCTCCCCACCACAGCTTAACCCTTGGCCGTCCTCTCCTGCCTGTTATTCTGTGATACCCCTTTCATGGACCTCGAGGCCTTTAGGATGATTATCCAACACAAACGTGGCTGTGTCGCCCTCTGTTTAAAACTCCCGATGGCTTCCCATTGCATGTGGGACGCACTCCAGGTTCTCTGCTCCTTATGCGGCCTGGGCCTCGCTTACCCCTCTTGCTATTTTTCTGCCACTCTGTCTTATATTCTGTGCTTTATAGCCTGAACTACTTACAGTTTAACTGTGTTAATTGCTCAGTAGGTGCATTATTCCCTTTGCCTGTAATCTCTTCCCTAATTTCTCACTTATTCAGTTCCTTTTTTTTTTTTTTTTTTAAGCCTAAGCATCGCCATCTCAGAAAGCCTTGCCTGATCTCCCTCCCTCCCTCCGTGGGCCTAGTCACCGGGGTTCTCTGCAATCCTCGCAGCCTGTGCATGCCTTTTCCACAATGCAGTGAATCATCACATTATCTGTTCACGTGTCTGTCTTCCTTAGGAATTCAAGTAAATGTTGAATAAATTAATTTAAATTCCACCTATGTGCCTAGCAATTCTATGTGAGTTACTGATCACTCTATCTCAGAATAATGTGTTGGGGTTTCTTTCTCACTATAAAACCAGAGGAGAACTGTATCCATAGGATCATCCAACGTTCCCCAACTGGGCCAAGGGTTGGGATTTCATCTTTGACCCCCTAACTTCCCGTCCCAGGCATTGACTTGGAGACCACAGCAAAGCTCCCAGAATTTCAAGGCGCTGGACAAACCCTCTGCCCCACAGATTAATTTTAGAGTCATTGAAATTCTGCCAGCTCTGGGGGAAGCGATTGGGAGCCAGGCTGACAACCAGCAAAGGAGGAAATTACTCTGTGTCTATTTCAAGATGAGAGAGTTGTGACCACGGTCCCTCCCCCAGTGATGCTGTTCGAAAAAACATAAATTTAATACTTTCGTGAAACTCAATCTCCTAACCATAAGTGTTTCAGGGCTCTCTTTGATGTTCAGGAGAAAGAGCCTGTCGCCAGTGTCTCCTGCACACATGGCGTGAAAGCCGCCTCACACGCGAGCCCGGCGTCTGGGGTCCCCGACTCTCTGGAAGGAAGGGTTAATGCTTGTCTCAGTAACTCAACAAACATTCCTCCAGGGCCCACACGGTTCAAAACACAGTCATTGCTGGAGAATGAGCGCAGATTTCTGGGTCAGACGAAAGGGTGTTCGAATCCTATCTGGACCCCTAACTGGTCACAGATCATCGGCAAACGTCCTCCCCGCCGAGCTTTGGGTTCCTCATGTGTGGAATGGGGTTATCATGCACTTTTCAGGGGTACAGGAGGGATTAGGTAAGGTAGAGTAAGAAGGAACCCACCTAGCACAGTGCCTGGTACCTAAATCTTTATTTAAAGAAACTAGGAGAATCTAGTTTCTGACAAGTATCATTTGAGTCGACAGTCGTGTCTCTCCTCTCACTACAAGTAGCATTAACAACCATTCGGGATGCCTCACTTAGAAATGTATTCGGCTGCAGCAGCAAAGCCAGTGGAGGGTCAGTAAATGATTAAGAATTGACTCTTTGGGGAAAAATAAAAGCCTGATTTGTAGCGTTTGCTGATTTCCAGGGTGGAAATAGTCCCGCCATGGCTGATTTAGCTACCAGTGTGATGGGACTGCGTGTGGAGTTGGGAAAATGTGTAATATCCCACATAGCATAGACCGGGGCACACCGTGTAGACGGGGGAT
>NW_011888944.1:2198873-2211633 GCF_000151845.1 Pteropus vampyrus | reverse complement strand
AGCTTTGAGAGCGCTGTAGAAAATGTGGGTAAGGCAGTAGGGGCGAGAAATGACCACGGGCTCAGCCAACCTAGAGCCTGCCATACCGGGAAATAACGAATTCATAGCCGAGTGGGTTTATCCAGATGGTCTGCTACTTGACTCAATAGAATTATTTAAAAAAAATAGACTACTTCCCTAAATTAGAAATTGGTGGGCTTCCTGCATTAAAGGTCATGTTCCAGCCTGATCTTTGCTTGCCCTCCCCTCTCCTCTCCTCTCTCTTTTCCTCTGTGGGCTTGTCTCAGGCTTCCCAGCCTGCCTCCTGCCATGCAGTAGACAAAAGAGATGAGTCTCTGTACCCAGGGTGGATGAGAGGTTCGCCCCATTCCCTTCAAACCGAGGAGGAGGGACGAGGATGCAGCCCTGTGGCCAGTTGCTCCCACCAATCCACCATTAATCACATTGGAAAATTTATTTGACTTGGCTCTTTCGTCCATTTTTCAATCGTTTGGACATCGTGAAGGGAGGGCGCAGTGGATAAGGGGTTAGGTAGCCGCAGGCATGCGATGCTCAGACGGTTGACTTAGAGAATGGAGTGACTTGTCCGGGGGAAGGACTTCGTGGTGCGGGCCGACACAGTAGCTTCTCACTGGCTTTGCCATGGTGCCTGTGTTTCTCCACAGGACAGGAGGTATGGCCTAGAAAAGCCTGTAATTGAAAGACCGTTTGATCCCCAACTTGGCCACTGCAAAGAGAGTAGAATCCAAGAGAAAATGGTCCTGTTGTATCACTGAGATACATCGTCAATAGGTAAGTAGTGAAAATTGCGACGGGACAAAGCCACGTGACATTATTCGTATTGCATGAAAGTGGTGACGGTTTCCCACTATGACTCATAGTGTTCCTCTGGTAAGGTAAGAAATTTCAGAATTTACTACCCTCCAAAGCTTTGTTTCCCTGAGAAACTTCTAGGCTTTGTCACTTCGACGAGGACCGCTGGCGTTAACAATGTATCTCGGGAGCTCAGCCGCAGCAGCTACGTTGATTCTTATGGGTTCAGTATTTCCTTCCTTTCGCCCTCAGTGCCGATAATTTCTGTTTTGCTAACTTTTCTGTATATATGTGCCTGACCGGTCTTTTGAGCAAATTAAGTGAAGTAGAAATAAACATGAAAACTAAAAGATTGAGCAAGCAAGAGGACAGCTAGAAAATCTGCTATGGGAGTCCAGGGGACACCAGGACAGCCAGAGGGGCAGGGAACTGAGAAGCCACATGCAGAAAGAGGCCGAGCCACAGAAAGCAGGAGGCCATTTGGATAAACACTTGACATCTCTGTATAGTACTGAGGTCGGAGGAGGCCCGGAAGGAATTTTCAGGGAAGAGCTATTATAGACTAAGAACTTCCCTTTTGAGCCTCCCTAAACAAGGGCTTCATATGCAGATGGCGTGGTGTGGTTTCTCGCTGCCGCTTCTCCTTTTCGTAACCGCATGTGCTGCATAAATGAAGCCAGCATCTCCGAGAGAGAGCTGAGAACTGCAGCCTGGGAAGTCGTTGACAAAACGTGGCCCCCCCGGAGGAGGCTTCGTGCCTCTGATGGCTCCTTCAGCTGCTTGAGACGGCAGGGGCTTAACATTTTGATACCGATGTTCAATTTTTCTTTGTTTCTTCCTGTTCTCTGCCACATGGTGGTAGCCTGAGTTGCACAGAATCTTGTGAATCCACTTAGTCAGGGCTACAAATGGGAGCCTTTGGAGTGTAAACTTTATCCATCGGGGTGATTTAAGCCATGTCTTGGTGACAGGGCGTCCATCTTAACAAATGGTGTGGGGCCAGCAAAAGCCAAAGACTCTCAGCCGGGGTACGTGATCATTGTCCAAAGGCATGTGAAAAGTGTGACAGTACAGACTCTTTTTTAAAAAATTATAAAATATACAGAACATAAAATTACCATTTTAATCATTTTTGGGTGTGCATTTCAGTGACATTGAATATATTCCTGTTGTTTTCTGCCATCACCACCATCCGTTTCCAAAACTTTCTCAGCTCTCCAAATGGAAACTGTGCTCCCATTCAACACCGGTTCTCCCTCCCCCGTCCCCCGCCCCCAGGCTGCGGCATCCGCCTTTCTACACCGCTCTGCTGTCTCCGGTGCCTCACATAAGTGGAATTACGCAATATTTGTTCTTTTGTCTTTGTTTTATTCCACTTAACATAATGTCGTTAAGGTTCATCGAGGTCAGAATTTCATTCCTTTTTATGGCCCACCGACGTTTCATTGCACGTATATAGCCGCTCGTTTATCCGTTCGTGCGTCGTGCCGCGGCATCTTGCTGTGGTTTTGATTTGCGTTTCCGTAACGATTAGTGACGTTGAGCATCTTTTCACGCTTATGGCCCATTTGGACATCTCTTTTGGAGAAATGTCAGCCATGCCGCTCGCCCCCCTTTGTAACCAGGTTCCTTTATCTTTGTCATTGTGTTGCATGGAGGACAGACGCTTGGATAACAGTCGTTAATAGTGGCAACCGCGATGCTTTGCGCGCTCTTTGACCGGCAAATAGATCGCTCACTGTTCCCTCATTTCAGGCCCAAGATTTTTAAGTATGATTTAAATCAAGTTGTGTCTGGAGTATTCCAACCTCATCTCATCACCTTTAGGTGAAAAGCTTTCCACGTGAATGGCGAACCATTGTTGAAGACACGGAGTCCCGAGAGCGGGGAGCTGGAAACCCAGCAGCTGGTCCCGTTTGAATCTAGAATGTCAACTCGTGCAGAGGGAACGAAATGGTAGAACCCAACCCAGGATTTCCATGTTCTCAGAGTCTTCTGGCCACCGCTGGGCAACGTGTCATTTGGCCTATCCTACTGGCACTTCTGCTGCCCAGGCTGTACTGTCTTGAGGGAAAATAGAGTGGCTCTCTGCATAAAATGCCATGGACCATAAAAAATAAAGCAGCTCTTCTGTATGCGGAGTATGGGGAGAGGTGGAGTGGGGAGAAATTCCGCCCCCCCAGAACCCCTGAAAGTCTTCCCAGTGGTTCTGAGGATCCCGAGAAGTGGGTACATCTGGTGTCCTCTAGGAGCTTGTCCTTTGGAGGCGTGTGGCTTCAGCTTTGTTCCTCTCCCCGTCTTGATTTCTGGAGCAACATGTCCTTCAGGCGCTGACTCTCAAGGCGTTCCCCAGGGCTGCTGCTACCCACCAGCGTCTGCGTCCAGGCACTGGCCTCGGACATACCGTGTCCGACTCGGGCCTTGGCTGTTGGCCACAAGGTCGCGGCCCCTTGCACCTAACTCGTCCCATTCTTCCAGCTCTGTTTGCTTTTGTATGGCAGCTCTCTTATCCCAGATCTGTCTGACAGCACGGGCTGTGCCCGGACCCACTCCAGTGATGCGGACACGTCGCTCTCCGGTCAAACCTATGGAAAGAACTCACGCTCTGTAAGGCGAGATTTTCCCTGCTAGGATGTTCTTCTCTTTCTCCTTTATTAAAGTATGCCCACTGGGGCACCTCTGGTGCTCCATCCTCGCCAACTGTGGCTAAATCTCGGGTGGGTACAGGTGAGGCTCGGGAGAGGAGGCCATTACATTATTTTGAAGAGAAAAACACTATATTTCAGCTACATTTTTCTCTTGAGATGACTCTAGCAGAAATGTACTTCCATGTCTCAAATTGCAAGATCTAAATTTTATTCCTCTAAGATGAATATTTCCACATATTTTGGCATTTTATCTTAAAATCTATCTATCTATCTATCATCTGTCTGTCTGTCTGTCTGTCTGTCTGTCTGTCTATCTATCTATCTATCTATCTATCTATCTATCTATCTATCTATATGGAACACAGTCATTTTTCTAACCGTCCCAGGGAGATTTAATGGAGTTTGGAATCTTCTTGGAATTAAAGGGTAATGTGATTCATTGAGTGTTTTTCTGGGCTCCTCTGCATAGTACCCTAATAAACAGCTCGGTGGAGCAGAAGCCAAAGCTGGTCTGCATCACACTGGGACTCAGATCGGGGGAGGCAGAGCGCTGTGCTCTCTGCAGAAGTGTTTCCCTTTTGACTTGGCTCTAAACGGCATTATAATCAAAAATGGAAGAAGCACTCGTGGTTCATTGAACAGGTCTGTAAGTGGGAGGGCCTCTGGAAACGTGTTCAGACTTTTTGTTACATAAATAGGGAAACTGCTCAGATGGGTGAATGACTTGCTCGAACTCAAATCATAAGAGCCAGATGTCACTTGTCCATCACCTGTGGCCAAATAATTCTAGGCAAGTAGTTCTGAATGGTAGTTATCATCCTCGGACCGTTTGCTAATGGTCGTTACTGACTAGTAATGGCTCATGGTATTTACCTTTCCAGGGTCTAACATTTTAACATGTAACAGTAACTTGATGCACAGGAAGACGAAGGTTTTGACGGTAAAGTCAGCTTTACTCTAAGACCATCTAGAAAACTGGACGGGCAAGGGCTCGTAGGGTGTTTGGATGGACTCCAGCCTCTAACATTGTAAGCAGCGAACCCTTGAAGTCGTATGAATTATTTTATGCACGGGTAGGTGTGTGTGTTTTCTTTAGGGAGCGGATCTGTTTATCCTGGATCTCTTGGTTGGATAAGACAGAAACCTTGAGCATAAAGGCAATTTATTGGTTTATTTTCCATGGGCTCATACCGAGGACACTAATAGCTTCCAGAATGGCTGAAAATACGGTGGTTCTATTTCTTTTGTCTCCATCTCTCAGCTCAGCTTGCCTCTCACTTCATCCTGATTTGGGATTCCTTCTACTTATTGGACAAGGCCACCACTGACCCCATACTCACACCTGCCGGCTTAAGTGTGATGGGACGGCAAGGTGATGGCTGTCAGCCCTCTGCGTGGGTCACACAGACATGCCCCCACCATTTACTGGGACCAGAGCGCTGAGCTCCGGTGGGTCAGCCTGGCTCACATCTGTGCCCCAGCCCCACACACTGATGGCGGCAGCCTGGCAGACCACATGGAGCGGGGGAGGAGCTTCCCACAGGCACCAGAAGGAGGGAGATGGGGAGGCATGTGGAACAGGCCACCATTCACCAGATCCTCAAAGGGTCTGTGATCAAAAAGGTCCAGAACCTTAGGTGTTCCTAGGGGCAAGGGCCATGATGTGGACCTCCTACCAGATCACACTAAATGCTTTCCTGGTCTAACTTAAGAAGATAGAACATTTGGTTTTTATACAGGAACACATTTTTTGCTTCATCCACATAAATGTGCTTGGAGTCCTCACTCTGCAATATAAATATGTTTGTGATTTCGGTTTTTTTATTAGGAGACATACTGTGGTTGGGTTCACTTCATCTGCAGTCTGCCGAGGGTCACTGTCAATTTACTTGGAACAAAAGAAAATAGTTCCGTTCTCTGTAAAATGTAATTTGCACACCATATGATTTGATCACGGCCTGCCTGTCTGTGACTGTGCGTCCCCGAGGGGCCGCCACAGTGTCATCCATCAGAACTCGGGAGAGTCCTAATCCAGGGACATCTCAAATGCGCAGTTGTCATCGACTTCGGTCTCAGTGCCTGGGAATGCTACTGTCGTGCGCTCCCAGGGCCTCGAAACCGTGACAAAATTACACGAACGCTCGACTCGTTTTGTCTTTCCTTTGGAATGAAAAGGAGTGATATTTTGGGTCATTCTAAGTGGGGGAGGGGGGTAATCTTTCCTGGGACTGATAGAAGACACCTCCCCAGGAGAATGGAAATTAGACAATGTCTGCTGCAGACGGGGCCCTCAAGGAGAAGGGAAAGAGCCGTCACTGCTCTGAATTAGGGAGTCCATTCCGATGCCCCACTGAGGCCCTTTCTGGTGGCACAAGAGGGTCAGTGGGAGTGGTATGAAACCCCAGGGCTTCTGTGTGTGAGTCACTGGTGGGACAGGGTGACAGAGGACGAAGAAAGGAGAGAACCCGAATGCCAGCTCTCTCGGCGAGGGGTTATGGTGCTGGCTCCGTGGCCCACCTCCTGGCCTCGCCCCCAGAGGCTCCGTTCTGCCACTGGGAAAATCCCCTCTGCTGTTGTCCCGCAGGACAGCCATAAGACCTGGGAAAACTGGGATGGAAAGCTATCGTATTCTTCTTGGGATGACACACTGAGCCTTGGGATGACACGCTGACCCCGAGCTGGGACGATGAGGCAGGGGTGCCACTGTTACACAAGTAACACTTATCAATGGGAGGTCGTGGCGAGTGGACCGTGCAGGAGAGTCTGTTGTCGGCACCAGCGCCGTCCTCACATATCTAGGGGGACAGTTCCGTGCTCTCCCCCAATCACAGGACCCGGAGCCTGGGAATGACATTTTCCAGAATTCCTTGCAGCAAAGTTCCAGATTAGAGTTCATCCGTGACTTCAGTCACTAACGTGTGATTTATAAGATGAGCAGAGCTAAAATCTGTATTCTTGCTTCTCTGGCAGTGGTGGGCAGATGTGTGGGTTTGGGCAGATGGGGACTTTGCAGTGGCCTCCAGGTTAGACGAACTACTTGTCTCCTCGCTGCCCGCGGTTGTCATCCGTGGTGGCTCTGTGACTCCTTCACCCTTCTGATCTTCTGAAAGCCTGTAGTGAGTCCCAGAGCTGGTGGTACCCTGCCTGGCTCTCTCCTCAGCTCTCCCAAGGGCTTCGTTAGAGCCTCTTTTCCTTTCAATTGCAAATATCTACGGTGTCTTTTCCTGATGGATCCTTGACCCCTACTAATAAGTGTTCTACATCCACAAAACTCTCTGCGAGTGAGAGAGATTCTTCAAAAAAGACAAAAGCCCTAGGGGGGCATTGGAAGGATACCACCTGCTGTAGCCGTCGCTTTCCTTAAGGCAGTTAGTTATCTGGGGACGGAGAATCTATCAGAATTTCTGGGCCGTGGCCGTTTCATTCAGAAGAGCATATTTAATAATCTAACGGTTTAATGTTTGAAATGCCGGAAAACAAAACAAAACAAGCCAGGGTTTTGTTTTGTGAATGCGAACACCTAAAAGGAAAGCTCAGTGAAAGCTCGGCTGGCAGTGAGCCTTGAGAGACAGAAGTGATTGTCACGGCTTTGAGGGAGAGAGGGCTGGGCCCTCGGAGGGCGGAATCTAGACTCTCCCTTGCGCGTGGCTCTGTGCTCAGCCATTGTCTTCAGTGGTCCTTTTCTGGATGAGCAGTTTCCAGCCGGACTCACCTCCACCTCTCTGACTCCCCCGTCCTCCCCTGGGCTGTACTGTTCTTCGTGGCACTCAGTGCCCCTGACAGACTGTATATCTTGCTCGCTTCGCTTTCCCTGCCTGTCTCTCCACACTGGGGTCCGTGAAGGTAGACGTGTTTGTCTCTCGTGCTCCCCGCTACAGCCTTGGTGGCCGAAACATTTTTGGCACCTGGAAGGCGCCCAGCCAATCGCCCGCTGAGGAGGGAGTGAGGCCCACAGCTCGACAACCACACGAGCTGTTTTCTTTCCTTCTCCTGTATGTGCGTAACACGGTGCCATATAGAGGATCTTAGAGTCTCGTTTGTTTGTTTGTTTGGTTTTTCAATTTTTCCACTTAGCCCGAAGGAAAAGCGTAAAGCTGGGCATCTCGCGCTTGGCTCGTCTTCCGGCCGTGCCTCCCTCTGGGGACTCACGCTGGCGCCTGAAAAGAGGAAGGTACAACAATAAAAACATACGAAGGACTGCACATCCCCGAAATGTCTCAGAGATGCCACTGGATGAAACAAAGCCTCGTGGACGGCAGATAATTCTTCTACCACAGGCTTCCCTAGGCTGGGAGGCTGCCATGGGTGTCTCCTGCTTTTGGTCCAGGAAGTAGAAGAAATGTCACCTGAGAAGGTCTGGCACAGAAGATGAAATGACAGGCCCTGTCCCCCAGCCTGGAGGGCCATATTTCTAAACAACGGGCTGCGCGTTCTCGGGCACACAGGGGACACCCCGTGGACACTTTCTGTCCGGGTCTGAGGACTAAGAGGCCGGGGCCCCTGCAGAGCCCATCGGTGCTGTTTCCTCAGTGTGGCAGGGACTCTATTCTGCGACTGGCCAGAGAAACAACAGGTCACACGTCCGCTGCTTCAAGGCCTGTGGTGGCGGCACCATCGCACCACCCCTGCTGCCGCCACCGACCTGCTCTCCTCTTTGCCGACGGGAAACCTTAGACGCGTCGCGCTGACCGAGTTCTCGCTTCCTGGAGCTTTAGCCTCTGTCCGTGCGGCGTCGTTCGGCTCCAGTTCAGTGGTAAAGACAAATCGAAGCTGGAGGTCCTAAACCTTACGGCGACACTCGACGATATGATGATACGGAGCAGCGCCGTCTGGCAGAACTTCCTGCCCTGCCCGAGAGGGAGCCGCAAGCACCGGGGTGTGGCCGGTGCAGCGAAGAACTGAGTTTTTAAACTCGTTTAATTCTTACGCATTTGAACTTAAAAGTTTAGTGGCCACACATGGTAGTGCAGGTCTAGAATATGCCTCTGTGCGTCTCTTAGACTGTCAGCTAAAAGAAAACACAACATTTCTTTATTTATGTTTTTAATTCAGTTTATTGGGGTAACATGGGTTCATACAATTATATAATTTTCAGCTGTACATTATAATGTGACATCTTTATATTCTATTGTGTGTTTGCCACCCAAAGTCAGGTTTCCTTCAGCAACCATGTATTTATATATACCCACTTCACCCTTTAACCGTCTATCTCCCCTCCACCACCCCGCATCTCTCTGGTAACCACTGGTCTATAGTCCATGTCCATGAGTCTCAGTTTGGAAAACACAACATTTAAATGAAAATTTAATCCTGGGAGAGCAGTGTCTAGGTGACATATGGATTCAGCCTTTCTGTATCTGTGCTTTCTTTTTGCCCATTATGTGATAATTTTGACGACTAACCTTTGATATTTAGGACAGGGATCCCAGGAAAGGGATAAACTTCTTATATCCATCTGTCGGCAACAAAATGACTCTCTGGGTATGTTGAACCAGTTTCTAAATCCCAAAGACTGAGGACCAGATGTGGATAGTCCTATATCCTCAGAGGACATGTCCCACTGAGGGCCACCAACTGGCTGGTCACCTTCTGATGTCACCTCATCAGCACTGTCTATAACCTTCCTTCCAAAGGTCAGTGGGCCAAGTGAAAGGGGGTAAGGATCTAAGAGAGGGGGGCTGATGATTGTCAGATGACAGATGTCATAGATGAAATGAGCTCTTTCTTCGAAGGCACTGAAGGACCGGTCAAAATTCTGGATCTGAGAAATAACTTGATAAGTGGGCAGAAACAGAGGGCAGGATGAACGGGGGGAATGGCCAGGAGGGAGCCCACGAGGCCTGTTGTGAAGCTAGTCCGATCAGAATTTCCCATGAAGAATTTTAGGACTATTTTTAGGGCTATCGTACAAACCAGGGAAAAATAATTTGTAAATAGATTAATTAGGGTCCTGTTTTTGGTTATTTTGGGCAATGTAGCTCTATTTGCTTAGGTATAATTATAACCTTTAAGTCTTAGCTCAAACTCTATTTGTTGCAAGTAACCAGCTTGAGCTGTCTTAAGGAAAAACGGGTTATTGTGAGAAGGATACCTGGGCGTCTCTTGGAGTCCAAGATCAGAGAGGCCTCTGGCGAGTGGAACCAAGGACAGGAAAAGGGGCACAGACAGCCCTGTCTCTCCTCCCATTTCTGCTTCTCTGTACATGTTTTCTTTTTCTTCCTCTGCCGACTGTTTGCTGCCATGATGGGAAAATGAGAACTGCCTGTAAGGTCTCGAGTTTATGTCTTCTCAGTTGCAACCATATGCAAAGACTCATTGACTGTCCCAGAATTCTGGCTCAAAAACAAGGAATTTGGGTCAGACATTCACTTTGATTCAAGCCGCCACAGCCAGAGATGGAGAGTCAGAAGGGCAAACATGACAGTCAGGGACAGCTGGGTAGGTGGCGGGAAGTTCCCAGAGATCGGAGGTCCCTGTGACCTGGACAGAAGCATAAAGGGTGGCCGTCAGAGTTTCCTCTTGGTGCTCTCATGTGAAATGTTGACTGAGCTTAGGTCCCAGTTGAGAAACGCAGAACTGACGGGCATTCATGCCCACAATAAACACAGAAAGGAGTTTAAACCGTGATCGGAGGTGACAGAATGTAAACAGAACCCTGACTGGTCAACCCTGCTAATTGTTCTTTCCGGCTGCACGCATTAATTTCTCATAGGCTCGCCTTCTGTAGCATGTGCTCCAGACTTAGAAACAGCAATTTCCCCTGCTCAGGATAAAGACTGCTCTTTTTACTCGGTAAGGTACAGGGGAAAAGTTCAGGGCACTTAATGGCAAAATGTAGTAAGACCTGAGACGATTGGTTCTTTTTTGCCACCATAATTGAAGAAGTGTAAAAAAATGAATTCCACATGTCGATCATCGCTCCTCATATACTTGACCACTTTTTTAAAAGGTGCTGAAAATTAAGGTATAGTTATAGTAGTCAATGCAAACAGCTTTTCAAATCAAAGGTTGGCAAGAGTGGAGGCCACTCCAGTGTTAACGTGGACTGGCGCCTCCACCTCGCGCTATTTTGGGGAAACGGCCACTCTGCCATTTCAGAGATGCCCCGAATCCTTTAGGGCACCGGGTGGTGAGAGTGCTATCTTTGCCACTCATAGAGTTAGTGATGCATTTTCTTTTTAAATCAGAGAGTGTAGATTTTTTCAGGACGTGGGCTCTGGAAGAGCGAGGTGGAGACGGGAAGGGAAAAGGAGCAAGGGCGAGCGCGGGGGGTGAAGGACCGGCACTTTTCGCTCCGCCATGTTCATAAAAAGAGTATATACACTTCGCTTCCAGTCGGTTGTCTTCATGACCTTTGTTTTTCGTTTCCTTCTTCAGCAAATACTTCTCGAGCACCCGCTATGTGTCATATACTATTCCAAGAAGTCGTCACAGATAAATGAGTAAGGCAAAAAGATCCTTACCTCCTTTGTGTTTTCGATAGTGGGTGTTGGCACAGCGAGAGAAGACAGACAGTAAGCACGATAAATCAGGAAACTGTGCGCTGTGCCAAAGGTGATGCTATGGAAAGTCAAAGAGAGGGGCAGATTAAAAGGACCAGGAATCCTTTGGGCAGGGTGGGGTGAATGAGTTGCAGTTTTAAGTATAGTCACCAGGGAGGGACTTACTGGGAAGAGGACAGTTGAGCAGATTTAAAAGAGGTGACAGAGGTGATGACTGGAGCATCTGGGGGAAGAGCGTTCCAGGCAGAGGGAACAGCTGGAGCAAAGGCCCCGACGTAGCGGGGTGACCGGCATCCTCGGGCAGCATCTGGGGGCCAGCGCAGTGGGAGAGGAGTGAAAAGAGGGCAGATAAGTCAGAGAAATAATCGGGTGGGTGGGCGGTGTGCGTGTGCGTGTGCGTGTGCGTGTGTGTGTGTGTGTGTGTGTGTGCGCGTGTGCGTGTGCGTGTGTATGTGTGCGTGTGTGTGCGTGTGGGGGGGGGTGGGCATGCAGGAATTTCGAGGGAACCGAAAGGACTTGTACTCTAAGCGAAATGGGAGCCGTTGGAAGGTTGGGAGCGGAACAGTGATGGGATCTGACCTGTGTATAGTCACCAGGGGCATATTTCACATACAGTAAAATGCACAGATCTGACGAGCGTCATTTGGTGAGTTTTGAAACATGCAAAATCCATGAAACCATCAACCAAGTCAAGGCGTAGAAGATTTCCCTCGCTCTTGAAATTTCTGTCACGATCCTTCATGTTTTATTACGTTTATTCTTCCCTTCTATTTGGGTTCCATTTGCTCTTTCTCTGGTTTACAGAGGCAGCGTAGATCAGCGGTCAGCAAACATTTTCTGTAAAGGGCCGGAGAGCGAACATTTTGGGTTTGGAGGGCGCGCACGCTTCGTTGCGGTTACCTCGTGCAGCCGTCACGCGTCATCACCGGAGCAGGGCTGGGTCCCAGCAAAACCACTGACAAAAATGGACAGAAGGCTGGTTTGGCCGGTGGGCCGTAGTTTGCTGATCCCTGCATTAGATCATTGATTTCAAATCTTCCTTTTTTATTTTAGAATTTTTCAGTTCTACAATTTCCATTTGATTCATCTTTACTTCTTTGCTGAGGCGCGTTTTTCATCTGTTTCAAGACTGTTTGTAATCGCCCACTGAAGCATTTTTAGAATGGCTGCTCTGAAATCTTGGGCAGATAATTCTGTCTTCTGCGCTGTCATGCTGTAGGCATCTGGCATCTGTGGCTTGTTTCTTCTCATTCTTCTGGTTCTTGGAATAATGAGTGATTTTTTTTATTGAAACCTGGACAGCTTTGGGGATTATGTTATGAGCGTTTGGATCTTATTTCAACCCCTGTTGTCCTCAGCCTCCTCGGACACTACCGCTCTTGGAGAGGAGGGCCCAGGTGGAGGCGGATGTCTTGACGGATACTGTCAGCGGGTACCGTCCTGGCTGAGTGAGGGAGGGGCCTTTGCTGACACTGCAGAGAGTAGCCCTGTCACCCGTGGGCTCTCCACTGGGTCACCTTGACACGGAGCAGCAGGGCTGGGGGCAGCCTCTTAACCGTCATTTTTGCCTGGCAGGGATGAGCGTTCACGTGTCCAGTTTGCCTTCTGGGACACCACCCTGGTGGAGGGTGGGGTGTGCTACGACAGTCTGGTGAGGGAGGGAATCCAGACTCGCACTTGGCCTCTGCGGTGGTGGTGGGCATGGGGCCACGGTGTTCCTGTTGGGCTGGGGCAGAGCCGTTAGCGTTGCTGTCTTGGGCCGCTGCACCTTACCTGGTCCTTGGCTAGTGTCTGTCT
>NW_011888944.1:2191640-2197978 GCF_000151845.1 Pteropus vampyrus | reverse complement strand
GGAAACTGTCTCTGAGAGGGCTTCACCCCTTGACACTGTCGTCATCTTCTCACAGGTGGCCTTCCGTCCCCTTCGACTGCCTGCATGCCTTTCACCTGGCCCACTTACCTGGCTGTCTTCAGCCCTCATCACTCCCCTGCACAGAGGCCACTCCCGCTCTTTTTAATGACTCACAAGTCGCTACTCTTCTCCTGAGTCTCTCTCCTCCAGGGCTTCGCTTAGGCTGTTTTGTCTGCTTGGAGAGACTTCCTCACCAGAGAACAGCTCGTCCTTCAAAAGCCTGCTCAGCAGAGACCTCTGTGATGCCCCCCATGCAGAACGAACCTCTGTCTCCACGACACCCCAGTATTTTATAAATATCCCCACTATAGACCCTCAACAGATAAACCAATCAGGTCTCCCCGTGTGCAGGGCTCTGCCCGGGTGCTGGGACTCACGGTGACTCGCATTCTGTCTCCTCTCTCGCGGAGTTCACGTTCCTGGCGTTCTTACCACAGTGTCCTGGAACGTTGAGCTCACACGGCCGTCTCCGGCTAGACCGTCAACTGCTTGGCCTAATGAGGACACAGCTCTGTCTTGCAGTATTTCTGTTCCTCAAGTGTCTAGCTCCAGACATGACACGCGATAGGGACATGAACACTTGAGAAAATCAACTGGTGCTAAGAATAGGTCTTCCCTCTTGGGGGGCCTGTTACCGTCAGCGGTGGATTTGGGGTTCCACGGGCACCAAAGGGTGGATTCATCACCACGGGTGTGACTAGTCCCAGCCACAGCGTTCGCACCTCAGGAAGTACAGGCAGTTCCTCTGCGTTCTGGAATCATGCTTAGAATTGTGCATTGCAGGAATTTCCCTCACCATCAGTTGATTAATCCAGTATTTCCCAAAGCGTGCATGTGTTGGACCGATGGGGCGCAACATGTCTTTTGGTGGTAAGCGGGTGAATTTTTAAATAGCTCTATATCTTGAATGTACATTAGAAAAATATTCATAGCATACCCATGTATTATCATTTAACCAGTAAGAATGTATAAAGGCAAACATTAGACAGCCATGTTTGAAATAACAGAGTAGGTAACACGAAGACGTGGTAAAATGCCGAAGCCGGGCCATGAATGAGCGCAGTCTGCTTATTTGACAGATGGCTAAACCAGGGCGAGGAAGAGTTTGGCTCGAGGTCCCGCCGCTTACAGTGGCCGAGCAGGAATGAAGCCTGACCACCCTGGTCACCAGTCGGAGGAGTTTCTGGGTCGCGTTCCTAGCTCCAGGTGTCCGTAGAGAAGGGCAGACTGGAGGGCAGGAATTTGGGCGTGGGCGCCAGGTGGCCCTTTTGGAGCCGAAGGAGAGTGTGGGGAAGGAGGAGGGAACCGAAGGGGACGGAGAGGGCTGGGCTGTGAGAATGGGCCTTCAGTTCAGCCTGGGCTGCCGTGGCGGTGGGTGGTCTCGCCCTGGTTTCTGCTCCTCTCTGCGGGGGGCGGGGGAGCTTTACTTCAAGACAGGCTGCTGCCCTTAGCTGCGTGCTAATGCCAACGGACCCGGGTACCAGCAAAGGGCCAAGTAAGGAGTTTTTAAAATTCATCTGCAGACAGTGTCTCTTTTCTATTTTGTTACACCATGTAGTACTCTTTGGTGCTTTTGGATTGGAGGGATGTTTTCATCCCACTGGGGGAACTTTTCTTTGGGAATTGGATTAGAAGGGATGGAAGAAAAGGATCCCACTATCCTTCCATGTGCCGCTCCCCCGCCCACCCCTGCTGCAGAGCAAACTCTGCTCTACCCGGAGCGAGGTCTTGAGAGAAATCTGACCTTGTCTGCGCAGGGACCTGTGAGCAGTTTGTGCACTGGGGTTGCTGTTCTCCTCGAGGGGCATGTTCTTTTGGCTTCCTTGACTTCCTTGGAATGCCGTCTTCTTGGATGGTTGGATTCTTAGGGCGGGATCCAGTGCAGGAAAGCCTGACCTCCTGGCTCGTGTTAGAGAGCCTTTGTTTTGTCCTTTTGTTCAGCAGGTATGCGTCGGGCACCTACTATGTGTCACATGTTACCTTGGGCTCTAGGGATACGATGGGGGAAAACGGGGCAAGGTCCTGTCCTGCCTCCTACGTTCCAGTGGGGAGACCAACGCGCATGGACAGGTGGGGAGGAGAGAGATTGGACGTGAGCTGGAGGATGGTAGGCCTAGTTCAGAGGGCTGAGCAGGCCAGACCCGTGGGAGGAAGTGACTGTAGGTCGAGACCCACAGAATAGGAAGGCGCCGGATGAAAAGCTGGGGGTGGAGCCCTCTGGGCAGAGTGAGCAAGCAGAAGGGGTGGGAGGCGGGAGAGAGATTGGCAGCTTTCCCGAAGGCCAGTGCGGCTGCATTGTGGCGGTGCCGAGCGGGTGGGCAGGAGGCTCCCAGGAGGCGGGAGCCTGATCCTGCTGATCTTCGCGGGCCATGGGAAGGAGGGTGGACTTTTCAGTGGGAAGTCACTGAAAAGCTCCGCGGCCGTGGCTGGTGTCAGTGTTCACAGATGATGAGCTGGTCATGGCAGCCGCACCCTGGGCCGACCCAAGCCCAAGGGCCAGAAAGATGTACTGAGGCCATGTCCTCTCATCCTCTCTGTCTCGCCCGGTTTTGAGTGGCACTTCCGTCTCTCATAGAGCGACGCTCGAAGTCACAGCCGTGTAGACCTCATTATAGAATGAATTTCTTCCGAGATATAAAGGTTTGTTTGAAATAACGCCGATGAGAAATTTCCTTTGTAGTCTAGTACTGGGGCAAAAAATACTGTCTTCTTGCGAACAATACGCGTTTCTCTCCCTGTCCTGCAGAAGGAATCGTAGAACCGCCTCTGGTTTCCTTCCTTTACGGTCGCCAGGACGCTTAGGGCAGAAGCTGTGGCCTCACATGGATCGATGTAGCCTTTGTGACCCGAATGTTCCGATTTTATTTCCCACTCTTGGTCTTGATTTCCACTTGAAACAATATCGCCTTTCAGGTCCTGACCTTTTCCATCCGTTTCTGTACGAGAGCAGGCGGAAATTACAGAATCCTCACTCCCCCGACTGCTGTCTTAATCCACCGTCCTGCGGCAGCCCGGGGGTGCCCCTCCCGTTCCCTGGCTCTCAAATCCTGGTCCTCTGAGGCCCAGGGTGGCACCACATCCTCCAGGAGCTTTCCCAGATCGTGACTCTTCTGGGGAGCACCACACCATTTAGTCTCGAGCTCTGACTCACGTATTTCTTGTGCATCAGTCTTTTCTCTCCGGCGAGATGATATTTGTAAATCCAGGGGCCATAATGAAATAAAACCACCGTTGACTGAGTGCTTGTCAGGAGCTAGGTGTTTACAAAAATGTGCCTCCTAAAGCTCAAAACAAACCTATGGGGAAGATCGTTTCCATGTTACAGACAAGACAACTGAGGCTGAGAAGTTGACCATACAAGTGACAGAGGGCAGGTGGGCAGAGCCTGTCCCCTCGGGCCGTCCTGCTCCTCACATTTCTGAGCTCGCCATGGGCGCCCAGCAAGAGCCGCCTCTCACATAACCGCAAGTCGTGCCCACTCGCCCCCTGCCGCTTGGCGTCCGCCAGCAGAGAGTGGGTTTCCATTTGGGGCGAGAAACTAGATTTTAGTGCACATAGCTTTCTTCAAATTACATTCAGCACTTAACATAGAGTTTCAGGAACTTTGTAGGTCCCATCCCAGATGCCCGGGAAGGTACAGAGGGATCTGGCCCATGGTACCTGTCCCCAGAGTGCCACAGTCCAGGGCTCAGAACAGACAGGTCCACTCCGGTGCCTCTGTGGCAGAGAGACGGGGCAGGACGGAAGATGCCGTTCAAGACCTGGGCTATTCTCTACTTGATTCACTCAGGAGAGGTTTGCGGGAGGCCTGCTGTGTGCCTGGTGTTGTGGTTCCCAGCAGCTGGGAATCAGAGAGGCTCGGGCTGGAGATAGGAATCTGGGTTGGGATTTGAGCTCTAGCATTTTGGAGATTCTCGTCACCACTCCGAGCCTCGCTTTCCTCTTCTGTAAAGTGGGCATAATGGGAGGGGCTAGGAAGGGTGAGAGGGTGCCAAAGGGCTCGGACGGGGTTGAGCATCGTACAGACGCGAACGGTTGCTATATTTCCCCAGCCGATCACTTACCCGCGAAGGCACGTGGGGGCAGTTTAAGGCGCTACCATTCAGGATATCCCACGATCTTCCTCCTTTTGAATCACCTACCATAAAAAGTGCAGATTCTTGGCCCATCGTAGGCCTATAGAGTGAGAGTTTCTAGAGACAGGACTCAGTTCATTTGTCTATTTCTCCCCAGCTAATTCCCATGTACCTAAAAGCGTGGGAGTCATCACCGTAGGGAAGAACACCTCCACCAGGATGCGCACGCCTTGGGTTATCAAAAGTTTACGTCATCTCAGGGCCTGAGTGGATATCGGGCAGGCAGGGGTCAACCCGAGTATAACAGGAGCAGGTGGAGGTGGTGGGTGGGACAGACCATGACTTCGTCCAAGCCGGGAAATCCAAACTAAATCTAAGAAGCAAGCACGAGCCTGGAAACTGCAGAGGCGAGTCGTGGGACGGAGCAAGAAGGCACGGTCGGGAGCAGGGCGCGGGGGTCTGGGTGAGCCCCGACAGCGGCCTGGAGCGAGGGCGGATCGTGGGCGGACCGCGGTGCTCGCGCTGGCCTCCCTGACGAGCCCCGCGCGGCGAGCAGGGCTGGCCAGTGACTTCAGAAGGCTCCCGAGGGTCAGGCTCCGTCTGCAGAGGATCGTCCCAGGCTGGTCACGCGAGAGGCGCACGTTCGGTCCATCTGACTCCTGTCCAGCCCTGGCCGGAGGCCTCCCGCTGCACGCCCCGTCTTTCTTTGTTCTCGCCAGTCCTGCCCTCTCGCCTCTGAGTCCTCCTCACCGCCACGTAGGTGGCAATTGATCCATAATGGACATGTTTTTATTAGAGTAATAGTACCACTTTCTGCAGAAAAGAGCAATGCAATTTTGTTAATGAAAGTCATGTGTCGAGACGGGGGTGGATGGGAACTTCTGGGTCTGGTTTGGCCCCGGCTCAAAACCTTCCGGGAAAACACAAACTCTCGGGGCCACACCCAGAAAGTCCCACTTACCTCTGTCAGGCCCATCTGCTTCGCATTAGAGAAATAATAACAGTCTTCTCCCCGTGCCCTTTCATAAATATAAAACGCGTAATAAAATGGTTATTAGAAGGTAATCAATGGTTCTTATGTTTTCTTTTGTGAGGATATTGATGGCGAATTTGCACATAATCCCGTGACTGACGGCGGGGGACCCTTTCTGTGGGACTGGCCAAAGCCCGTTCAGTTCCTGGGCCCTTGGCGAGTCACGGGGCTGGACCCCGGAGCATTCTCCCCTCTGCCAGGGACCCTCTCCCTGCGGGGAGAGAGAAAGCTAACTCCAGGGTTTGCCCAGGGAAAACCACACCTGCCTCAGAGCTTGACGTCTGGGCTGAAATGAACTGATAATGACAGAGGTGGAAGCCCAATGGGCCTCACATGGTGAGGGCCGATGTCTCCTCCCCCGTCCCCCCATCTCGCCTTGTTTGAATAGTTCAGGGAACTTGTAGAATATTAAGAAAATGAAGGGTGTTATTCAAGAAAGTCAAAAGTGTTCCCATTGAGGAAGCCCACGTGCTTTTCCCTTTCTCTGCGAAAGCGTTCGTTGGCAGTCCCCCACAATTTAGAGCCTGATCAAATAAAATAACGTGCGAAAGCTAGCAGGGCTGACCTGTGCGTTACTTTATTTAGCTGTGTTAGATTTTGCTTTAAATTTGTTAACTTAAAAAATAAGTTAACTCATTGATGAATCAATGAGACCATCGAAGGCAGGTCAGGACTGGGGGTGGGACAGATGAGTAGTAGATGTGAGTCTAGAGTGACATCCATGCGAGAGGAGGCTGCAGACACAGGCGGGTCAGAAGCCGAGGGCCCAGGATGCCCAGGGGAAGGTGGGGTCAGCTGGTCTTCTGGAAATCCTGCAGCATGAGGTCCACGCCTACAGATATCTCATCTTCAGTTGGTGAAGATGGGCTCCATTCCTCCTTTCTGAAGTCAGTCAGCATGGGTGACGGAGTTAGAGTTAGCTGGCACCATGCTGGAGCCTTGGACTCTCAGAGCCGCATGCCTCAGAGGTGAAGGCCGGGCCCCATCCAATGCCCTAGTTCTGTGGGAATGACATCCGTCTCTGCTCACCTGCTCCCAGTGCTGAAGACCTTCCTGCTTCACCGGACGGCCCGTGACATCATTGGGCAGCTCCAGTGCTGAAGTGAAATAATTTTCCTCCCACACTGACACGATGGTGTCTGCCTCTTTCCATAGGTCAGTCCTTTTTG
>NW_011888944.1:2189455-2191590 GCF_000151845.1 Pteropus vampyrus | reverse complement strand
GCCGAGGGCCCAGGATGCCCAGGGGAAGGTGGGGTCAGCTGGTCTTCTGGAAATCCTGCAGCATGAGGTCCACGCCTACAGATATCTCATCTTCAGTTGGTGAAGATGGGCTCCATTCCTCCTTTCTGAAGTCAGTCAGCATGGGTGACGGAGTTAGAGTTAGCTGGCACCATGCTGGAGCCTTGGACTCTCAGAGCCGCATGCCTCAGAGGTGAAGGCCGGGCCCCATCCAATGCCCTAGTTCTGTGGGAATGACATCCGTCTCTGCTCACCTGCTCCCAGTGCTGAAGACCTTCCTGCTTCACCGGACGGCCCGTGACATCATTGGGCAGCTCCAGTGCTGAAGTGAAATAATTTTCCTCCCACACTGACACGATGGTGTCTGCCTCTTTCCATAGGTCAGTCCTTTTTGGGTTCCCTTAGTGAAGCCTTCTCCAAGACACCATTTACAGATTCTTAAGTTATTTCTCAGAAGACATGATTTCTGGACTTCATTCATCCATTTATTCCTTCAGCGAACACTGGGCTGGCTCCGGGAGATGCAAAGATGGTTTCAACTTTGGCCCTGCCCTCAAGAGAGTTCACAGTGTTGGGGAGAAGCAGAGATTCAGTAGGCAGTTTGATGGGGACTACAGTGGCTGCCTGAGCAAGGTCCCGAGGGTCGCAGAGGAGAACGCCCATTCCCAGAGGTCTCAGCTTCTGGGCGCTCTCGTGACAGCGCTCGTGGTGGCTCGCTCCCCACCACTCCTCCATTCTCCTCTCTCCGTCTTGTCCCCGGTGTCTTCATGCACGCCAGCGGCTTCGAAACACGCACACACGCAGCTTACATCAAACCTCTTCCTCTAGCTCGACCCCCTGCCACGAACTCCACACCTGGTCGTCCACGTGTCTCCCGGACCCCTCCAGTCCCGAAGTCACTCAACATAGCCCCGACCAAATGTGTAGACTTTCTCCCAAGACAGTCTCAGAAAGGCTAGAGCAACTTGCCTGTCATCACACGGCAAGTAACAGTGGCAAGAATAAACCCAGCTTGGTCAGAGCGCATCCTGTTCTGCCACACGCTCCAGACCCTGGGACGGGAGGTCCAGGAAGGAGTATGTGCACACGGTCTGTCCCTCCTGTCTTTCGTCCTTCCTCTGCGGTCTCCTCTTCTGCCGTGCTCCGTCTGGTATTTTGGCGTTTCTATCTAGAAGACTCTGTCTCAGTAAAAAAACAAACAAACAAAAAAACAAACAAAACAAAAGAAAATGAAAAAACAAACGAACAATGCTGATGGCTTCTGCTTCCTTGAGGCCATCACCCTTCAAGTCTCAGCTGTCACATGTGACACATGATGGCAGAAAGATTCACTCTCCGGGGACAGAGGCTGTCCCAACTCTCACTGTAGATTCAGTTTTATAGTGCAATTCGGGTACCTTCAACCAACGACTGAATCGGTTTTATTACCCATTATATCTGCAAGCCCTAGTATCGTGCTTGGCTTCCAGTTGATGTTCACCATCTGATTGAATAGATACTGTCTATATCCCAGGCCAGAATATATTTCTTAAAATTGCATACATTGAAAGGTTAGCTGAGTTTGAAAGAAGGTCCAGTTGCTTAGGATGCAATTCAGTTCAACTCTCATTTATTGAGCATCCGTAATATACCAGGTCCCGTTCTGGGCAGTGGGATTTCAGCCAGGCATAAGACTCAGGCATGAGATGCAGCCATGGGCTTCAGGCAGCTCTGAAGGGACAGACGGTAGGCAGGGGTGGTTAAGGTGCTGGGGCTAGAGCAGTGGAATGATCATGTGGCAGTGTGATTCGTGTAAGCCCCAGGGTGCCGATGTGGGGCAGAGGAGGGCGCAGCTAACCCCGGGGGTATGAGCAGAGTGGGCGTGGGGTGGCGAGGTCTGGAGCCCAGACCCTGAGCTCCTCAGCCGACTTTCCAAGGACTGAGGATACCTTTCTCGATCTCTCTGGGGTGGAAGTGAAACTTCTTTCAGCACCTTAAAGAAGTCAAACCTAGAACTGCAATATCTTAGAGTTGAAAGAGGTATTAGCAGCATCTAGCCCCGTGGATTTCTAACTTTTCGTAGCAGAATCTTCACTCTAAGTCTTACTGGGACACCCAGCTTGTAAAACGATCCACAT
>NW_011888944.1:2177891-2188720 GCF_000151845.1 Pteropus vampyrus | reverse complement strand
TACTGTCTATATCCCAGGCCAGAATATATTTCTTAAAATTGCATACATTGAAAGGTTAGCTGAGTTTGAAAGAAGGTCCAGTTGCTTAGGATGCAGTTCAGTTCAACTCTCATTTATTGAGCATCCGTAATATACCAGGTCCCGTTCTGGGCAGTGGGATTTCAGCCAGGTATAAGACTCAGGCATAAGATGCAGCCATGGGCTTCGGGCAGCTCTGAAGGGACAGACGGTAGGCAGGGGTGGTTAAGGTGCTGGGGCTAGAGCAGTGGAATGATCACGTGGCAGTGTGATTGGTGTAAGCCCCAGGGTGCCGATGTGGGGCAGAGGAGGGCGCACCTAACCCCGGGATTATGAGCAGGGTGTGCGTGGGGTGGCGAGGTCTGGAGCCCAGACCCTGAGCTCCTCAGCCGACTTTCCAAGGACTGAGGCTACCTTTCTCGATCTCTCTGGGGTGGAAGTGAAACTTCTTTCAGCACCTTAAAGAAGTCAAACCTAGAACTGCAATATCTTAGAGTTGAAAGAGGTATTAGCAGCATCTAGCCCCGTGGATTTCTAACTTTTCGTAGCAGAATCTTCACTCTAAGTCTTACTGGGACACCCAGCTTGTAAAACGATCCACATGGTCCCTTTGACAGCTCGAAAACCATGATCTAGGCCAAGATTCCTTTTTCAGGTGAGGAACTAGGATCAAAGCCCCAGAGCACACGAGTGGCAAAGCCGAGTGCGGGTCCCGGCTCTCTGCTCTGCCCCGGTTCCGGTTCCGTGACTGCTCTGTGGGCAGTTCTGGGGTTGGGGGGCTCCCGGGCAGCCCAGCCGGCCTGAGATTAACCATCAGGTGCGGGAAGCGGTTGTGTTCTGTGCAGGCGAGATCCGCTGGGCCCATTCTCCCTCCCTGCAGGCTATGTCAAAACATGCAGTCGGACCCTGCTTCTTCTCACGCTTTAAAAACATACAGTGGACTTGTGTTTACAGTTCTGCGAAGGGATGTGATGCGGAACAGGAGAGCACCCCCCGCCCCCCCGGAAGAGCCACCCTGTCTTCACCAAGGCTCTCTCTGTCCCAGACCACAAGCTCTTGAAACGCTCTGCTCTGGGCTCCAGCTCAGAGAGTCTTGCCAGGGGATGTGTCTGAGCTTCAGGTCTTAAACAGTGTTCTGCATTGTGCAAACAAACAGCATCAACAATGATCTGACCCTTGGATCTGAGCCACGTCTGTCTGGGCCACTCAGCCCGGGGTTCTTACTGTGGGTGTGGAGGGAAAACAGATGAGGCATCAGATTTCCACATCCAGACCCCATTTTTCTGCTTCTGTGGGACTACGGGTGAGAGCTTGAGCTCTCTTGGCCTCGGCTTCCCCATCTGAAACATGGCAGAAGCTGGGTAACTCTGAGTTCATTTCATAGTTGTGTGTGTGTGTGTGTGTGTGCGCGCGCGCACACGCGGTAGTGAAATTTCTTTTTAAAATGGAATCTCAGAGGCAAATCCGAAATATAAAATGATGAAAGCCAAGCCCTGTTGGTTTAGGCAGGAAGAGAGGTCTCAGCCATCACCATCTCCTCTGCCCTGGGGGCCCTTGAGATGTCTCTGTGGATTCTTCGGGTCCTCCGAATGTGGCTTGATACCCACTGGCTGTGTGGTTTCTCAGGGCTGTGCATGCTCAAACATACTATAATCCCCCAAACATAATTATAAACGCTCAGTCACAGTTGTGACTGCAAAAATATGTATGTGTGAATATGTACGAGAGAGAGAGAGACAGAGAGACAGAGAGACAGAGAGACAGAGAGAGAGAGAGAGAGAGAGAGAGAGATTACAATTGGCATTTTATTTTATTTTATTTTGATCAAGACATTATATTTTTATGGAATCAGTATTTTCACTACCCTAGAAATCCCGTGTGCTCTGCCCACTTATCCCCCAGTCTCCTCCAAGACATTATACTTTTAACTTTTTTTCCTTGATTGCAAAAGTAATACATACTCATTCTTAGACATGAAATCACTATCCAATAAAAAAAATTATGTGAAATCCTGCTCCTCTGAACCGAAATTATCCTGAAAGATGACAGTGTCACTTAAAGAACTTACAGAACTTTCTGGGCAGAATGAAGCGCCGTGCAAAGAGCAGGTGGGCGAAGTCACTGGGCTTTGCCGGTTGGGTGAGGGTCGTGGTCTCTCCGACGCGAGCCCCCCTTAACAGTGAGCAGGTCCCAGCCAGGCACTGTGACCCGCTAGATCCTCACCCCTCTGGGGGGAGAGAGATGATGAGAAGTGTTTCTCAGGATGGGAGGGAGGATCCCTGAGATGACGTGAGGAGGAGGGAGGACCCAGGAATGGGAGCCCCCGGGGGGCTCT
This sequence comes from Pteropus vampyrus, assembly GCF_000151845.1. Classification (NCBI taxonomy): domain Eukaryota; kingdom Metazoa; phylum Chordata; class Mammalia; order Chiroptera; family Pteropodidae; genus Pteropus; species Pteropus vampyrus. Next base: position 2,186,367 of record NW_011888944.1, on the reverse strand, counting down.
AATGTGAGGAACCGAACCCTTCAAACTCGGTGCCACGTCTGATTCCTTTTCCTGTTTCTTTAGGTCCCTTTTGCTTTTGCTGTGACACTGGACAGGAGCTTTGTGATTTCATCCTGGCCTCTGATTGCCACTCCCCACCCCAGATCCATCCCTGTACCAAGTCCCTGTCTCCTGCCCAGTTTCCTAGGTGGCATCTCGGACCACCAGAGTCCAGGAGGAGAGTGACTCTGGTAACCTCATTCACGGTAGGGTGAATGATGAATGTGGTCGTCGACGCTCAGCATCAGTAGCACCCTACTTTTGCTGTGCCATCTGTACTGCAGAGGATAAAAAGCTGCGAGAGCTACATTTCCCAGACACCCTTGCAGCCAGAGGTCTAGATCCAGTTTCGGTTCAGCTAGTCGATGCGCTTGGTTAAGGTGAGACGGAAGCACCAGCTCCCTGTAGCCGACGGCGAATCAAATAAATAACTAAGCTTCCTATAGCCCTTTAAGATTTACGAAGAAAGGCCTCGAGGTCATTTTGCTGAGCACCCATGCCCTGCCATTCGCATAACCTAAGTTTCCTCACTTTCACTTGGTTTCCAAGCTATAAAGTGGGAGTAAGAACACCTGCTTCTTAGGGTTTTTGGAGATGAAATGAGATCGCGCGTGGGAAGCACTCAGTCCACGCCTGGCGCAGTGCAGGGGCTGATGCGCTTCACTCCTCCGTTTCTCACTCCGCATGAGGCCTCGGTGCATCTCACCCACACTGGGTTCCAGTACCTGCCTTGAAGTACACTTCTCAGAGGTTCTGCAGAACACCTATAACCATCTCCTCAGATACTGGGATCCAAGAAACACCACTGTAGGATGTAGTTCCTGAGCGTGAAGAACCTTAGAGGTTCAGTAGCCCCAGTGTGAGTTTACAGTAGCCCTGGTGTACGGAGGCTGAGCCCGAAGAGAGAAAATGACCTTCCCAAGTTTATATAGCAAGTGACTTGCGGGGGAACCCTGATCTCCTAATTTTAAGGGCAGGAAGATAAGTCACTAAATGTCTCTGGTCCTCAATTTCTCTATCTATAAAATGGTTATAATAAAGCCTGTTCTTCCTACCTCACGTGGGACAAGTGACAGTAAAATATTACTTGTGAAATTGCTTTGGAGAGCTATCTATCAGTTTATCTATCTTCTATCTATCCATCCATCCATCCATCCATCCATCCACACATTTATATTTGGAAAGGCCTTATATAAAGTTAAGACATTGATAATAATCAGTGTTTGTTAATTAATCAATTAACCAAATGTTTATTGAGCACCTGCCAGTTACTGTTCTCAGTGCTGGGCACACAGGGAGAACCAGGCTGCTGGTGGCTGCCTTCCTGGCACTCACGCTCCGGATGAGTTGGAGCTGGACGGGACACAGAGACACACAGGGAATGAATGAACGAATGAAGGAACAGGACAATGTCGGAATGTGACAAGTGCTCTGAAGAAGTGGAGTAGGGGGTTGCAATCGAGAGCAATGGGAGACTAGGCGGTCAGGGTGGTCTCTCTGAGAGAGTGGCCTTACACTGCCCCTAGATGACCAGAAGGAAGTGGGCAGAGGACCTGGGAACAGAGGCCTTAGGTGAGGTGGGGGTGGTGAGGGTTGAGGTCCCACGGAGGCCAGCCCACATCACCGGAGGGCCACACAGCCCAGTGCCAGCAGTGTGGAGGAAGGGAAGGGAGTGGCAGCTTAGAGATCGAGCTCTAATCCTGGCTCTGCGAAAAAGGAGCTGGGTCCCCTCGGACACCCCTCTCATAGCCCTGGCCTCAGTTTCCTTACCTGTCAAGTGGGAGCATCAATCCCGCCCTTACCCAGAGGTGTATTTTGACAGGGCATGGTTTAGGGAGTGACCTGCCCTCAGATATCCCTGTTTCAAAGTGCGGCGATAAATCCTCACAGTCTCAGACCCTTGCTAGAGTTGGGGCTGCAGGGCTGAGGCACCCACAGACTATCTGCCTGCATACGCGATGCAAGCCCTGTGCGGGCCCCACCAACAACAGGCATGGAAGAGAGGTCTGCTTTTTCTTCCTGTGGACTCGAGCCTTCAAGCCTTTGGACTGAGTGCCAACAATAATTCATCAGGAACTCTTTACAACTCAGCGTCACAGAACCTGTTAGGAGACAGATCGCCCACTGGACAGGCTTGAGAAGGAAGCGTGCTCAGGGTTGGTGACCTCAAGATGATTAATGATTTTTCGCAGGCTGAACTCTGTCCTCCACCTCCCATGTGCTGTACGCTCCCTCCCTTCCTCGCCGGCTTCCTTGCAGGGGGAGGAGGATGGCGTACGGATGGGGCGGGATGGGGATGCTCGAAGGCGAAGCTTACAGATCATAAAGAAAATGCGGGAACAAGAGCCCTGTGTTATAAAGGCAAGGGGGTCCTATTGTGTTTTATTTTTATTTTTATTTTATAAAAACAGTAACGCGGATTCCATATTTTGAAAAAGTGCAATCAGTCTCTGAACTCTAAATGAGCTTGTTCCTGTTAGGCGTTTTGCACAGCCCCCTGCTCTTTCATCCATCCGTCTTATGATTATCACCCCGCCTATCTCCCTGGGCCCAAACCCCAACTTTCTTGGATATGGGATGTAGCAGAAAAAGAATCGTGATTGTATTTTTTGATTTTCAGAGACATGCTGACTTGATGTTTACTTTGTTAGATTAGAATACGCTGTGACATATACTATTGTAACAAACCAAAACGATAGAGTTATTGAAAGGAAAATTTCTGATCTCTTCTCTCACCCTTTTGTAATTTCACACCCCTGGGACCATCAACGTCAAAGCAGCGCAGTCCTCCATAGTAGCTTCTTCACGTCAAGCTGGACCGCCGTTCGCAGATGTGCTCCCGCAGAGCGTGGGTGCTCAGGTGCAAACTGAGAATGGCGAGCCTTCCCAGTTTGGTGGGAAAAGCAAACTTATGATGATGCGGATGATAGCTGATATTTACTGACCACTTAGGCTAAAGATATTTTTCTGTCTTAGTGCATTGCACGTATTACTTCATCCTTCTGACAACCGTGGGAGGTATGTACTGATATTGCCCCCATGTTACAGATCAGGAAACGGATCTGTGGGGTCCGGTTGGAAGTCGTAGAACTGGGATTGGAGTCTGGTGGTGGTGGTGGGGGGGGTCTCTTGTGAGCCCCCGAGCTCTGCGGGGTGGACTTTTCTCAATGCCAAGTCTTTCTCCTATAATTATTCCCGGAACTCTCTTGACTTCCTCGAATGCGTGTTTGCAAGTCCTTACAGGTGACAAAATCGATGAGAAAAGGTGGTCAGTGATTACTAAAGGACGAAGGTTTCTGTCCCGCATGCACACTGTAACAGCGGCTCCCTCTGTGGGTCCTTGTTCTGGGTGACACTTACTGTCACGAACACATATCATTTTCTACTCATAAAGCTGCGCCTAGTACAGAAATCTAATTAAGTGACAACCACTTCTTGGGATCTCGCCTGACTTTTAGGTACTGCACCAACACCCGAATGAGTTTGAGAACCGAATTTGACTCTGAGGTCTTAATTGACGTGTGTAAAGCCACTCGCCAGCATGCATCTAGTGACTGTATTATAAAAGCAGCCAAAGTTCAGTGTATAGAAAAGTATTTAGGGGCACAAGCTCTAGAATCAAGGCCTGTTACAATTATGCCTCTTCCTTCCAGCAGTCATGTGACCTTGGGCCTCAGTTTCCTCATTCATAAACTGGGGATAATAGCACTACATTTTATAGAATTGGAATCAGGACTGTTTGAAATAATGGCTAAGTAAAACATGTAACACAGTGTCGGGCAGATAATAAGGACTTTATGCATAGTAGCTGCTATATTAAAAACAATAATTACATCTGCTCAAATTCTTTCCCTCATTTTCACTAATGCACTTAGAAGAATAATCTGAAGTTATTGATCACTTTACACTAGAAGAGGTTGAGATTACATGGCCTTTTAAAAGTGTTACAGACCCTGATGAGAGTCATGTATTACAGAAAAAGGAAACAAGAAAACTGGAGATCTTATAAAATACGGCATTGAGCGGTCAGATGGGTCGTTCCCACATTTTGGCCAGTTACTGTCAAATACATCAGTTGTGGGAAGCAGGTTACGTGCTGGACGACATGGGCTTGTTCTTACAAAAAGCTGTGAGGCTGGGTCACCCTTCAGAGGACTCAAGAGTTCAGCTTAAGCCCCAGACATGACCATCCTGTCTCTGGGGTAAAGGGCCTGGGAGGAATGGGGATCTTGAGTAGAGGAAGGTGGTACCTGAGCTGATTCCTGAGGAAAAGCAAGCACTCGTGTTCTAGACGAGAGGGGAATGTGTGGAAAGGTGAGCGTATGCATTCGGGAAGCTGGAAGAGCCCTCACTGGCTGTGGTTCAGAGTGTAGAGCTTTGAAATTGGTAGAGATGGGGCTACAGTGAGAAGCCATGTTGAAATATGTGAGTTTTCCTGTGAGAAACGGAGAGACACTGAAGGTTTCTTTCCCTTTTTCCTCCCAAGGGGAGAGAAAACCATGCTTGCAAAAAGCCTCTGAGGACAAAGGGAAGTAAAAATGGTGGAATCGTGAAACAGCAAAAGAGACTACAGAATTCTGTGTCTCGCGTGATACCATCTATGTAAAGCCCCCCAACCCCTCCCCCACCCCACCAAAATGCATGAGAAAAAGCCTGGAAAAAATTATGGCAAATGACAGCAGGGACTACCTCTGGGTGGTGGGACAGTAAGTAACGTTTCTTGCTGTATCTTTACTGTTTCTCCTACGGTCTGAATTTTCTACTGTGAGCACATGTGATTTGGACAATCAGAAAAATATAACACACACCCACACATACACACGCACGCGCACACACACACGCACACCCAAAACCCCTTGAGACTGATGAAAGATAAATACTGTCCACGAGTTTTATGGGGCCTCAGGGGGGTCTCGTTTTGGAGTACCCCGATTTGTCCATGAGGAAGGGGACCAGAGCCCTTCCCGTGGGGCAGAGCGAGGCTGGGCACGTGCCTTCCCGCCCCCGGGACTGGGCTGGGCTGCGCTGCAGCTGGACACAGGCCCTGGTGCCTGCCCACAGAAAACAAGGGAGACTTATGCTGACCCAGGGAGTCCGATGAGAGATGGTCACGGTGAGTGTGTGATGCTCCGTGAGCACCGTGGAGTCAGGCCGGGAGGAGGGGCGAGATGTACCCCCATGGAGAGACAGTCGGATGGGACAGAGACAGCGTCGTGGGCATGGAAAGTACAGAGACAAGCAAGGAGACAGAGAAGAACAGAAGAAGCAGAGAAACTGAGAAAGAGACAGTAAGAGACGGGGAGACGTGAGAAAAGACAGATTGACAGAGAGAGGACGGACGAGGCCACGTGTTGGGGGTGGGCAGAGACAGGGGGATCAAAAGAGGCAGCGAGACAGGAAAGGATGGGCACGAAACAGGAAGAAAAGGCGGAGAGACACAGACACAGAGAGAGAGTTGCCACCGAGCGTACAGGATGAGAGAAGAGCCAGCAAGAGAGAGGCGTACGGAGATTCAGAGCCGATACAAGGACAGTGGCCGCCAGGAAGAGAGGCCGAGAGACGAGGTAGGCGGGCGAGCAGGAATGTTCCCGGTGGGCACGGCGGGGGACCTGTGTTTGTCACGTCCAAGTGGTAGTTCTTGCTTGGAACATTTTCACAGACACGCGTGGCCTGTGCTGTAACTCCTTTTGCTCCTAGTTACATTCCCAAGTGTTAGTAACGTTGAGAAAAAGATTTAAAACTCGTATGCGTAGCACTGATAATTTATGAATCCATTCTATATTCATTATTTTTACCATCATTTCACCCAATCGAGCACTTAATATAATGGTCCTTCAATTAGATTTTTTTCAATTAGATTTTTAATGCCCATTTTACTGATGAGGAAACTGAGGCCCAGAGAGACTAAGTGCCTCGTTCCGATGCTGCCGAGACTCCTAGTTGCAGGCACTGGTCGCTGTCCAGTGCTCCTTCGGTCCCTTCCCAAGTCTTTAGTGCATTGTCCCGGGCGTCCAGGGGAAGAGAAAGCAGCCTAATGCAGCAGCAGGCATTAGGCGTGCAAAGGTATCGGGGTCGTGATGATACAGCGACAAACGAGACTTGATTTCTACCCTCGAAAATCTCGTACTTCATGTGGCAAGACTGAACTAATAGAAGCATGCAGGAGTAACTCAGTTGCTTTTTTGGGCTTTAGGTAGACTTTGTCTGAACACCCAATGTTTGGGTGGTGAGAATCAAGCCCTCCTTGCATTTTCTGCAAATTTATGGTCTTCTTCCTAGTGGCCTCTTCTGTTTCTGCAACACTTCCATCTTGGTTTGGCTCTGGGCCAATTGGAAAACAGACCTTGGCCCCTTTGCCATTTTATTTATCCAAAAACAAACAAACAAACAAAAAAACTAGTCATACAGGTAAATGTAAGTTTAGCAACCTTACCAAAGATTTGAGAGTAAAAGAGAAGCCTCCTCCAGCACCCAGCTTTCCCCCGCCTTAGTCTTCCCAATTCCCCCACCCCGGACGTGTCTACACCCCGCCGTGCACCGCACCCTGGCCCGCGAAGTTCAAGGTCCCTTCCTGTGAGGCTTAGCCTCACCCGGCCACCTAGCCTTCCCCAGATCTCCTGAAATTGAGAGGCATGAATTTTCCTACATTTTCTTCCACATGAAGCAATCAGAGATGCACCAAGTTCTCAGCTGTGACGTCATCATCGTGAGGCAGAAGGAAAGAAGAGGGTGGGCGGGCGCTATCTGGACAGGAGTACCGGAGAGGAGGTTCTAGAGATGGGCTTCTGGAAAGCTCCACAGCTCCGGGAAGGGAGGGGGAGTTTGCTCCTCAAGATGTGCAGGTTGCTGGGGCAACAGCCAAGCCATCCTCCTCTGCGCATCAGCTAGACTGATGGAGCGTGGGGCTTGGAACTCCCACTCGCCCACCCTCTCTTCCCTGAGCAGTTGGCTAGGGCTGGCGGGGCGACATGGGGCGAGCTTCGTCTATCTGGAAAGTCTGGGCTCTCACTTTAAGGTTCACTTTTCAGAAGACAGAACTAGCTCTAACTTTCACTGTTAGGGCTAAGGAACCAGCCTCTCCGCAGACTAAGACAGAAGGTCAAGGGTGTTTTTGTTGTATGTTTCCAGCTGCCTTTTAGCATAGCTCATTCTTTTATACAACCCATAGTTTGATGCTTATCAAATGCAATAGTGTGTGCCGCCTGCGAGGACACCACAACAGTGAGATTCCCTTACTCGGGGGCCCCTGAAGCCCTTGGGCACGTCTGTCTTCTGTGTGCAGCCAGAGTTTTTTATTAACATGTGTGGAAAATATTACAGAAACACGTCAAGAGGCTTTCCACTGACTTCTGCTAATACAGGTGTTATTATCTTCCGGCCTGGGCCAAATTCGCCAATTTTGCATTCTTATTTTTTCAGTCATTCACTCTGATGTAAACCTAAATATTCACCTGTCACTAGTGAACTTTATTTTATTTTTTTTTTCAATAAGTGCCCAGAGATGAGAGGAAGAAGGAGACGGGGTCAGATAGGCGAGGGCAAGAGTCTGAGTCTGAAGACCCAGCCCAGGCCCCTCCCCTGGCCTCAGGGTGCGACAACCAGGCAGCTCGATCTAGGACTTCTGCTGCCGCAGCTGTAAATACTAGTAATCAGGGTCTCCCATCGACCTTCCAGGCTTGATGTGAGGCTCAGACGTGCCAGCGGACTTGAAAGTGCTTCGAAAGCTGTGATATATGAGACAGAAGTTTGCGGAGATTATTTAATTGAATCTCCACAACCACCATGGGGCAGGTACTATTATTCCTATTTTACAGGTGAGAAAACTGAGACTTCATGGGATGAAGTAAATTGCTCAGAATCACGCATCTCGTTAAGAAAATGGAAGCCTTCTCATCCCTTAGCACGAGGGGTCTTCACCTTCCTTCCTCCTCCCCTCCTGCCCGCTTCTTCCTCGTCAGCCGTACGGCGAAGTGTGGCAGTCATCGGGGTTGTTCACCAAATCCTTCTCCACCTGGTAAATTCGTACTTCCCACCCTTTTCAAAACCAGCTACAGCCACGCAAGTGGCTTTGGCCAAAGCAGTTTGGGCAGAAACTAAAAAATCCACACCTGATTTCCCACATTTTCTTCTCACGTTTGGAAACAGATATCTAACTGACGTGTCCATCAACCTGGACTGCTGAGTGATTAGGGTTCACAGAGGCCGCTCAGGCCATATCTCCCTGAGCTGGAGACGGGCGTGAACGTAAACTCTTTGTCTGGTTGTGTGTTTACACTTCCGAGGTTTGAGTGTCGTTCGTTATGTCAGTGTAACTGAGCCCATCCTCGCGGGTACTAGAAGTACACTTGTTGGGGAAAGCATTAACAGGGAAAAGAGAGGACCGAGGTAGGAATAATACTGGCTGGAGTGGGAGTCCCCAAATTTGGGTACTGCCGTC
>NW_011888944.1:2175289-2177151 GCF_000151845.1 Pteropus vampyrus | reverse complement strand
TTACAGGTGAGAAAACTGAGACTTCATGGGATGAAGTAAATTGCTCAGAATCACGCATCTCGTTAAGAAAATGGAAGCCTTCTCATCCCTTAGCAGAGGGGTCTTCACCTTCCTTCCTCCTCCCCTCCTGCCCACTTCCTCCTTGTCAGCCGTATGGCGAAGTGTGGCAGTCATCGGGGTTGTTCACCAAATCCTTCTCCGCCTGGTAAATTTGTACTTCCCACCCTTTTCGAAACCAGCTATAGCCACGCAAGTGGCTTTGGCCAAAGCAATTTGGGCAGAAACTAAAAAATCCACGCCTGATTTCCCACATTTTCTTCTCACGTTTGGAAACAGATATCTAACTGACATGTCCATCAACCTGGACTGCTGAGTGATTAGGGTTCACAGAGGCCGCTCACGCCATATCTCCCTGAGCTGGAGACGCGCGTGAACGTAAACTCTTTGTATGGTTCTGTGTTTACACTTCCGAGGTTTGAGTGTCGTTCGTTATGGCAGTGTAACGGAGCCCATCCTCGCGGGTACTGGAAGTGCACTTGTTGGGGAAAGCATTAACAGGGAAAAGAGAGGACCGAGGTAGGAATAATACTGGCTGGAGTGGGAGTCCCCAAATTTGGGTACTGCCGTCACCTTATGTGGTGAACCGGGGCATCTCAGTGGAGTCCTGTCCCTCAGCCACGCTCCGGAGAGAGAGCTTGTGGAGGTCGGTATTCCAGCAGGAAACACAGAGGTGTGACGTGGAAAGTCACTATTCAGCTCCGCTAAGTGCCACACTGTCTAACATGAGATAAAGGCGAGAAGCAGGTGGACTGAATATTTGAAAAAATAGTGTTTTATATTGAATTCCCCTTCATCAAACTACAGTACCTATAAAATAGGAAGATATTATGGTTTTGGGATCTTTTCCACTGGAACACCTTGCCCAGTCCTAAGACAGCGGCATTCTGCGGGCGCGTGCTTCTGGAATTGTCAGACTAAATAAACGGCTTTCCATTTCTCTTCCGCTACGATGCCCTTGAGTTAGGAGCCCGTCAGCCTCAAACCTCCCCTAGCGCCCTTTTGGAGCTCCCTTTTCACCAGAAATGATGCCTCTTGTGGCTACGAAGGTGACAGGTGGCTGACATAATGAGCTCTGGGGGCTTGGAAAGAATTCTAAGAAGACGGGAAGGAGGTCCCGTGCGCTTTTAGGCAGACCGGATATGGAGACCGTGCCCAGGGCTCGAGAGTGCGCGTTGCTGGTCCAGGCCGGATCGGCCCACTTCTGTCCTTGACCATGACCACGGTCATGGTCAAGGGTGTCCCTGCTGCCCAGGGCTGGGCCGGGGCGAGGCAGGGAGGCGCCTAGGGCATAAGGCTTGAGGAGCACTCGCTCTCAGGTGCTGACTCCACACTGTGTGGCCGTGAGAGCGAGTGCCTTCTTGGATGTTTCGCACTGGGCGCCTCCCTTGCTCCATCCTCATCCTGGTCCAGCTGCTGCCAGGCTTGTCCCCCTCGCGTCATTGTCCATAGCCAGAGCAAAGATCCAGAGTATGAACCTGATTATGTTACAGCTTTGGATAAAACCCTTAAAGGGCTGCTCTCTGCCTCTGGGATGCGATCGTACCTCCTTGTTTATTCATCAGTTCATTGAGTTTTTGATTGACTGACTGACCGACCGACCGATTGCCTCAGCATCTGTAGAGCCAGGCACTGTGATGGGTGCTGGGGTGAGAATGATGAGGCAGTGGTCCTGCCCTCCTGCTGCTGACACCTCAGCGAGAAAGACAGGGGATACTGTGAACAAATAGGAAAAGAAACAGTAAACTCTAAGTGCTGTAAAGAAACAAACAAGGGCCAGGGGAGGGGGGGCCTCCATCAGACGA
>NW_011888944.1:2174128-2175239 GCF_000151845.1 Pteropus vampyrus | reverse complement strand
CCTTAAAGGGCTGCTCTCTGCCTCTGGGATGCGATCGTACCTCCTTGTTTATTCATCAGTTCATTGAGTTTTTGATTGACTGACTGACCGACCGATTGCCTCAGCATCTGTAGAGCCAGGCACTGTGATGGGTGCTGGGGTGAGAATGATGAGGCAGTGGAACTGCCCTCCTGCTGCTGACACCTCAGCGAGAAAGACACGGGATACTGTGAACAAATAGGAAAAGAAACAGTAAACTCTAAGTGCTGTAAAGAAACAAACAAGGGCCAGGGGAGGGGGGGCCTCCATCAGACGAGTGGACACTGAAGGCCTCGCTGAGGAGGTGGCAGTTAGACAGCCGGGAAGGTGGAGCAGCCAGCCCTCTGACTGTCGGGGAGCGAGTGCCAGGTAGAGGGAACAGCGCGTGTGAAGACTCGGGGCGTGAGCGGGCGTGGCATGTCCGGGGAGTGGAAGCCGGTGGGGTTAGCGCTTAGTGCATGGAGGGGAAGGTGGGCTGGGGGCAGGGCCGGACGGCGCAGCGCCTCGGGGGCCCCAGGAAGGGCCTCGGATTTTACACAAAGTATGGCGAGAAGACATCGAAAGATCTCATGCAGAGAGGTGACATGGCTAGATGAATATTTTGCAAATATCATTTCATCTGCTATATAGAATGTAGCGTGGAAGGGACATGGCCGGAAGAGAGGAGACAGTGTGGAGGCCGCGGCGGCATTCGAGGGGGCGACGCTGGCGGTCTGGACCCAGGTGTGGGCACATGCTCTGTGTGTGTGGTGAGTGGTGGACGGAGGCTGTTAATCATTTGGGTGTGAGTGCGTCTGTGAGTGTGAGGAGGGAGGAGCTGGCTGAGGGAACAGGCAGGTTCAGGGACTCCTCGCATAAGTGAGAGATGCAGATGCTGCAGACAGGAGAGGAGAGCGGGGCAGGTGCATGTTTGGGGCGATAGAAGTTTGAGGTAACGATTAGACATCGGAACGAAGATTTCACGGGCAGCTGCAGGGAGGGGGAGAGGCAGGGGCTGCAAGTGCGAACCTGGGAATCAACAGCTCACGGACAGATAGATGGCACTGACGGTCGTAGGAACGATTTCTGCTTCCAGCCAAGATGGAGTAACAAG
>NW_011888944.1:2170101-2170833 GCF_000151845.1 Pteropus vampyrus | reverse complement strand
TATATATATAATTTTGATTTGACTTTTGCCTGCCTTTTCAGCCTTCTCCCTCATCCTATGCTAAAAATATTTGGCATTTAAAAAATGAACGTGATCTTGCATTTAATATTTTAATAATAACTTTTGCAGCTACCGCTACATGAAAAGCAATTAAGAGGTTAATGGGCTTGAGACAGCCTTTATAAACTACCTTATAAACATAACCTATTCTTGATGAAGTGCATCTCAGATTCTATTTGTACTTGGTATGTGTGTGAGGGTGTGTGTATGTGTGTGTCAATGACAGACAAAGGAAATTTAAAAAGGGAGAATTCTTCTGTAAGCCTAACATATCGAAGTATGTGTTCTGTTTATTTATGTTTTTTTTCTGCAAGGATCTAGGCCTTGTGCAGATCAACTGCAGTTGAACTTGTCTCCTGTCTGATTCTCACAATGACCTCTCGCTCTGATTTGCAACTGGGGTTTAAAATCCCCTCTTTCCAATTCATTCAACTGTCCCTTCAGGGGCTTTGCATTTTCTCCCAGTCTGAGCTCTTTTAGACAAACGTCAGTTTTTTTTCTTTTTTTTTGGTCATTAGCCTTGTAAGAATTTCTGGAAATAAATAAACAGTTTGGAGAAGGAAACTCACTCTGGGAGTGGAGAGCGTGAGTCAGTGCCATGCTGGAAGGAGGGGTGTGGAGACAACGAACTTTTGGTTTATAGCTCAGGGCTCTTGCCTCGAGACTTGAACG
>NW_011888944.1:2168015-2169426 GCF_000151845.1 Pteropus vampyrus | reverse complement strand
GTGTGTCAATGACAGACAAAGGAAATTTAAAAAGGGAGAATTCTTCTGTAAGCCTAACATATCGAAGTATGTGTTCTGTTTATTTATGTTTTTTTCTGCAAGGATCTAGGCCTTGTGCAGATCAACTGCAGTTGAACTTGTCTCCTGTCTGGTTCTCACAATGACCTCTCGCTCTGATTTGCAACTGGGGTTTAAAATCCCCTCTTTCCAATTCACACAACTGTCCCTTCAGGGGCTTTGCATTTTCTCCCAGTCTGAGCTCTTTTAGACAAACGTCAGTTTTTTTTTCTTTTTTTTTTTGGTCATTAGCCTTGTGAGAATTTCTGGAAATAAATAAACAGTTTGGAGAAGGAAACTCACTCTGGGAGTGGAGAGCGTGAGTCAGTGCCATGCTGGGAGGAGGGGTGTGGAGACAACGAACTTTTGGTTTATAGCTCAGGGCTCTTGCCTCGAGACTTGAACGTGGGCGGGGCCTGGGAGCACAGACTTGATCGTGGGCGGGGCCTGGGAGCATAGACTTGAATGTGGGCGGGGCCTGGGAGCACAGACTTGAACGTGGGCGGGGCCTGGGAGCACAGACTTGAACGTGGGCGGGGCCTGGGAGCACAGACTTGATCGTGGGCGGGGCCTGGGAGCACAGACTTGAACGTGGGCGGGGCCTGGGAGCACAGACTTGAACGTGGGCGTGGCCTGGGAGCATCGCTTTCTGGTATCAACCCCCGGAATAGAAGTCTAGGCCGGGAAAGGGATGACAAAGCAAAGTTCACGAGGACTATTTATGATATATCGAAAAATAGAAACGATTTTTACAATGATTTGAGATTTTTCAAACTTATAAGGGATTCTAGCATTTCATAAGTGTTGCCTCAAGAGAAACCCAGGCCTCCTCTAATCTAGTCCTGACCTACGAGGCCTCCTTGATGGACAAATCCATCAAGGATTTGTCTTCCTGCTCCTTGCTGACTGAGTGACCCCAAGCGAGTCACTCACTGCCTGCGCCACAGCTTCCCATCTGTGAAATGGGGGCAGCGACACAATAGGATTGCTGAGAAGGTTGAAATAAAATACACAATGTAATATGGAATAAAGCGATAAGATGCTGTAAAAGAAACTAGGAATTTGCCTTCTTTGGCTCCTGAAGGCCGAGCCTTCTCCCTTATGCTTTGACCTCAGGTCCTACCCAATTTATGCACACAGAGCAAAAGTCATGAATATTTATAAGGAAGTTTTATTTTTCATCAACCGTGGTTGCAAATGGAAACATTTAAAATACAATTAAAATAAAAGTTTTGCTCTTTGTAAAAACTATAGGTCAGTAACTAAAAAAGTAAGCAGTATTAAAATTCTAGTCCTCTCTCTTGAATGGTCCAGTCAGGGCCCAGACTTGCCTCTTCACACCTCTTTGCTAAAC
>NW_011888944.1:2166469-2167965 GCF_000151845.1 Pteropus vampyrus | reverse complement strand
GGAGTGTTCCAGGGACACACCCCTGGCGGCAGTCTCCCACCCAGTCCCACTGCCACGGGTGCCCTATCTTTGCCACAGACTCCAGGCCAGGCAGCTCCACGTGCGTGTCCATTAGGTACTCCCGGCTCAACAAGTCCAAGGTCAGACCCCGTAACTTTCACCCAAAGTCTGCTTCACTACCTGTGTTGCCCAGTGTGGTACATCGGACCCCCAAACCAGGGCATTGAAGCCGGTAGCCTGGGTGCTACCACAGGTTCCTCTCTCTCTCTCTCTTTTTTAATCTGGCACATCTAGTAAATTGCCTTCTCCTAAGTCTTCCACCTGTAACCCACACATATCTTGGCCTCTTGGCTCTTGCCTTGAAGTTAGCCTTGGCTTGAATTCATAGAAAATCCCAGCAGTCTGCCAATCAAAAATAAAAAAAATTAAAACAATGTTAATGTTTACTGAATCCTATAAAGACCTAAAGAGAGGCCCATTTTATAATATACAGCAAATCTTGAAATCAGCTTTTTTTTGTCTCTCTCTATCTCTATCATTATCTATAGCTACATCTTGCCATCTCTTTATTGCTTTACCTACTTACCTTTTTTTGTTTCTCTTTCTTTTATCTTTCCTCTATCTATCTATCTATCTATCTATCTATCTATCTATCTATCCATCTATCTATCTAAACTTAACTATACTTGAATAGCTGCTTCTTGTTTTGTTCTAAAAAGCTCCAAAACTCTTCAAACCCAGCCAGCTACTATCCTCAAATGCATTATTTCCCTTTATCTTTCATTGTTTCATAATCTACTCTGGACTCTTTCAGATGTAAATCAACCCCATAATAGTCTGTACCTCTCAGATTTCCCTGCATTGCACACCTCTTTTAGCACCACAAAAGACAAAGAATTGAGTATATTCAAAGACATATCCTTGGAAAGGAGGAAGGGTAGTGAAGAGGGAGAACGGATTTATTTCAAATTTAATATTTTCTCTCATGGCCAAAATAACTTAGATTTCTTGCCCATTCATTCCTTTGTCTCCATTCCTGCTGTAACAATTCTATCTCAGTGTCGAGAACTGTAAAGGGCCTGAGATTGTTCCCTAATTGTAAGTGAACAATCAAAGCTGCCACAGTTTCGTGGGTGCTGGTAGAAGACACAAGTCTCAGGGGTCAAGGACAAAGGAGAATTTATTGCTCACAGCAATACCAGTAGCCAGCGTATCAGCCAGATAATGCAAAGAGAATCAGAAGATACCTGTGCACACAGTGAGCTGCATTGCAGGAGAGGAATCCTGAGTTTAGGGAACTATATCTTTTATGATGGGCAGTAAGCACGCCTGTTCTTTTGGGAGGGTCTGGGGAGACACCGTATCTTCTAGATATAAGCAAGCTTTCCTTTGTTCTGGAGGGAGACACTCTCTCTTCCAAGGCTGCGGGATATACAAACATCCTTGAAGAGACAGCTTGGAATAGAAGGCAGTCGGTGCCTCCCTCACAAGACATG
>NW_011888944.1:2155570-2163339 GCF_000151845.1 Pteropus vampyrus | reverse complement strand
ATTGGATGTCTCATGGAATCTGGCACAGAAGCCACTTTCCACACCGAACGGTAGCCAAAGTCCAAGCAGAAACAGCAAGGCGTGGACAAAGAGACGGCAGGCATCTGGGTTACGTACAGATGAAGAGACTGAGGGTCACAGAGGCTGTGTGACTGACTATCAGAAAGAGACCGAGTGATTCCCTGGAGATCTCAGTAAGTAAGCTTGGAACTAGATGAGATCGAAGGATGAGACCTGATTCTGTTTTTTTTTTTTCCCCCAAATTAATATGGTTCTATGAGTTCTGGCCATGATGACACAGTGTTATTTTGAGGCTCAAATATGATATTGGCTGTGGAGTGGTAGTCAACCCATGAGTGAGCTGAAAATGGTCAACCGGGCAGAAAGCCGCAGGCTGCTCCGGAGAGTATGCGTCTCCCCCCCCGCCCCCTCCTCCCCCTTCCTTCCCTTCCCTTCCTCTCTTTCTCCCCTTCCCTACCTTTCTCCCTCTTTTTCATTCCAGTGCAGGAAATAACACAGAATTGTCAACGTGCTGACAGTAGGCAGATTGTTCTGCTACTGCTGAACATCGACGCGATCCATATTATGCTTCCCAGTGCCACACACAGGGACAGGCACGCTCGGGTTACTGACCTGCCTGCAGAAGGCACCTTTGCATCTGTCTGTAGGACGATAATGGCTGTCCCCACGTTTTGGCATTACACGGAGGAGCTGCACTATAGCTATTAGGAAAGCAACAGTGAGGACCACAAAAATACAGTCAAAAAAAAAAATAATTGTAGATAAAGAAACTAGGAATTCTTATCAATTAGGCATTTCTGTCCGAGAGTGAAGAAATTTCTGTCCCTGTGTAGATTGGGCTGAACTCAGATTGTCATCGGACAACAGGAAGACTAGAAATGGCGTGTCAGAGGGGCAGACGTGGGCTGGGCACTGTACGTAGTTCGTTCGCCTTTCCTCTGTCCTGTGTGACTCTCCACTTCCAGGGGTGAGTGTCAAAGGACCTCGTTAAATCCGTTCCCCTCCCACCCTTCCGCGGGTGGATTTTAATGACCTTTTCCCGTAGACATCCCTTCTCCCTCCCGTCGTCCTCACGTCTCAGCCAGTCAAACATTGCCATACGCAGGAGATATGCCGTCATCCCCATCCCCCATTATCCACAGGGGCTGCGTTCCGGGACCCCCAGTAGGTTCTGGAAACTGCGGTGAGTCCCGAACCCCATGCAGAATGTGCATCTTCTTGTACATACATGCGTTTATGGCTTCTCCTTGGTATATCTGAATCACCAGCATCCCAACTCTTGCACCTCGGGTCCATTATTAAGTAAAATAAGGGTGACTTGAACACAAGCGCTGTGATAACGGGACAGTCGATCTGATAACCGAGACAGCTCCAGAGTGACCAGTGGGAGCAGATACAGCATGGAGACGCTGGACAAAGGGATGATTCACGTCCCAGGTGAGACAGAGCTGGATATCTAGAGACTTCATCATGCTGCTTGGGATCATGGGGTCCCCCTGCATTATTGAAGGGCGTGTTTCCTCTGTCTGAGAGAGTCCGAGGACTCTCGGACAGGGGCTGCGTCGGTTTACAGCACATCCGTACAGATCTGCATATAGTTCTTTTCCCTGTTGTCTGGATTCGGTTATTCTCAATGTATTCTCAAATACTATCAGATATTAAGACCTTAACCAAATATTGGAGTTAAGCATCTCACCTCCAGGGTGGGCAAACCAGGTAAGCAGCTTCTGCCCACCGACGGGCACACCTGAGCAGGGCTAACTCTGGTCGAGGTGCTCTGTGCATTACAAAAACGCCTTTGTAAACCACAAAATGCTCTTCAGATGTAAGTGGGAATGATTTCTGCCCTGCCCTAACAGTCTTCTGCACTCAATAAGTCATGCGTTCACAGTGGTCTCTTTATGAAACTCCCCGCTCCCCCATTTATGAGTGAGTAACTCGATACAGCTTTTTGGTGCCTTCTTTGTCTGTAGGTAAATAGCTCTAGGGGCAGTTACGAGTCCCCCCCCTCCCCCAGAATGCTCACCACCCTGTGAGTACTGGAGTGGAGCTGTCACGTCTTTTACTTGAGAACCTCACAGCAACCCTGTGTGAGAGGGAAAATAGTGCCCATTTTACAGATGAAGAAACTGAGGCTCAGAGAGGCCAAGCCACCTGTTCACGGTCTTCAGCCCGAGAATACACTAACCATTAGACCCTCAGCGAGGTTAGGGGTGAGGGCGAGGGCTGCCTTGCTCGCTGCCGTGACTCTGGAACTTAGTGTTTAGGGCAGCTCAGTCATGTCTGCGAAGGTCACATGGGCGAAGGAACAGGTGATCGCGTGGGGATCAACTGCGGTGTCTGAACCCCCCAGGGCCTCCCCAGCCTGGTGTCTGGCATGTGGAAGTTCTCAGTGGATTTGCGGTGAGGACGAGTGAATGAATGAATGAGGGGGTGCCTCTGTGAGGGTCAGACATGGGGGCAGGGGTTATACGTCACTTCCCTGGGCTCATCTCCAGGTTCTGGGACAAGGACATTTCTTGGGGTTCTGGTCAGTCCTCCTTGATAGTTCTAGCGGAAGCCTCAGCAGCGGGGCCTGGGAAGCTCCCTGTTCTCGGCACACCAGGGGACTGTGGGAGCACACACCAGTCAGAGGTACGCTCTTCTATAGAAAGCAGACCTGGAATGTGAATTGGACATCCCAGGAGGCCGTCATCTCCTGCTTTACTGTCCTTGGGGCCATATATAGGCATCTCCTGCCCCATAGACAGCAACAAAAAAATTCACCGTCTATGCCCCGTGGGAAGCAGCATCTCGGCGCCCCAGGCCCCTCGTCCTGGCTCCTGCTTGTCGTTGGCCTGTTTCAGAGCTTTCACAGATGCCAGGGAGGCCCCGCGCTCTGCTCCTCTTCTTCAGAGGAATATTTGATACTTGACCTCCTGTCCCAATGAATCCGCTGCTCTGTGCATTCGAAATGTCCCCCTGCTTGCGTCTGCGCTGTTGGATGTTCTCTGCCGAGGCTTCGCCACTTCCAGGCTGAGGGGTGAAAAGGAGATGTAATCTTCTTTTGTCCCATCTGTTCTTCCTGTCTCTGGAACAAGCATGTTTTGTCCAGATAAGGACAGCCTCTGCGCTGGGATCCACATCCACTGCCCAGGGCTTGGCCTTGACGTTCCCACTGTTTGTCCAGTTGGTGACTCAGTTGCCTTGACTGTAAAATGAAGGCCCTAAGACCTGTCTTGCCCAGCAGGCTTGATGTCTGTCCGTTTTGGCTTAAATCAGTCCTTCTAGGATGACTTCTAGAAGTGGCTTGTTGGTTAAAATAAGCTTTTTTTTTTTTTTTTAAATCATTTCCCATTTCCTCCTTAGAGCATAATCCATGTTAATTAAAAGAAAACCAATGAAAAAAAAAGCAAAATAATTGATGCCAGCCAAAGATTGATGTGTATAATAATCACCCATTGCCTAAGTCTAAACTCTTTAATAAGCTGAAAGGCCCCTTTGCTCATTCTGTGTGTCTCCTTGGGGGTGGAGGGGGGTGGAAGGCAGTTAACATTGCTCACACCTACCGTGTGCTGTGATATGAGCCCCTTTGTCACGCGGCTGTAAAACCTGAGGCTCCACCGAGTCAGTCGTCTGCCAAGCGAGCGCTTTCGTTAGCGTGGGGGTGGGGGTGCGCCCACACCTCTCTAACCTCCCAGGTGGGGGCGGGGGTGCGCCCACACCTCTCTAACCTCCCAGGTGGGGGCGGGGGTGCGCCCACACCTCTCTAACCTAACTTCCCAGGTACAGCTCATCTCTGCCTCACCCTCTTCCCAGAAAGAAACGGTCCATAGAAAACTCCCGGATGGCCCATCGTCGGGAATGTCGCCGTCTTTGTGCCTAAGGGACCTTGGATACAAAACGACTGTACGACGTTTTGAAACAGGATGAAATTACATGATTTATCATGTTGCCCGAAACGAAGAGTTTTGGGATGTTTTCAGAGGAGAAGGCGCTAGGAGAATGTGTCTGTGTGTGAGCTCGTGAGTCAGTGGCATTAACAGTCAACGAGCATCAGCTGTGCGCCTGGATCTCATTTAAGCCCTTTAAATAATCTTCCCAGACAGATATTTCTTTTTTATGAGGTTTCGATTTATTTTTACTTTCATCCTGAAAAATTTTCAAATATATAGAACACTAGAAATCATGTAACACATCCTTATTTCGCTCATCTAGACCAGCAGTAATGATCAATTTTCCACTTCTACTTTCTTTTTTTCTCTGCTTAATTATTTTAAAGTATAGATGTCATGACATTTCACCCGTAAATATCCCAGTATGCATCTCTAAGGTATAAGGGATTTTCCAGTATAATTATAATACCATTATGACATTTAACAGAAAGGTGCCCATGTTAAGATGAGGACATACGTTCAGATCTGTTTCAAGCTCCAGAGAAGGAGACCATGCTTGGGTGCCTGGAAGATGACCCACGTTTTTCTTGTCGTACTATGTGCTGAGTTAAAGAGCTTACATTTTGGAGGGTGAACTCCCTACGTGCCCACTTAAGAGGGGCCTAAGATGGTGTTTGGAGGGACTGTGGGCTCTGCGAGCCCCGGTGTTTGAGGCTTTCCATTTTTCATTCCCTTTCATACCCTTGATGCCACTCGGAGTGCAGAGAATGATTAGGCCCCCAGGCAGCATAGCTAGCTAGGCACGGTCTACTTCTAACTTCAAATTCTTCTTAAGAATCCTGGTTATATTTTTAAAAGGATGAATTCTGCTTTATAATCTTCCCAAGTGGATTTTATTATGTATTCGTGACTCTATTTGTTCATTTATACAGCAAGTATCTTTTGAGAAAATACTGTGCCGTAGCACCGGATGCTTGTTTCTCAAGTCGGACCTCAGAGTGGGCTGTTTTCATCTCCACCCCCCCGCTCCACTTTTCTAGTGAAATCGGCACTTCACATGAGACACCACGTCGCTCGCATGGCTTCCCGTGTCCCCTTTTCTCTTCGGCACACTTTGCTTTGCCCAAGCACCGAGCTTGGAAAAGGGGAACCTCGAGGTCTCAGGCCCCACGGAGCAGGAGGTGTCCCAGGGCGTCGATGGATGGAGCGTCCGGCGAGCACAGTGCTTGTGAGTTGGCCGCTGGTGGTTCACGGTCTGGTTCACAGAGAATCAATTCACTGGGCCTTCACTGCACGCCTGCTGCGTGCGGGACTTTGATGGGCCTAAAAAGGAAGATAAGGCAGGTTCCTGGGTTATGGAATGGGCTGATGGGTAGCAAACCGAGTATGTCACAGTGTTGTGGGGAGCGTTAGCGTTTTTGACTTCTAGCTAGCCATTCTACAAGAATCTGTGATTATTTATTCATTTATTTAACATATATTTATTGAAAAAAAATCCACTTTAGGTGCTGCAGATGATAAAATAAACTGAGTCCCTGTCCTCATGAAGCTTATCTTCTGACATGGGATCGTAACCCCGCCCACAAAGCTTATGTTTGCCCAGCGGCTGAGAGTTTCAAACTAATACACACACACACACACACACACACACACACACACACACAATTTTGATACAACATTCCATGGAGTATGCAAGTGAGTCTTTTTTTCCACTTTTATCAGACAGGAAATTGAAGTCCAGAGAAATTAAGAGGCTTGTGGATAAAGCAACAGACCTGGACATTTAAGGTCATGCTCTTTTCTCCTCATCACATGACTACAAGTCAGCCAGGTCCCTGCACTGTGTATAGCTCTGGGGACAGAAGGAGAAGGCTCCCCATTACATAGGTCTAGTCTTGACTCCTTCCCTGAGACCTGTTATTTAATGAAGTCAACAGAGAACGGTTACATTTCTCCATCTCCTTCCTTCATCCGTGCCTTCCCTGTCTTCCCTTCTAAGTGAGCAGCAGCATGAGTCACATGCTTGACTGAGCCAGCGGTCCCTGGCGCCAAAAAGGTTGGGTACCGCTTGCTGCTCGAATGGACTCAATTCCTCTTAGAACAAACTCCTGCCTCTTTCCCCTGCCTGCGAGAACTGCATGGTCTGTTTCTTTCCTTCCTCACGCTCACCTCCAGTCAACCCCTCCTCAGCCTGAGCCTCCAGCTCCAGGCTCATGCCGGCCACCCTGGTGCGTTTTTTGCTCCATGAGGACCCCGAGCTGATTTCCACTTTAGGGCCTTTGCTCTTTATCTTGATTTTCACATAGGCAAGCCCTTCTAATCAGTGAATTCTCAGATTAGTTGTTACTTCTTCAGAAAGGCCTTCTTCGATCAGCCTATCTAATGTAGCTCCCGACATTCTGTTACACTATCCTGTTTTAATGTTCCACATTATTACCAGTCTCTCTCTGATATTGCTCCTTGCTTATTTCCTGTCTGCCTATTGTGTTCTCCAATAGCAGATAAGCCCCAGTAGAACACAAATCTTGCCCATCATCTTTATTTCTATTTCCTCAATGCCCAGAACAATGTCTGGCACATAGTAAGTGCTCAACAGGTATTTTTTGAGTGGAGGAATCGAAGAAATCAGGGCTGTTGCTCTCCGACTTTGCATAAATGTTACTAGCTTATTGCTCGAAGCAGCTGCTTGTCAACTGTGACCAGGTGAGGGGAGAGTGTGTGGATGGAGGGCTAAGTGGTCGTTCTCCAAGTAAGCAAGGTGTGGACCCAGTGAACACGCTCTTGGCTAACCTCGTGTTCCAGAGGCTCTTAGACGATAAATATGCAATGGGGACTCATTGCAGGTGCAGTGTTTTCAAGTTTGCCATCTCACGTCCATGCGGTAATAACCCCGTGGCGTGACAGTTAGCCACTTCATGGTACAGACGAGAAAATGATGCTCGGCGAGGTGAGTTAGCTTGTTCCAGGCCACCCGTCTCAGGAGAGTCAGAGCTGCAGCTTGCGCCCAGGGCCGTTTGCCTTCTGAGTCATGCATCATCTTCCTGCTCTACTGCCCTGGAAGCCAAGGCTACACTTGAGAGCAGGGCCTTTGTCAGATGACAGAAAGAAATACGCAGGTGACCAGGAAGTCATGACATATCTGAGTGGTTGACGTTTGAACTCTTGGTGAGTGGAGGAAGGGTGCGAGGCAGCCCTCCATTCCAGGATTGTTTGCTTTTAAAAAGAGCAGCTTCACTCCCGGGTTTGGAAGAGGCTTCCTCAGAGAGGGCCCAGTCACGGGCGCCACATTCAAAATGCAAGAATGCCTGATTTGTGCTTTTTTGAATAGTAAAAAGAGCTCTGAAACATATTAAATTTTTATGAGGTGTGTTGCTGACTAAAATTTTTTTTGAGCAAATAATCATACAAAAAGAGTAAACCACATACTTAAAATTAAAACCTCCAAATAAGAAAAATATTTATTAAATAAACTTTCACCAAGCCACAGTGACCTTTCTAATGGGCCTTCTTCCTGAAATATGGAGCCAATTCAATTCTTGGAATGATTTTAATTAACAAGTTGATGGGTCATTGTCAGAGCATGCGTGAGGTGTGGACTGTCATCGAGTGAGAGAATCCTGGGTGAAAAGCTGAAGGACCCGGCGAGTCTCATCCCATCATTAACTGTGTGACCTCGGGAAGCCAGATAAACTCTTTGGGGTGCAGTTTCCCAATCTTTAAAATAGAGATAGTGGAATATCCCCTCATTGCCTTTTAAGATGATTGTGAAAATCAAATGACTAATGGATGTGAGAACACACTGAGGTGTAATGGAGACTTAAAGCACTCACCGATGATATTAACAGCACTAATTATCTCAGCAATAATAATGAG
>NW_011888944.1:2145799-2154105 GCF_000151845.1 Pteropus vampyrus | reverse complement strand
ATTTACAAGTCTTATTTCTTTATTTTATCTTATTTTATTATCCCAAATAATAAAGTAGGGGTATCTGTTCTTGTCTCACCCTTAACTTTCATAGGAAGTCATCTGATATACCATAGTGAAGGATGATGCTGTCAATGAATTTTAAGGTCAATATTCTTTGTCAAGTTAAAGAAATAGTCTTTTATTCACTTTTACTGAGATTTAAAATCAACATTAGTGGATTTTGAATTTTATGTAAATTATTTAAGAATTTGTTAAAATGGATACATGGCTTTAGTCTATTAGTTCATTGATGTGATAAATTATATTAATAACACCCTGTAGGAAGTCATGTGTGACTTTGTAGTAATATTATGGCAGCTGGTAAGGGGAACCAGGAATAACTGAATCCTATCTCAAGTTCTTGTGCCCCGCTTACCAGTGAAGTTCCTAAAAGGGAAATATGCACAGGGAATAATTACAGGGAAGGTCATATTTCAATTTAAAGAACTCTGGAAGGCAAGGCTGGAGCACATAGAACACCAATTTTTACTAAGCTATTTTGGCTTCAGATTAAAGTAGGTGAAGGCAATTATTACTTTATTTCACTATACCCAAACCCGACCCTGAGTCTCAGATTTTTACACTCTGGTCCCATGAAAAGAAGATGTAGAAGAGAGAAGATGGCTGGTCTTGCTTGGAGAAAGGTCTAAGTAAGCTTGTGACATCTGCTGTATAGATGGAAGGGAACAAGACAGCCATCACGTCTATTTGGAGACTTTCCTGTTATAAAAACAGTCTTACTTTCTGGAATAAACCCATTAACAAGTTCTATTGGTTCTTCTAAAACACATTCAGAATCTGAAATATTCTCACCACCGCCACTGCTACCCTGTGGTACTGGCCACCATGAACTCCGGCCTGAATTGTAAGAATAGCTTCCGGAATGCTCCACGGCCTTTGTCCTCGCTCCTAAAAATGTATTTTCCACTGAGTTTCAGGGCGATTCTTTGAACTCAAAACACAAGACAGATTATACCACTTCTCCGTTCAAGCCCCTCCCATGCCGCCCATGTTAGTTGGAGTGAAACCCCAAATCCCTCCCCTGGTTTATGAATCCCTGCCTGAGCCGCCCCCGTCCGTCACCTCTCTGATTTTCCATCTCTTACTGTTCTCTCCCGGACCCCCTTAGCCACATTAGCTCCCTTGCTGCGCTTCGAACACCCAGGCGTGGTTTCACCACAGGTCGTTCTTTCCCTAGCCTTGGATAGTTTCCTCACATGCACAAGCTCATCTACACTCTGCTAAGTACTTGAGGTGGACCCTTTGAGGATCTCCAGAGTTTTCTCTCTGATCCGAACAGCTCTGTCCTCTGTGATATACTTTTCCGAAAACCTTCTCAGCCTCTGTCCACCCCCCAGACTCTCAGCTCCAGGTTCTCAAATCAGGGAGTGATGCTGGGCTCTGTCTGTGCTCCTGGTCTCTCCACCCCAGCCTGGAAACGCTCCAGGCAGTAAGCCCACTTTGTTTCTCGTCTCTTGTCTCGTCTCGTTTCTCGTCACCTGATAGCCAATGACTTGAAAACCACCGTTCTATATATTTTGTTCAGATTTTCTAGTTGTTTTAAGTGGAGTGGTAGCTCTGGTTCCCGTTACTCCATCTTGGCTAGAAGCAGACCTTCTCAGCACTTCTTAACGTCTCTCTCCTGCTTTAGTTTTCCTCCATAGCACTTACTAACATTCGACAAGTCTATCTGTTTCCTATTTATTTACTATTGTCTGACTTTCTTCCCATTAGAATATAATTCTACAAAGGATCTTTACTGGTTCGCTCATATATCTTTTGACTCAGAGAAAGGGCTGGCATGTCGTAGGCACTCATTTATTAAGTACATGAATGTAGAGAGTGCTAGCATCAAGAAGAATTTTCTGAGACCATCAGGCTGTGGTTGTAGGTCTACAAGAAATCCTCCATGTCATCAGGATCTGTATTTGTGGGCTGGATACTCAGTTGCAAGAGTCTCTCACCTCCTTGGTCAACACCCCTCTTGGTGGAAGACTTTCTTATTCCTCTTGCCATTTCCCTTAAAGAACTTTGCTTACCCAACACTCTTTAACTGGATCAAACTCTGAGAAGCATGGATGGAGGGTTTTAAGTTTCTTTTTAAAATATAATCATTTTACAACCACGCATATATATGTTTCTTCTCTATATCCAACCTTAAGCAGCTGCTACTTAATCCTCATCTCTTTCTTTATATAAAATGAATGTTAAAGGCCCTTTTAGCTCATAAGGGTGGAAGTTCAGGTGGGAATGTATCCAAGGGAAACTTTGGACTCACTCAGCAGGGGTGGGCCAGCTGAATAACAGCACCTTTTCCCACAGACTTCCCCTTGTCATAGCTCTGTGCAAGGATTTCCCATCTGTCAGCTGCTCCATTTAGCAGTTACTCACTTGAGGAACCTAAGTTAAGTGTGCGCATGTGTGACTGTGTGTGTGTGTGTGTGTGTGTGTGTGCGCGCGTGCGCACGTGCGCACGCGCATTGGAATATGTGAAGGTTCCTGGGATAATTTTTTAAATTTCTATTAGGGTTTTATTTTGGTTTCAGGGCTTTTGCAATGAGAGTCTCTTTCCTTTCATGCCTTATTGGCTCCTTGTCATCCTTTAGGTCTCAGCTCAAATATTTCTTTTTTAGAGAGAACTTTTCTTCCCAAACTGATTAATGAAGGTTTCTCCTGTTACAATCGTCCCATTTAACCTCCTTATTACCATAACAGCATTCTGTAAATATCTAGTTTGTTTATTAATTTCCTTGATTATTGTCAGTTTCTTCCTCTGATGTGACATCTACAAGGAGAGGAACTTTGTCTTATTCAATTCCTTTTCCCCTGTGCCTTTCATAGGACCTGACACATAGTAGGTGTTTAGAAAATATGCATCGAGTGGATGCATGAATGAATTCACTAGGAGAACAAGGGACAAGAATAATAAAGAGGGGGTGCAGAATTTATGTGGCATTTTGCATTTACGTATGGCTGGAGAAAGAGCTGCAAAGACAGAGTGGAGTTTCAGGGCAAAGTCGAGAGGGCCTTGTAGGCCTGGCATGGTCACGACTGGGCTTTACCCTTGAGGTGATGTGGGTCTGTGGAAGTGTTTACGCAAGGGAAGACACAGTCAGGTTTTTGTGTTGGAATGATCAGTCTTGCTGTGGGGTGGTGAATGGGTTGGGAGAGAATAAGGCATGCTGCAAAGGGATCCCTTTGGACGCTGTTGTAGTAATCCGAGTGAGAGAAGAGAAAACCCCCAAGGTCAATGACAGTGGAAGTGAAGGAATATTTGAACGACTTGAGGTAGGGAAAAACGTTTTCATCGAAAGCGAGAACTAGAATGGAAAGGAGCGGAAACAGAGAAACTTAAATGGGTCAAGTAGAGCAAAGAAATATTGATATAAAATGAGTCTGGGTTGGACCTTAGTGCAAATGATGGAATAAGAACCTCTGAAGATTCTTTCCCCCGTGAAAGCGTTGAGAACATTGGCAAAAATGGTCTCAATAAACTCTTTCAAAACTGTGGAAGTTAACCAAAGATTTGAAGCAGTCTAGGGAGCCTTTATTCAAGAAAAACAGCTGAATATTTGTATGAAAAGTTGGTATGAACAGTGGAGTTTTAATCTCCCTCTTCCCATCCCCTCATTTCTAGCTCCATGGCAATCTTGAACACCAACAGCTTGTAAGCACAGTGAGTCCTAGCAGCCTGCCACCCAAGAACAGGGTTGGAATTCTTCCAAAGCCCTTTTTCTATAGAATTGCCATTTTTTATCTGTCTAGTGGTTTCCTGGAAGACCCAGTTCTTAAAGCTGTCATTATTTAACTGATTTAGAGCTCATCCAGGGTGAAAAAGTCTTCTTCTTAGGGGCATTTGTTGAAAACCATGAAGATCGATTGCTTAATATCAGGGCTGGCTGAAAGAGTGGATAACAATGGGGATAAATAATACTCTAACCAAAAAGTTTAGGAAGAAAAGCTGGGGAATGACATCTCCATATGGGACTTTGAAGAACTCTGACGTATTGCTGAGACTCTAGAAGCCCACATGCATGCTTTGGCTTGTGCAGATCCTTGGGAAGGAACTGAGAAGGCTCTAAGCTCTCATCTGTGGCTGACTTTGAGGCTCTTCTCAGAGGGAACTGAAAGCTGAGGCAGAGTTATTAACTGCTTAGCTGAGTGTTGAAGGTGTTAACATTCACGCAGAACCTCTTGGCAAAGACTGGAAGACCTTTTGGTTTCAAGAATTGAAGGAAATCTGTAATTACTACCTGACCACTGAGCTAACAAAGCAGACAGTGGTGTTGACACATGTCAAAGAATATAGACTTTATAGAATCAATTTAGTAAAGTTACTAAACAAACAATAGCAGCAACAATAAGCAGCAAGGACAACAAATCCTGGTTGGACGATGGAGGAAGAATCTGATTTCCAGAACTGTCGCATTATTTAAAATGCTCAGTTTTGACAAATATCTATGAGATATGCTAATAAACAAGAAAATATGGCCCTTACACAGGGAAAAAAGCAGTTGCTAAAAATCGAGAAAGTCTAGATGTTAGACTTACTAGACGAAGACTTTAAGCTATTTAAAATATGTTCAAAGAACTAATGAAAAACATATCTAAAGAATTGAAAGCACGAGAACAATGTCTTGCCAAGTTGATAATATCAACAAAGAGATAGAAAGTATAAAAAGGAACCCAGTAGAAGTTCTGGAGTTGAAAAGTACAACAACCGAAATGAAGAATTCATTATAGGCTATCACTGTCAGATTTAAACCGGCAAGGAGGAAAAATCCGCAAACTCGAAGACAGGTAATTGAAATTATTCAGTCTGAGGAACAGAAAGAAAAAAGAATGAACTGAGCAGAGCCTGAGAGTTCCGTTGGACACTGTTAAGCATACCAACATACACATGATAAGAGTCTCAAAAGAGTGGGGTGGGGAGAAGAGATAGGAAGGAAAAATATTAGAAGAAATAATGGCTGATTCATATATGCTGGAAAACTTCACTGTACACACCCAAGAATCTTAATGAACTGCAAATAGGCTGAACTTGAAGAGACACACACTTTTACGTACTATAATCGAAGACAGAATCTTGCAGGCAGCAAGAGAGATGTGACAGATGATGTGCAAGGGACCTCAGTAAGAGTAACGGCTTGTTTCTCAACAGGAACCAAGGAGCCCAGAAGACAGTGGCAGATTCAAGACACTAAAAAAATAGTATAGATGAAGAATTTTTTTTTCACATAAGTATCCCTCAAAAATAAGGTGAAATTACGACGTTTCAAGATAAACAAAACAGAAAAATAAACAAAACAGAAGATAAACAAAACAGAAAAATTGTCATCAGTGTATCTACCTTATAAAAATACTAAAGAAATCCTTCAAACTGAAATAAAGGACAACTCAGAGTAACTTGAATCTATATGAAAAATACAGGACATCAGTAAAGGTAACTGCTTAGGAAAATACAAAATACAGTATAAATGCATTTTTTTATATGTAACTTTTCCTCCTGCCTGATGTAAAAGACAAATGCATAAAGCAATATTTATAAATCTGTGTTGATGGGCATGCAATATGTGAAGATATAATTCGTATGAAAATAACAACACAAAGGAGGAGTGGGTTTCCTATACTATTGAAATTAAGTTAGTATTAACCTGAGCTAGATTGTTATAAATTTAAATATGTATTATAATTCCAGGGCAAACACTAAGAAAATGACTATAAGAAAACAGTGAAAGAAACAAGGGGATTAAAATATCAGACTAAAAAATACCTATTAACACAAAAGAATATGATGACTTAAGGATAGAGAAAGATAAAAAGATATAAGACATAAGAAAGATACAAGAAAACAAATAGCAGACATAAATCCTACCATACCAAGAATTACATTAAAGATAAATATATTAAAGACTCCAATTAAAAGACAGAGGTGAGCAGAATATTTACAAAATTATCCAACTATATGCTACGGAGAAGAGACATAAATTCAAAGACAAAAAGATTGAAAGTAAAAGAATTGAAAAAGTTATACCATGCAAACGGTAATCAAAAGAGAGCTTAGTGGCTATACTGATATCAGACAATATAGACTTTAAGTAAAAAAGAGTTTTAAGAGACAAGGGTATTATATGTAGGCAAAAGGATCAATTTACAAGAAGATATAACAATTATAAACCTATAATTAAAGTTAACCTAACAATAGAGCCCAAAATACATGAAGCAAAAACTGACAGAATTGAAGGAAGATGAAGGCAATTCAACAATAACAGTTGGAGACTTCAACACCTCACTTGGGGTAATGAATAGAACTAGGAAGAAGATCAAGAAAGAAAGAAAGATTTGAACGAGACTATAAATCAATTGGATCTAACAGATATCTACAGAACATTCCCCCCAACAACAGCAGAATAAAATAAACCTGAAGCATGGAATCAGGTAAGAAAGGTATAAAGAGCGAGGATAGGGAATTAGTATGAACCACAAAGCCGGGGCCAGAGTGGGTTCACACGTTTTTGTCCCAGATCTTAATGACACTCAGGTGAATTTTTCTGACATAAACCATTTCCATCAGGATTTAACCCCTAACTCAGTCATTCAAGTCATGATACTCCTTCTCACTCACAGGTAAACCCTTGGGTTTAATACGTTCCACTGTCATCTCCAGCCTGGCCAAAAGATGAGCCTGCCGAAGTGTTGAGGCTTTGGAAGATTAAAGCCCAATGGTTTAGAAGTAGCAAAGATGAGGGGATATGTGAGGTCACAGGTCAATTCTAAAGAGGTCAGTACTTGAGCTAAGGGTCAGGGAAGAGTGCCTGCTAAGAAGCCTGTCTTGTATTTAAAGTATAGATTCTCTAATCATTGCAACACAGAGGTCCAGCGTGTCCTTTACTGCAGGTGCTGAGCAGTTTGGTACAATGATTAAATGTTCTGCTTTGGCTGTAGCACTAGATGAACCTAGTTCTGCCACCTAATGTGTGTAATATCATGGAGTTTAGCCTCATTAAGCTTTAGCATCTTTATGTGTGAGATAGTCATGATGACAGTATCTATCTCATAGGGTTGTTGGGAGGATTAAATGAACTAATAATATTAAGTCTTTAGCTTAGTGCCTTGTGAATCCAGCACTTAGTAGATTAAATATTTTTACAAAGGGATCGAATCTCATTAGGCTGGGGTTTAAAGAACTGTGCAGAGGGGAAATCACTCGTTTAATTTAAGTCACTTATTTTCTGGAAAGTTATTGCACCAGGTCAGGCTATATTAAAAAGGAAATCTAGCAGCCCGCATGGACTCACCCCTCCCTGCTAATGTGGTCCATGGGGCAGAGGCGGGACGGTTAGGCAGGAAGAACCCTGACCTGCTCCACTTATGAGGAGTGTTTATTAAGATTTCACAGGAAATATCAGGCCCCGCTTCTTCCAGCCAATGGAGCAAATTCACTTGTACATTGGCCCCTACCCCCATGCTCCATCTAACCTTTTCGTAAAAAGTTGTCAAATATAAAACTGGCCTTTTATTGCTATAGCAGAGAAGCTTAGAGAAAAGCACAAGCCAAAGCTGAAAATACGACCTTGACTCAGGGAAGGAAGTGGCGATTACCAAGGAAGAGAGCCGCGTGACGCCCTGGAGGGTTGACAGCACCTGGACGAGGGCGAAGGGTCCAGCTCAGATGAGGGCAGGGCAGCTCTCTTCACTCTGCAGCTCAGGACCCTCATTCATTTCTTAGCAAGGAAAAGCTGGAAGCTTAGTTTATTACTTGAGAAAAATAGAACTTGTTTCCATTTCAGAGCATGGGGTTAGTGCTTTTGAAGTAACCCTGCTGTCAGAAGGTTCTGTGTTAAAGATCCCTGCTGGGTTGCTCTGTAGATGCCTGCGCCACGTGAGCAGAATTGTCTACCTCGGTCAAGATTCGGGTGCCCAGAGTGAGGACAGCCAGGTGGGCGGCGGGTTTCAGAATGCATCTTTAGCCAGTTTACTTCTGCTTACTGGCAGAAGAGGACTCGACTCGTTACCCTACAGACTTCCTGCTTCCTCCACTGGAAAGCAAGAAACTCGGTTGGATGATTTTGTAACATGCCCCTGGTTCTAGGAGCCTCTCGTTCTGCCGTAACAACCACGTAACGCCCATCCCCACCTGTAACGAATCTGAGTAGCAAGAACTGAATATGAAGTGTGTCCCTTGGTCCTGGGGGAAGGGAACTCGAACAATTTCCTAGTGACCTCATACAGCCTAGCCATGGAGAGCAAGGGTAAGGAATAAA
>NW_011888944.1:2139326-2145083 GCF_000151845.1 Pteropus vampyrus | reverse complement strand
GATAGAAGAAGTCCCAATTCAATTTCTCAGGACAATGGTGAATAGTTAAGCAATATGGTGACAGTTGCATTGGATGAAGGTGGCTTCGGGCTTCCAGGTGGAGGTGTGGGGCGAAGGGTTTCTAGGCATGTGGAATGGTGTGAAAGCACAAAAGAGAGCAGCGGTGTGCAGGACAGTGTGGCGTCCGGTCTCTTTGGGTCATAGGACTAGGGGCAGGGACGTGGGGATTGTTCTTCGAAATCACCTTCCGTCGTAGAAAGCCACGAGGAGGACTCGAGCAAGGGGGCGGGGCAAGGGTGCTGGTCACGACTGCACTTTACAGAGATCATTCCGATGACAGTGGCGGATGGCAGCTAAGAGACTGGTTAGAGAGCTGTGGCGATAGGGTGTAGGAGACGGGTCGTGAGCGCGAGCCAAGACGATGGTAAGGGCCAGCGCGCCAGGACCAGATGAAGATGGGATGGACTGTAAGAGAGTTTTCAGAAGCACAGACAATTAAAATGAAGGCGAGCAGCACAGGCATCTCTAGTACTGAGGTACTTTTCAAGCCATGCCTGGTCGGCAGATGCCATCTCAATGGAAGAAACAAAATGGCAACTGCTGTTAAGTCTTAGACTGATCCCGGCACGGGAGATGCACTGGAGTTCCTGGAAATTTTTAAATTACTTTGAATAGCAACCAGGTTAACGGCAAAGATCTCTTTGCTGGCATGCGTAGAGTTGCTGTGGCAACAACGACAGATGGCACCAATAAAACTGATGTTTTCTCCTTGGTCTTGGGGGCTGATGGCAACTTTGAAGAGGATGGAGAGAAAGCCTATTTGTCTGAGCTGACTTCAGCCAGCTGTGCTTGCCACCCCCAGACCTCAGTTTCCCCGTGGATTCCAGTCTAGGTGACGCTACTGATGTGATCGTGTGGCTGTCGGTGTTGTCTCCCCTCTCCAGGACTGCTCTGTGGCCAGAGAGGGTTGTAGTACGTCATCTTTTAGACTTTCTCTGAATTTTTCTTAATTTAAGTATAGTTGGTATACAATATTATATTCGTCATGTTTGTTTCAGGTGTATAATAGAGTGGTTCAACGCTTTTATACCTTACGATGTGTCCACACCACTAACTCTAGTCATCATGTGTCATCATGGAAACTTATCACAATATTACCGACTAGAGTCCCCTTCGTCCTCCACCCCCTCCCCTCTGGTAGCCGTCCCATCGGTCTCTGTTTTTATGAGTCTGTTTTTGTTTTATTTAGTTGGTTCCTTTTTTTCAGATTCCACATATTAATGAAACCACACAGTATATTGTCTTTCTCTGTCTGAATATGTCACTTAGCATAATGCCCTCTAAGTCCATCCATGTTGTCGCCAATGGCAAGATTTCATTCTATTCTTTTTTATTGCCGTATAATATTCCATCGTGCGTATGTGTTTATCTCACATCTTTTTTATCCATTGTTCTATCAATGGACACCTAGGTTGCTTCCATATCTTGGGTATTGTAATAATGCTGCAGTGAACTTAGGGGCGCATAGATCTTTCTGAATTATTATTTTGTTTTCTTCAGATAACTACTCAGAAGTGGAATTTCTGGGTCACGTGGTAGATCTATTTTCAGTTTTTGAGGAACCTCCATACTGTTTCCACAGTGGCTGCACCGATTTGCAGTCCCACTGACAGTATATAAGGGTTCCCTTTCCTCCACATTCTCTGAAATTTCTACTGTTTGTTACCCTGGGCCTAACTTGGCACAGGGCGGGAATCCTAGTAGAGGCTCACTGAATAAACACGTGAGTGTCCTGGACGGATCACACGAAAGGTGTTAAGTGTAAAGGTGGAAAGGGTCACAGAGCTCTGGCAGAGCCTCCCTGGCGGCCTTTCCTCAGAGTTTAGGGGCTGGTTTCAGGGTGAGACTCTTCTCGTGGGGTGATGGAGAGGGAGGAAATGGGAGAGCTCAGTCCTGAATCAGGGAAAATGGCCACCTAATTTATTGAAATCAGATCTTCTCTGCCGGGTGCAGATTTGGTCCCGGGCGTCAGCCTGTAGATTTGGGTCATCGACCAGCTGCGATGCTGCACAGGTTGTATTTTTTTCTCTGCCACATTTGGTAGAACGTTTCAGGCTGGGAGGATTATCGGAACCAGATGTTTGGGGCCATCTCTCTGACACAGTGAGTAATTAGTTTAAGTGATTATCCATGTGACCAGTCTGGGAGACCTACCTCTCCGGGCTGGGGAAGCAGGCTTGGCTGGCTACACAGCCTGGAGAAGACGTGAGAGGTGCACATCTGTGTACCTGTGCTCGGAGATTATTTCCAGAGAAAGCTTCATGAGTCAAGCATAAATGGCTGCATGGGCTACCCGTGCAGATGGATCTGGGGTGGATCGGAAGGGTCCTAGAGCCAGCATGGCCGAGCAACTGCAAAACACTTCTGTGTGCACAGAACATCACGGACTTAAGAAAGTCACTCTCATGGCGGAACATGTGCGGGCCCAGCAGCGTCCTGCAGTTACCCAGTGCTTACAGGCGTCCTGGGTGCCGGACGTGCCAGCCGAGGGGGTGTGGCTAGGTGGCAGCTGAAGATCAGCTGCCTTGCCGACCTCTCAGCCCTGTGTAGCCCCCAGTAGCCCTGGTTCTGTGTTGATTCAAGTTGTATGGAGGACGCCAGACAGAGGGATGGGAAACCCTATATTGACTGACACGAGCCTCATGGTGGGGATGGGGGCTTGGAATGGAAATTATATTGAATTCTAGAAAAGAAAGGCACGTTCGTTGCAAACACAAGTCCAGAACCCTCATGAGATTTGTATCTGCAACAAAAATGAGCACAATGAAATGGCGGGGTACTGCCCCTGGAAGGCCACAAAGGAGGGACAGGGCCTCCTGGGGAGGCGGGGAAGGCGTCACAGACAAGACGAGATCACGATCTGAAGCTTTCGTTCAGCTTTAACAAGAGGCCAACAACACACACCCTTTTCACATTATTTTAAACCCCACAAAAAGTGACAGAGAGGACGACTTTAAAATTCAGTGCCCTTTCTGGCTCCCACGGGAAGGAACCCCCATGTTCCTCTCCGTTCCCTGCGTCCTGTCCGGTCTCCACTCCGCGGGTCCCAGCTTCCGTGGCTCCGTGGGAGGGGGCGTGAGGCCTTGCGCGTGAGGCAGCTCACCGAGGGAGAGCGTTGCTCGCCCTGAGCTGTCCTCATCGGGCCTCTGTGGGCTGGGCTGCCATCCGTCCGTGTGCGCCTGAAATCCAGGGTGCCAGGGGGTGGATGAAGAAGTGGGGGGCTGGAACCTTCCTCCACCCCAAAGGAGGCGGCACTGCTCCTCGCCAGCAGGGCCACCTTTGTTCCTCCACCAAGGCCAAAGGGATTCTGAGCCTCCTCTCTGCGTAGGACACAGGGTCTCCTTCTTAACATGGATGAGTTTTTCAATCCTTCTAGTAACTTGATGCCGAAGACACAATTACTACTCAGTCTAACGAGTGAGAAAACGGAGGCACAGGGAATTTAACGGTTCTTACGCAGCGCGTTCTAAACACTTCAGGTGGGTTCATACCTTTAATCCTCACAATAGCCCTAGGAAGTTGTTAAGAAAATGTATCCAATGCGTGGGAATAAGGCAGAGGGAGGGCTGCACATTTTCTTGAGGTCGCACTGAACGTTGGCTAACGAGCCTGCTGCGGTAGGCAGAATGGTAACTCTCCAAAATGTCCACACCGTAATCCCAGCGTCCTATGAATCTGTGTCACGTGGTAAAGGGACTTTGCAGAAGTAATTGAGAAGCTAGAGTTTAACTTAGGGAGATTTCACTGGATCGTCTGTCTGGGTGTGTACAATCTGATCACCGGAGCCCTTAATAAAAGCAGAGAATCTTCTCCAGCTGTTATCGGTCCTAGAGACGCAGCAGAAGGGGAGTCAGAGACATTTGAGGGGTGAGAGGAAGTTGACCTGCATTGCTAGAGAGGTCCACATGGGAAGCAGGAAGAGGGATGCGAGCAGCTTCTAGGAGCAAGACCAGACCCTGCTGACAGGGGCCCCAGGCCTGCCGTCCACCTGGCCCAGTTTGGAAGTAGACTTCCTGCAGCCTCCCAATGAGAGCTCGGCCAGTTGACACCTTGACTTTGGCCTTGGGAAACCTGAACCAGAGAAACCAGTTGAGCTAAGCCACTTCTCACTTACAGAAACGTGAGATGATAAATTTGTGTTGATTTAAGCCACTAAATTTGTAGTAATTTGTTTCAAGATCCGTAGGAAGCCAGTGCTCCCACCCGAGAGTTCTCCGGGGCAGCGCTAGCCACTGGAACATTTGGCCGTGATGGAAATTCTCTATTCTACCCTCTCTCAGACAGTAGCCACCAGCTACATCGGGCTATTGAGCACTTAAAATGTGGCTGCCAAGAAACTGATTTTCAAATTTTATTTTTAGTTAACTTAAGTAGCCATGTGCAGTGAGTGGCTACCATATTTGATGGCGCAGCTCTAGGGGGTACCTTTGTTTTACTTACTATTTATTATTGAATGGGGCCAGACTCTTCAAGCTACCTGTCAACATGTAGGTTTTGTCTGGTAGAGACGCAAATGTTTTCTTCCTAATGGAAAGGATAACCCTGAAGGTAATGGATTTATTGCCTGTAGGACATGAACCAGTTTCATTTCTAATCTTGCAATCTTTTTCTGATAATTGGGGAAGCTGTACATGTGTGGGAGCAGAGGGTTCAGGGGAAATCTCTGTACTCTCCTCTCAATTTGACGTGAACATAAAACTGCTCTAAAAAAAAAAAGTATTTTAAAAAAAGACACCTTCACTTGACGCCCCTGAGAAGCTCACGGTCTAAGAGTAAGGGCATATTAATCGCTTATCAATTCTGCTTATCATTGATATGAGAATTTATTACTGATGTGAATTCTGATATCACTGTTTATGGAATGCTGCAAAAGACAACTTTCAAGGGACTGATACATTGAAGTGATCTTTTTCTGCTAAGTTTTATTTAATAGTTTATAATATCTTGATTGCATTTTTGGCCAGTGATTTTTGGAGGGATGCAGAGGTATTTTGTTTTGTTTTGTTTTGTTTTGTTTTAAAAAAAGCTATTAGGGGTGTCCATATCTAGTGAAGTTTCGAAGAGGGCTTTATTCACACAGGAAATATTTCAAAACTACCTAAAGAGATGTGGTATTTTTGTCCTTGGGCCCACGAATCACAC
The DNA here is from genome assembly GCF_000151845.1 of Pteropus vampyrus. Taxonomy (NCBI): domain Eukaryota; kingdom Metazoa; phylum Chordata; class Mammalia; order Chiroptera; family Pteropodidae; genus Pteropus; species Pteropus vampyrus. The sequence continues at coordinate 2,139,881 of NW_011888944.1, read as the reverse complement.
CACAGAATCTAAGTAATTCTAGAAAGCGTGTGGATTCTTTATCACAAGAGCATTCTGAAGTGCAGGCAAGGACTTGGCGGGCAAGATACTGGTTTTGGCGTCAGAGAACCTTGAAATAGAATTTGGTTCCGAAATGATTAACCTTTGGGACGTTATCGAACTTGGCTGAGTGCTAACCTCCTCATCTGTAAAATGGGGCTAATAACGCATCCCTTTCAGCGTTACCAGAAAGGGTAAATGACAATATGTGGAAAAGCACTGAGCCGAGTTTAGCACCTTGTACATACGCCATTAAAATGGCAATGGTGATGATTGTCGTTTTCACGATCTCTTCGGTCTTCATCCCTGATTCTAGTCAGCATTAACACAGTGCTCCCCAGACTTCAGCATGCCACGAATCGCCTGGGGGGGTCTCGTTAAAATGCAGTCTCTGCTCCAGCAGGTCTGGAGAAGGGACCGAGGGTTCCAGGGGATTCCAGAAGCTTTCAAGGCTCTAATGAATCTGTAAGAATTCCAGTGACGAAGCATCACCTTACACTCTGTGCAAGTCTCACC
>NW_011888944.1:2109741-2137910 GCF_000151845.1 Pteropus vampyrus | reverse complement strand
CCTCTCTGAGTCTGCTCCCTCATCTATAAATTGGAGGCAGTAAGAATGATCCCAAGGATTTCCATGAAGATTAAATAAAGGGAGGTTTATAAACTTCTTAACACAGTGCCTGGACCCGAGGTCAGTAAATGGTAGCTTTGTTTAGTTATAATTCACCCGTTAAGTGGGCATCTGACTAAACTCCCTTTTAAGGTAGCTAGAGTTAGTCCCTTTCGTCCTTTGGAGGGAAAAAAAGGAGTATTTAGAAATGCCTTTATTTAGGACAGTGTTTCTTTTGAGTTATCCGTTAGGAACTAATTTATTTTAAATCTCTTTTTACATATTTTGATTTCTCACAGCTTAAGTATAAAGTGTTACACCAGCAAAATGGGCAGCCGAAACCCGAGTGTATCTAGTTCCACGCAGGATAGAGTGGGGGGCTCCCCTGAGAGTAAGCATTTCGTTTTGGGGAGATGGAGTGTCTCACCCAGTATCTAGTTCCACGCAGGATAGAGCGGGGGGCTCCCCTGAGAGTGAGCATTTCGTTTGGGCAGATGGAGTGTCTCACCCAGAGAGTGGAGCACCCCGTGCTTGGGGCTGGATGTAGGAAGTGACTGCTCGCCCACCGTGTGGGGCGGAGCTGCGAGGCATCACAGGCTCCCATCGGGGCTCTGTGGTGGTGACCCCTCCCTCAGCACGGGCTCAGAGCAGCTTACATTCCTCCTCGCAGGGGCGTGTACTTTCCCTGCTCTTTTTTCTCCCTGCCTTTTTAAAATATTTTCTGGTGGGAGGCTGACCACGGCATTCATGGCCGGGATGAAGAGGGGAGTCTGTCAGAATATTAGTGTGGTGAGGTGAGCAGCTCCGAGGGCCTTGCTTCTCCCCATTGATATTCTTGCCATGATGCTCTGAAGGAAAAACTCCATAATTTTTTAAACTCCCCAATTTTTTCAGTGAACTAGATAAAGACCGGGCACTGCCGATTCTCCTCGTGACCCCCTTCTTTTGAATATTGCTTCCAGCTTGGTCGCTAAGGGGTAATGACAGTGACTGTGTTATATTCTTGACTTCTGGTTCCATCTGACCGCCTCTCTGCCATCTATTTAAGGTTCTCTGTCTCAGTTTCTTAATCTGTAAAACAGGAGATTTAATTTCTGGACCATCCTTTTGCAGGATGGACCAATTCTGGGGCCAATATGTGTGTGTGCGCGTGCGCGTGCATGTCTGTGTCTGTGTGTGTGTGTGTGTAGGGGCCACCTCCCTACACACAGACTTGGAGGTTATTGTCAGTCTAGACTTATTGCTTGATTCACAGGCTGTGTCCTCAGTTCTAGGCTAAACACCACTTAGGGACAGTCAGAACACATATCATCACTGCACTTTTCTGCTAAGCCTGGATTCTTTTTATCTTAGGAAACCATTTACTTACTGTTTATCAGTTTATTATAAAAGGATCTGTTAAAGAATACCGATGGACGCCCGAGTGGGAGACGGCGGGACAGGTGCGTGGGAGGCGGTGGAGGTGCCACGCCCTCTCCCTGCACCTCCACGTGCTCACCAACCAGGATGCTCTCCAAACCCGCACTTTTAGGGTTTCACGGAGGCTCCTCATGTAGACGTGCTCGATTATTAACTTCATTGCCAGCCCCTCTCCCCTCTCTGAATAACGGGGTGGGGGAGGCTGAAAATTCCAAGCTTCTAATTACGGCTTCATCCTTCTGGCATCCAAGAGCCTACCCGGAGTCACCTCCTTAGAGCAAAACATGCTCCTGTCCCCCAGGTCAGATCGGGCCTGCGTTCGGCACTGCTACTGAGGAGATGCGATGGGTCGACCCTCAGGGCATGCAGACACTTCCTCTGCGCTCAGACAGCTGGGCGGCTTGTCTCACAGGACGCCCTGTGGAACACGGAGAGATAGTTGCTTCTGGTGTCCAGTCCAGGCTCATTCATTTTTCTTGCCATGCTTTACTGGTGCGCAGGTTGGGATTAAAAAGGCCTGTTTGTGGGGCTGGGAAATAAAAGCAAAGAAGTTTAAACTATTTATGAGCTAAAGTTTTATAACCCGATATTTCTCTTTTGAACATTCTGTCTTTTTCTGGCTGAGGATTTGCTCTAATTGGGAGCTTTTGTTTCAGAATTTGACATCTTTGAGCCTGGAGAAATGGCGTTTGTTTGTTTGTTTGTTTGTTTGTTTATTTATGAAAGAGCAGAATACGCCACAGGTGGTTAAGGTCAAATGATTCAGACTTTCTTTTTGGACTCAGGTTGTAACAAGGTGTCAGAAAATATTTTATAAATAAATATGACACACTTAATTCAACGCATTGAATTTATAGAAAGTCTGAAACGTGAAAGTGTAAAACACGGATCCTTCTGTGTTCTGGCCGAAAGACAGTTATGCAGGCTTTGCACAGAGGCGTCCGAACTGGCGGGAACTTGCAGCATGGCCGACGATGCGTCCTAACTGAGGAGCATAACGGACTGCTCACTGGGGCCATTCGAAAAGAGAACGTATCACCACTTTTCCGATTGCTCTGGTACATATTTCTACGAGGAACACTAGGGACAAGTGAAACCTGTTTTATGAGTCATAAGGAATCAACTACATGAAACATGCGTTTCAGACTGGGCTGGCCCACACCTGTCTGAATCCCTGTCGGATCTTTAAAAATAAGCGTAAGCTTCCCGGGCTCTATCAGAGGCCCCTTATCTGCCCTGCGCTTTATCCGCCTTCCTTTTCCCACCCACTCACAGATGACAAAGACAACCAAAGAAAATGGGACCAATTGGACGTTTGCTACAGCTATTCTGCTTCTCTGATTAAATGTATTTTGCTAAGTATTCCCTCCGCTGCTTTGGCTTGGCCAAGACGGATCTCAAATGAACATGCCAACTCATTTTAAAGGGAAGGCAGGGCCGGAAGTGGTAATGTGGTGCGTGGAAAGGGTAGGGATGGCTTTGTGTGTGTGCCGGGCCTAAAGTCTCGGTCCCTGTGTCTGCCGGTTGTGGGGTCTTCGGCGTGTGGCTGGTCGTCTCTTTGGGAAGGAGGAAAACTCACAGGTAGGCTTGACGCGAGAATGAGAAGGTGTCGTGAGTCATGTGATCACCAGTTATCGCTCCCAGTCACCCCATCCTGAGGGTTTGGAGGGTTATCTCCAATAAAAATGGAGGCGAGAGGGGCAAGAGGCAGAAGTGCTGGGAACCGGCCACGGGCTAGGATTACGCTCCCTGGCCCCTGTGACCACAGCGCGAACCGGCCACGGGCTAGGATTACGCTCCCTGGCCCCTGTGACCACAGCGCCTTGCGGCGTGAGTAGAAGAGACACGTGTCCCTCCGGGCTGCAATCTTCAGTTGCTCCCTCAGACCCTCCCGAGCGATCTCCTTCTCTTACTCTCTCTGAGGTGGTGGCTGCTCCGTTAGGCTGGTCCCCGGTGAGTCTTTCATGAACAAAGCCCTCTGCTGATTCCTGATCAAACTTATGTATCACTGCTGCTTCAAACCACTGATACTTTGGTGTCGGTTGTTGTCATAGCAGAACCCAGCTTATCCTGACTGACACAGATCATCTTCCGATCACTGAATTCCCCCATTGTGAAACTCACACGTCTTCAACAGTAAGACCATAGTCATCATCTTTCAAGTTTCTGCTTGCAAGGTCCACGACCACTATTTGAAAGAGCAGGGTTCAGTTTGGCGGTGACATGCCCGGGGAACCCTTCGCAACAGCAACATCTCTTTTATTGCCTGAGTTTTGGGCCAGTTTGTCTCAGGGAGGTCAGTCCATGTTCCCTGAAAAGACCCCGTGTTCTGACTTCACACGCTAACGGCTCTCAGCTTTGTGTCTCTGGCCAGAATCTCTGTCCTGAGTGCAGATCTGGGGCCCCACTGCTGTTCGATGGCTCTGCTTGCGTGTTTTACAGGGATGTCAAACTTAGATCGGCTAAAGCGCTGTTGAGAATTTCCCGAATTCTGCCCCTCCTACTTTGCACGTGCTCCCCGCTGTGGCTGGGGTCCCTGCCCTCGGTGAGCTTACCCTGAGGATGGCGTCTCCGTTCCTTACCGTGGCCTCCAAGACCAGGCCTGGCCTCGGGTCCCTCATCCTTGTACACTAGGACCTGGTCACGCCGACTTGGCTTCTGCTTCTTTTTTTGACAGGTGAAATTTTATTTCTTTAGTTGATTCCTTAAACATTTAGCTATTTTTTTTTTAAATTTAAAAGACTATCATAATAGCAAAGAAATTTTAAAAATAATGTATCAGCCCAACCAATGAATATTTTCCTATTTCCGTAACAACATATTTGAAGATCAAAACATCGGCGCTAAGTGTATTAATTATAACTATATTAAGTTTATTATTTTTTGCCATCTTAACCATTTTCCCCCCCAATTATAGTTGACGTTCAATATTATTGTCTATTAGTTTCAGGTGTACAGTTAGACGTTTATGTAATTTACGAGGCGATCCCTCCTATAAGTCTAGTGCCCACCTGGCACTCTACCTGGTTACTGCAGAATTATAGACTGTTCCCTACGCTGCACTTTACACCCCGTGACTATTTCGTAACTACCAGTTCGTACGTCTTAATCCTTCACCTTTGTCACCGCCCCCCGCCCCCAGCCCCGCCCCCATCCGGTAATGCTTCCGATTCTTGAACACAGCCATATGCTTCCAGGCTCTGGCTCTCCGTTCTTGCTGGTCCCTCTGCCTGGGGCCTGGGGACTTCCTGTTGCTGTCTCCTCCTCGCTACCGAGTGACGTCTCAGGCAGCCCCTCCCTGGTAGCCTGGGCTAATGCGCTGCCACCGCCCCGTCTCCGGAGATTGGCTCCCGACCTCACCACCCCACACTGTCTGCGTCACAGCACCAGTGCTTTGTCAATACTCACATAGGAGATCATCTTACATATTTGATTAAGAGCGTACTCTCCACCTCCTCATCCTCTCTGAGAGGGTAAGCTCACTGAGGGCAGGGACTCTGTCCCCTTCGCTCTGTGTCCCCAAGGCCTGGAGCGGTGTTTATCTGGAACGCAGAAGTCACTAAGTCAATATCGATGCTGTGGGCGTGGGTGGGCATGGGAACGGAGCTATGCCGAAATTATGCACGTTTGTTTCTCTTTCCCTCACGGGCTCATGGAAGCAAGAGCTGCCTTTTATCTGAAGTATAGGAAGAGTTCAGTTAATTCAATCGATAATGTTCATTGAAGACTTGCCTATTAGGCACTGAGCTAAGGAATGGTCATGACATGAATCTCATCTCTGCCTTCCCCCAAGTCTAAGGACTCCATCACATTTTTCATTTATGGCGTGTATTTTATGTGCCACACTCTATGAGAAGCACTTTATGTGTATTACCTCATTCCACCCTCATGCTTGCCCTGTGGTGTCCTATGGGATGTTCTTCCAAGTATTTCCAGTTCTGTCTCCTCTGGGCACATGGTGTCATCACACTCTCTGATGCCCTTATTGTTGGGTGGGGTCTTGTGATTAATTCTGGCCTAAAAAGTTCGAGTCAAAGTGACATGTGCCACTTCTGGAGCAGGGCACTTGGTTGCTATTGAGAGACCCTCCAGAGCTCGTGTTCCCCTCTGGCGTGGTCACCAGATGTTTGAAAGGGAGGCCATTCTGTCAGCCTGGGCTCCTGAATGACGTGAAATCAGAACTCCCTGTTGACCCCTGATGGACATGTCTGATCAAGAAGTACCGTTTTGTTATTTCAGGACATGGAGTGTTGGGATTATGTATTACTGTGGCATAACCTAACGTATTCTGACTAAGACATGAGGTATAACAGTCTCGTTTTATAGATGAGATGCTTCATGCTCACAGGCGACTTGCCCAGTGTCACTCAACTAGTAGGTGGGATGCCAGGACAACACCGTTTTTACTGTTTACATGATCACACTATATTTAACAGATATATAATTTAGCCAGCGCACACTTTACAGATTGCTTTTCATATGTCTTTAGTTCCTCTAAATCAATCTGAATGTGACTTTAGGCCCCATCTCACATGCTGGTGGGAAATTCAGTCTTATTCAGTCATTTTTGTGTTTCTGCTTGTTTTTCTCTAGACTTTAAGAAACATCCCAGGTGCACAGAGTTTGGGGAGACCTAGCTGTCATCATGGTCACTCCCAGCGTGCAGCATAATCCTTGCACACTGAGGAGCTTTCTGATTTGCAGGCATAGGAGCCAGCTCCGTCCTGGGTGCACCTTTGTCTAGACACTTATGTCCCTCAGAGGTTCTGCCACATCCTCCAGGAGTGGGAGGGAGAGTCCACATTCTCACTTCCTTGGGCATCGTCACATCGTTTGGCTCCTCCTTCTGTCCCTCTGTCCCTCCCTTCCTTCCTCCCTCCCTCCCTTCCTTCTTTTCTTCATGTTTATTGAGTGCTCGCTATAAGCCAGGCACTGGTTTGTGTTTGGGATAGAGAAATAAAACAAAAAGTCAGAAACCCCAGCCCTCAGGACGCTCGATGGCAGGGAGTCATGGAGAGAGAGAGACAACAAATAAATAAGTGAATTATATCAAAGCTCAGAAGAGTTTGGTGCTACAGAGAACACAAAGTAGGGAAGAGGGATGGGGGTGTTGGGAAGAGGTCAAGGTGAGCCTCACGTTTTGCCCACAGGCAAAACAGGTGATGAAACAAATGGCTGGGCACCTGGAAGAGGAGACTTCCTGGCGGAGGGAAAGGGACAGGCAGACGCTGAGGGAAGCAGCGTGCCTGGAGTGTGCGGGGAGGAGCAGGAGCCTGGCGTGGGGAGGCGGAGAACAGTGCTGGGGCGCATCAAGCTTCACCTCTTATCTGGAGTAAGATGGAAGCCACAGGAGGAGCTCGGGCTGAGGCATGATGTGATCTGATTTTCATTTGAAAAGGCACGTGGGGGTGTAAAGGCCAAGAGCTGAAGCAGGAAGACCACTGAGGTCCCTATTTCAGTAATAATTTCTTTCCATTATTGGGGCACCTGTCTCCTCTGACCCGTTGTTTAGGCACCACCCCCACCTTCTCAGATGTGCTCCCTCCCTCCGTCCCTCGCTCAGGGAGAGCCAGCTGCAGATGTGCAGTGAGGACTGTGCCAGGAGGCAGAAGGACCTCAGAGTCAGCAAGCGCCTTCTGAATTGGCCTGGCCCTGGAAGTTGGGAGGCACAAAGGCTCAGCTGATCTTGGAGCGGGAGGGAAAAGTTCTAAGGCCGACACACAAATAGTGCTCGCTCTTTCTGAATATTTCATGGCAGCAGCAACAAAACACCAGTCATCTCAACAAATATCCTGCCCCACAGCTGTTAGGCATTAACAGGTGCTCAAAGTAGGTCCAAGATGCTGGAAGGGGCAGGGAGGAGACATCAGGAAGCAAAGACCTTGGAAGTGCGCGCAGGCGTGCGTAGGTGGGAAGGGAGCGTCTTCTAGCAATTAAGGTGGACTCTGGGGGCAGCGGAGGCGAAGATGAGGCCTTTCAGATGGTGTCGACAGGGAAAACGCAGAACCTCAGTTAAATTTTCACTTTAGATAAACAATGAATGATTTTAAAAAATGGGTATATCACAGATATTTCACAGGGCAGACTTATACGAAAAATATTACTCAGTGATTCCTGAAATTCAAATTTAACTGGCCGCCCTGCCTTTTTATTTGCTAAATCTTATAACTCTAATCTCAGATGACGTTTGAATGCAGCCATGGTTGCAAACCACAGCCTGGCTCTTTGCGGATGTGCGTCCTCTCGACACAGAAGTGGAGCATGCGCAGTGAGTGGCGGAACGACGTAGGAACAGCGGCTCGGCTTATCACAGCCGGGACGACTTTGTGCTGGGCGGAGGAAGGAACTGCAGGAACGGTGTGAAGGCACCTCCCCGAGTGCCCGATGTGTAAAATGTCCTTCTTCCATCCAGGAGAAAGATACATTCACCAGTGACCAGGGCTAACATCAATCATGACGTGGTTTATTTGTCTTTACATTGCATTCCTAATTTCATTTGATAGTTGGGATATAGTTATGTCACACACACACGAAATCATCCCAGTGTTTTCTCCTGGGCCCTCAGATGACGTTTAATAAATTAAACATTCACATAAGCCTTGCTGACACAAAGGGGAAATTTCTGACTCAAAAAGACCCCGAACTGAGAAAATGAGACTTAAGATGAATGGGGTGTCTCCTTCCCTGTTATCACAGGCGGGGTCTCCTGTGGGTACTTATTGCTGATGGGCGAAAGCAGCCATGCTTCAGGCTGATCACGACTGTCCACATACTGGGAAGTCCATCCATAATGTATGTATTTTAAATGTTTCCTGCGTAGAACATTTATCCTCGTAATACTTGACCTACAACACATATATGGAATGACTCTCATCTATAACGTGTTCCGGCTTCGTGGACTTTTCTTTGCTTCAGTGGAAACTGTCTTCATAGACTTTCTGTGGACTCATGAAAATCCTCAGAGTTCGAAGGAAAGTCTCTGAAGTGTCCGTCTGCTTGAGTTGTCCATACACAGGAAGTTGGGTTTTGCATGTCTTCCGGTTTGCTTAACTCTTGCTGGGTAAATATCTGTTAAATACCTTTCAGGTGTGAGCCCCTGGACTTGGGAGAGAGGAAGAGGTGGGGGAAGGACATGGCGCTTGTGTTTCACAGGTCAGGATTCGAATTCGGGTTTCAAAGGCAACTCCCTTTGACTCTCTCTAGCGTCCGGTATTAAATAGGTTGCCAATCCTGATCCTGATAACGTTAATACTAAGCTAATATCAGTGCTAAAACTTGTACCAATACTGTTGCCGAACCGATACCGATAGCAGTTGCAATAACAATACCTATATTTTTAAAAATTTTATTTTATTAGTTTCAAGTAGACAGTACATTGGTTAGACACTTACACAGCTTATGAAACGATCCCCCTCATCGCCCTTTCTCTCCTCTGGCCCTCCCCCTAGCCATCCCATTAATGCCTACGACACTCCCTGTGCCGTGCTCCCCATCCCTGTGACCATCTATCAACTACTAATTTGTACTTCTTTACCCCTTGACCCCATTCTCCCAGCGCCCCAAGCCCCCTCCCCTCTGGCCGTCACCAGATCGTCCTCTATATTTGTGAGTCACAACAATACCCATTGTAATACTCTGTGGTGGTCAGAAAGGCAGAACCAATTCCTTATTTTAAGGATTGGCTCACACAGTTACGGACACCGGAAAGTCCAGAATCTCCAGGGTGGCCGGCGGGCTGGAGTCCTGCGGGGGCTGGCGTGCCGTCTGAGCCTGAGGGCCGGCTGCTAGCAGAGCTCAGGGGAGCTCAGTCTTGGTTCTAGTCAGGTCTCCAACTGATGGGATGGGACCACCCACATTACGAGGGGACAGTCTGCTCTACTGAAAGTCCCTCAACTTAAATGCTAACCTCACAGAAACACCCAGAATACTGTTCAACCAACTATCTGGGCACTGAGGCCCAGCCAAGGTAACATAAAAATAAGCATCACGTCACTGATGCTACATAAACATCACTGATGTGAACAGTAAAATACGCCAACATCGTATCAGCGAGGCTTCCACTGGAGAAATATAACCAGTAAGATGTGTATGGTACGTCCTCGCTTCAAAACCGATCCCTCGTTGATGGGTTCCGAGGCTTTAAGTGAAACAGGATAACCCAACCGATTTTACTATACACTTATTGATGTAAAGAAGAGTTAAATTCCTACAGCATCTCATCAACATTATAAGGAAATGAGGTTGAATGAAACAATGTTATTCAAGGGTCTCTGTGTGTGTGTGCGTGTGTGTGTGTGTATGTGGAGAGAGAGAGACAGAGAGAGAGACAGAGACAGAGAGATCATGCAAAGAATTGCCTTATACTATTTGGGGCTGGCTGGGCAAGTCTGCAACCTGCAGGGCAGGCCACCAGGGAGGACACATTGGAACTCTGAGGCAGACGCTGATGCTGCATTCCACAGGTGACATTTCTGGAAAATCTCATTTCTGCTCTTAAGATCTTTCAGCTGACTGAATCAGGCCCACCCAGATCATGCAGGCTAAGCTCCTTTACTTAATGGCAACTGATTATAGGTGTTAATCGTAACTACAGAATGCCTTCACAGCAACGCTGGGCTTAGTGTTTGGCCGACTGTTTGGGTACCGCAGCCTAGCCAAGTCGACACGTAAAACTGACCCTCGCAAGTGGATAAAGCGACAAGCACGTGACTTGGCACATTCGTGTGTCCAGTTATTTCTAGCTAGGATGGTGAGAGACACAAAACAGACTGTACATTAATCCTGATATTCTGAAGCTTGTGATATAGTAGAAAAAATAAGGTTAGACTCAAGTATTTCTATGATAAGGTGGTAAACCCAACAGCTTACATTTACCAAAACATTAGAATGTGTGGTCACTGTGTTGAGATCTTCACATATATTTTTACTTTTCATTTGCATACAACTCTATGAGATGGATATTAGTATGTGTACTTTTCAGCAGACGAAACCGAGTCTCAGGAAGTTTTAAGTTATTTGCCTAGGATCGCACGCTGGTAAGTCAGAGCGAGGACACTCGTCGGGGACGAGCCAGCGGTGTTGGCCGAGGCGGAGGGATCCGAGCTTGCAGAGGGGAAGCCGAGGGAGTGTTTGGTGGAGTCAGAGGTGGGGCCGTCCTGGGGGAGGTGGCACTGTGCAGGGCCGTGGTAGGGAGAGGGCTTCGGGGTGGGGGTGGGGGTGGGGCGGGCAGAAGCGAGAATGAGGGCTGAGGAGGAGCAGAGTGCTCCACGAGGAGGAAGAAAGACCTGGGGAGGGGACGTATTCATGGGGACGCGGCACGTTCATGGGGCACCGGTGGCAGTGCCCCCCAGCAGGGAGGTGTGAGATGGGGGGCAGGAAACCCGTCAGATCTGTCCCGCTCATGACGTTTTGAGGGTGAGCAGAGTTCCACTAACGATGCTGAGTTAGGCTTCTAGATCAACAGGGGGCCACCGGAGAAGCGTGAGCAGAACAGGGAGCCCCGGAGGCAGAAACCATGGGGGGATATGGCGGATTAACGTCCATGGTATCCACATGGAGCAGCAGGGCAGAAGAGAGGGAGCAGTGAGGAAGATGGTTCTGATAAGGTCACTTTCCCAGAGCCTGTAATTTTTGTGGCTCATTTGTAGGAAAGTGAGCTTGCGTGCTGTGCTCATGGAACTTTCTGGGACACGTTCTCATGGTTTTCTTAAGTCCTAAGACATGAGGCAAATCGTGGAAAAATGGAGGATTTGACTATCTGAAAGCTGCTAGGCCGAGGCGTTTTCTGGGTGCAAAATGTATAAAATGCTTTGAAAGTATTTTCCACGGCACATTCGGTGACTTCACTCAGCCCTGCTTCCCCGGTCTGTTTAGGTTTGGAGGTCGTAAAGCTTGTCTCTCTCTCTCTCTCTCTCTCTCTCTCTGCCGCTCCTCTCCCGCTCAGGTTCACGTCCAGATAAAACAGCTAATTCAAATACGGTGTAAAAACACCAGCCCCCTGGAGCCCGGCTTTTCATGCTGCGCCCCAAAGTGTGCCTGGGTGTCGGGGGTTGGGGGGGTGGGGGTGGGGGTGGAAGGGGCGGGCCGCGGAGGGCGTTTTTCCAGCGCCGGGGACGAGAGGGGGCGCTTTCTGGAGCGGGGGGAATCATTTGGGGTCACCCAGCACGCGGTGGTCGGTCGGGAGCCGGGAGACCTGCCAAAGTCAGCAGCGGGCGTGAGGAGAGTAAATCACGTTAAGAGGGAGCGGGACAAGATTTTGGAACAGGAAAGAATACGCGGGTCAAACCTTTAACCAGACCTGCAGGGTCGAGATGATGAGATCTAAATGGACTGGGATTTCCTGGGTTTGGGAAAGGTCTGGATGGGATTTATATCTGGTCCTCGGGCCTCACGCTCCCCGGTACATCCCTTTCCGGCCGCCCGCCTGCCCGGGGGGCCTCAGCGGTGGGGCATTTAGAGCAGGATGGGGAGCAAGCCAGAAAGCTCTGGGTTTTGCAGCTATAAATACATTTAACCGGCCGGTGGTTCTCAATTAGTGCCGGAGCGCCCGCTGTGCGCTGCGCCCCCCACAGGCTGCACCGGGCACCGCACGCGATGCCGAAGCGCGGCTTTCCCGCCTTTCCAAACCTTGCTCTTCACATGCATCCCGTCGCATATCTGGGGACACGGCCCAGACGTAATAGTCACAAATAATGGCCACGCAGGCCCTGTAAGGGGGCGCATGTCTCTAGGCGAGTGTGGAGGTGGGCTGGTGGCAGGGGAGCTTTCTCGGCTCACCCCGGCTCTGCTGCTCCATGTGGATGGCGGAGCTGTGCCCCAGGCTGTGTGTCCCCAGGGTGACCCCGTATTCCTGGACTGCAGTGTTGTTTTTTAAACTTAACTGTCCAAGTGCCCTGTGACAGAGGTAGTAGTGGTTATTTGTTCCATCTTACAGACGAGGAAATTGAGGCTCGGTGTGCTGGAGTGGCTGCTCCCCAGCCATGCACGGCAGAGGCAGGACTGTGAGGGTGATGCTGTTAGCCCCATTTTATAAAGACACTGAGGCTCAGGGAGGCTGACTGACAAAGGGACGCGAGGCCACGCAGCGAGTGAGGGTTGAGTTCGGTCTCAAACGCAGGTCTGTCTGAATCCGTGGCATTACCGGGATCCACCTGTTTTGAAGTCCTGTCCTTCCTGCTGCTGTCCTAGAAAAACCCCTAGAAAATGCCTGCCGGGGCCTCGGGAATTGGGAAGATGGCCGCCGCCACCCCCCACCTACATGGAATTGCTCCAGGCTCGACTTCTCATGAGTCTATCCATTTATTCATCCATCCATCCTTCAATCCATCTATCCACTGAAATAATTGGCTTGTGGTCATTGTGTCAGGACCTAAAATGGCTGCTGGCGATGCACCTGTGAATAGTTCCAAACCTGGGAGTCATCTTCGATTCCTATTTTTCCTTATTCCCAGTGTTTCCACATCTTAGTCGGTTGCTGATCCTGTCAACTCCACCTCAAGCCTGGAAACTGTGCCTTTCTCTCCTCTCTATGGCTCCACGCATCCTCATCATCTTGACGATGGCCTCCAGCTGGTCTTTTCCTGTGTCCTCCAGTCCATTCCTCGCGTGACAGGCAGAGCGGGTTTTTCAAAAGCTAAATGAGGTCATTTCACTCCCCAGCTTCAAGTTTCCCAGTGGCTTTTCATGGCACTTAGGAAAAAGACAAACTCCTTACCACAATGGGTAAGACCTTGTACAATCTGCTCCCCGCCCCCCATGAGTCTGATCTCATCTCCTGCTCATCCTCTCTCTCTTTGGGCTCCAGCCACACTAGCCTTATGTCTGTTCTTCTCAAACCCCAAGGTCATTCCTGCCTCAGAGCTTTGGCCCAGCGCTTCCCCTGCTGGGAAGACCAAGTCCGGAGGCTGGCTCCTTCCTGTCGTTCCTGCCCCAGCTCTGGTTAGGCTCCAGGAAGCCTTTCTTGGGGTCCTATCTAAAGAAGCCACCTCATCTTTCTCCATTGCCTTCCTCTATTTTAATCTTCCGGTGTCACCTGTCACTTTCTACTGTTATTTGTAATTGGTTAGTTTTCTTTCAGTGCGATCTCGTGAGGTCAGGCCGTGTGTCTCTTCTTCACGGCTGTATCATCCACACTTAAAACAGCATTTGCACGAGGCGGGCACTCAGCAAATCTTTGACAAGCAAATAAGATGGATAGGTATGCCCCCTGCCTTGATAGAACTTGCAGTTTAGTTGGGGAGATGAAGCATGTTAGGTATATTTTAGCATCACCAGACACCTGATGACCCCGTGACTTCAGACTCTCCCTAATTCTCACCATTGTTTTCAGCGGTGGCCCTTTAGTGCCATGGTCTCTGCTGGCTCCGAGTGACTTTGTCCACATTTAAGGGGAGAGATCAGAGCACAGCTATTCCACAAATGTTTCGATTGGTCCGTCTTTGGGAAAGAGTTCTGGGGATGATAAGAGTTTGAATGAAAGACTTCTGTTGTTCCTGCTCCCTAGGAGGTTAAAGGCCTGAATCTTGGCATCTTTCGTGTTTGCACCTGAGAGTCCTCGCCTGTCCTCTGGAGTCTTACAGGCTAAGTTTGGCATCTTTTCTCCTTTTGAATTAAAATATGTTTAATTCCCAAAGCTTGTAACATACAGGCAGGTCTAGAGAAGAATACGAACTTTTCGAAAGTCCCATTCATCAGACTAAAGGCTGCTAATACTTCCGTATTTTTTTTTTCTTTCTGTATTTTTGGTATGCAGTATGTAATTCCATCTATCTCTACCTTTCCATCTAGAATTTTTCACAAATTTGGGATCACGGAGTCTGTTCAAAGTGGCCCATTTGCAGAATAGGAAGAATCAGTGGGGAAGGCCTGGGGATGAGGGCTGTGAGTGGGCAGGGCCAGGCTCTCGTACGCCCCGTGAGCCACCACACGGAGGCCGGCGTTTACGGTAAGGGCAACGCGAAGTCTTGGAGATTTCTAAGAAAGGGAGTGTCATGATGTGATTCATGTTTTGGGCAGCCCACTCCTACACTCTCCCCGTACTGGAGGCAGGCAGGAAATTAGTAGGCTGTGACAGTGATCTGGGTAAGAGATGGCGGGGGTGCAGAATAGGGACACGGACAGAAGTGGCGAAGTGTCCAGGACTTGCTATTGGGGTATTGGGATGTGAAAGGAAGGGGGGGGTGGTCCTCTTTGTTGCTGAGCGTACGTATCCAAGACTTTCACATAATGACGCTCTAGGTAACCTAAATATTTTAAGAATTGCATCAAAGACACTAGAAAGGGTTTACAGACTTAACAGACGGGGCTAGAAACCAAGCTGCGGTAGTATGACATATTGCCATGATTAACTGCTCTCATAAGAAGAGATGATGACTATTTGATCACTTCATTTTAAGGAGGGGGAGGTGCCTAGGTGTCGGTAAGTTTCCTTCTGTCCAAACAAGAATGATTAACTTCAATTATGGCTGCCTTTGGAGAACTGTGCAGGTCTTTTAGTGTGTTTCAAAGTATTTAATTTAGACATTTTGGAAAAACATACATCTCTATTCATAGCAATGGTTGCTGTTCTGATTTATAAGTTCTACTCCACTGTAAATCATTCAAAATTCAAAAATTAAATTTTATGGCATAACACTTGGATGGCTCTATGCCTGAGCAAAGGGCAAGAGGAATGTAATTTTTCTTACTGCCAATTATGATTGGACCTCTTCGTTACGTCTTTTTTTTTTAATAGAGCAGATGGTTCAAGTCATATGTATATAGAGAGAGGTACACTAATGCTCTGTTAAGAAAAACATTCAAAACTTAACTTTTAAAAAACGGTATGCTTTTCATCATTAGTTCAATCTTATTTAGTTTTAGAATTATGCAACCTAAGCATACTGAGAATTTAATATATAAATTCCCATGTCTAAAGCATAGATGAATGTCTGTGGGGCTTGGCCGTGTAATTGCTTTGGGTGCAAACATGAATTATTCAGTTAACGAGCAGGAATGGCTGTTTATACAAATGTACACAGACATTGTATAAATGTTTCCTTTCTGACATCGCTCCACTCTCTTTTCATATACTTCCCCCTCTCCTAGGAAGACGGGATTAGTTTGGTTTCCTCGTTAGGCAGGAGGGGAGCCGCATCTATTGAGCGACACCTGTGTTCCCGGATGTAGGTATTCTACCTGCACTCTCAACCTCCCTGCAATCCTGGGAGTCGAGCCCTCGTCGACCTCGTTTTACAGGTGGTAAGACAGGGCCGAAGAGGTCCAGAGACTTACAAAGTGTCGCACGAATTCTAAATTATGGAGTCAGGATTCGAACTCAGACCCCACTGGCGCCACCCCGTGCCAGTTCCTCTTCCCCCGATGAGTGACGAAATGCAGAGCTTGGTGGCCTTTGTTCTCACTTCGAGCGAAAGACAACACGTGTTCCTGCTTATTGACCCGACAGAAAATATTTGATGAGTCTTCCTTTTAACGTGTTTTGCTGTTATTTTCTATCCAAGTCGTTATAAGAAAGAAAAGGAAAGCTAGAGAAGAAAAGGAGATTTAATAAGTATCCAGTGAGTACATTCTGGGCACCATGCTGGTTGCTGGGGAGGGGTTCCGAACAGTCCCCGCTTCCAGCAGCGGGTCGGGGTGCACTGGCGCCAAGGGAAGACAGCGCTTCCGTGGTAGAGGCCGGGAGCCAGGAGGGCATGGCTGGCCACACTGCCGGGCAGGAGACAGAGGCCTCACGGTGGCATGTGGACTGGACTTTGAAGATGAATACTATTCAGAGAGGCAGGGCAAGGAGGACAGGATTTCAGGCGAAAGGACCAGAATAAGGTCGACTCACCCCTGAGTAGTTGGCGGCATGTGTTTATCTGACCCCTTATTTTTAGCCTCTTGCCCAGAGTCAAGATTCTGGCAGGTCCTTGTCCCAGATCAGGAGGCTGATCAGGGCCTGGGGACTGGGCCTCGGATCCCGAGGGGAACAGGTGTCTAGAGAAGCAGGTTCGTCTAGTGAGCATTTAGGTCAGCCACAAGGAAGTCTGTGTCCCGACAGCCCGTGAATGCTGTCGGGTTACTGAGCCCTGACAATACTGTAGCTTGAAACCACCATTAGATCTTTTGTGAGACATGTAGATTACATAAAGGAAAAAGGCACCATGAATGGGGTTGGAACAGAGAAGACATGCCACGCTTTTGTGAGAGAGGGGCTTACAGGTTCGATCCTAAAGTTTTGGCAGCTGATGACACCATTTCTTCTGGTGGCTCACTTAATAGGACACGTTCCATGTGCACGTCTCATCTCCCCTCCTTGACTGGGTGCCCCTGGGGCATTCACCTTTGCACGAAGTGCCTTATACGGGAAAGTGGTTGAAAGAAATAGATGACAAGCTGAATGAAGAAGGGATTTCGACAACACAAATAGCATCGGTCCCATTTTACAGGTGAGTAAGAGAAACGGTGGCTCCAGGTCAGAGGTAACACCTTTAGGCTCCTGTCCTAGTTCAGTGCTTGACCTTCCGGATCCTTTTGTGTCCGTGTTCAGCCTGAGCCGTTTCTGCAAATGTCGAGGAGGGAGGTGTTACTCAGACGAGGCTGAGCCGTGCTTCCCACGTCTCTGCATTTGGCCGAAATGCGCACCATGGGACACTCGGCCCTTTGATATTTTCATTTCCTCTTTGACGTTCCTTTTCTTAGAACCGAGAAGTCGGTCTCTCTCAGCCTTTATTCTTTTCCCATAATCGTAGCATTGCCTAATAGCTTTTCGTTAATCACCGTCACACCAAATAGCAAATACTGAGTAGGAAATATTAATGGATCTGTGAATCGTGGGATTTATGCAGCAAATCTAAGAGCACGTATCACAGAGTTCTGCAAACTATTAGGCTCTCCGGTGTTGTTATTATCTTTTAAGTCAGTCTTCGGAGCCTGCTCTTTCTTCAGCGACTAGAAACGCCCTTACACAATAAGTACCTGGACGCGACAGCCTGTGGCAGCCGAACTACTGCAAATACTCTCAGTCTCCATGTTCGATTCTTCCAAGAAAAATCTGGACTCTGGGCTGATGAATCAAAAGCTATTTTCCATGAGCAGAAAACACAGGGGAACTTTTAACCTTTGCTTTCTACATTCCACGCAAAGAGCATATCCATCTTTTTGTATTCTTAATGCAAAGAAAGTATTTATTTTATGGGGACTATTAAGTAAGTTTCCTATGCAGCGCGCCTTCTAGAACACAGACCACGTATGTTACATAAAACAGACAAACTCCCATCCCAAGGGAATCTCTGGTCTTCTCGCTTTCCTTCTCACCTCTCTCAGCTTTGATCTTGACGGAGAGATGCTTTTGCCTAGAGCTGGAAGATGCATAAATCTGAAGGGGAGGAAGAAGCTGACTTCTTGGCTCTGCTCTCTCTGAGAGACTCCAGCTGAGTTTATCAAAGGGCTCCTCTCTAAGAACACGCCTGTTACACCTCGACGTTCTTATGAGGTTTCTGAGCACCTCCCGTCCGCCCTTTGGTTTTTAAAGGCTGATGCGGCTTCTGGGATGTGGGGGATCGACGAGGTTCCTGGGACAGCTCTAGGGGCTTTAAGTTTTCTCCTGTGTCGAATAGGGGGGTGAGAGTAGAGTGCGCTTTTGCTGTAATGGGACACTTTCAGTTGAGAGGGGACAGGATAAGTGCCAGTGTTTTCTGCGTTAGGAGGATTGCTTTCGGACATTCGCCCAACAGTGTAGCCCTATGACAAGGAACCCATGGGCTCCGGACTCTGGAATTTTACCTCTGAGTTTCAAACGCGTCTCACAAAGTCCACTGAAGTTCCGAGCCCTGGAATGAATAACAAACAAACTTATTTTTGCTGAACTTCCAGTATTCCAAGGAGATCAATAAAACCCTCCGGGGTCAGACACTGTGCAGAGACATTCCAGGTTTTTCCTCCCCCTTGTTTCGCCGAGTTTTCCTCTCCCTTGGCCTTGAGGTTTATCTGTCTCAGTTTGTCTAGTTCTTGTCTCCCTAATTCTGCACGGGGATGTGTTGGTGTTTGTGGGGTTTGAAGCATGGTAGAGCAGGGAGCATTTTGAAACCAGACGATTTCGTCCCCGGTTCTAACTTGGTCATTTCTTAGCTACGTCATTTTGAGTATGTGCCTCAATCCTCCAGTTTTCTTCTCTGTAAAAGGGGGTTCACAACTTTGCTGGGTCACGGTGCGACATGGCATATGAAAGCATCAACGCATAGTAGGCACTCAATGGACGCCCCTCTTTTTGGTTTCTATGACATCGAAGGAAGAATTTGAATCGGGGGGGACCTCATCAGGTTTGTGTTTAGAACCATCACTGCAGTGCCAAGTGTGCGTTGGAGGGGTGTATTAGTTACCTGTTGCTGGGGGACAAATGATCAGTTAGCGGTTTAAAACAACACACATTTATTTCCTCATAGTTGCTGTGGGTCTGGAATCCAGGTGTGACCGAGCTGCGTCCTCAGGGTCTCTCATGAGGCCGCAATCAAAGTGTCACCTGGGGCTAGGCTCTCATCCGAAAGCTCAGCTGGGGAAAGACCCACCACCAAGGTCATGTGCTTGTTGGCAGGATTCAGTTCTTCATAGGTTGTTGGACTTAGGACCTCAGTTCCTCAATGGGCTTTCAGCTGGAAGCCACCTTCAGTTCTTTGTCATATAGGTCTCTCCATAGGGCATCTCATACATGGCAGCTCGCTTCATCAAAATCAGCAAGGGGGAGAGTCTACTGTGAAGCCAGAAGCCAGAACCATATGTAATGTCTTCATGGAAGCGGCACCCCATCACATTCGGTGTACTAGTCACAGTTCAAGTGGAGAGGCAGAACCAGTGGGAGGTATCTATTAAGAGATGGATTGTAAGGAATTCGCTACAGATCGTGGGGCTGGCCAGGCCAGTCGGAGATGGAGGGCGGGCCGTCCGGCTGGGCAGGCTGGAGCCAACACTGCCGTCCTCTCCAGCACTCCTCGGGGCAGCCTCAGCTCCGCTCTGAAGGCCTTTCGACTCGTCACCTAGGATAACTTCCCTTGCTTAAAGTCGACCGATTATGGGCTTTAATCACATCTACAAAGTACCTTTCCAGCAGCACCAGGATTTATGGTTCATGGAATAACTGGGGACGGTAGCCTCGCCACGCTGACTCATCAGAAGGCTAGCAGGCAGGGTCAGCTCGAGGGGCCTCTGGTTCCTCATCTGTGAAAGTCGAAATGCTGATACCTGCCTTGCAGCGTATAAATGAGACATAACTGAGCTAACTTCCTCGTCTTCTCCTCCTCCTTGCCTTTCTTCAAGCTTCGCTCCTCAGACAGACCTGCCCATCTCTGCCGCATTCTCGTTTTAAGTGGAGTGACTGAGGAATATCTGATGCCGGATTTCGCATGATAACAAAGTTGCGGAGTTCACATCTATGGCTCAAAATATCTGTTGGGCTATTCACTAGGCTCCAAAGAATTCCTCATTATTCAATCTATTGGAGTCCAAAGGTTGCTATAGATCTACGTAAGTAATAAATGTCACCACCGTTCGGTCAGTTCCCTGACAGACATCGCTGCTTGCGTTGCGTATACACATCTCATTATCAGTGATTCAGGTGATTTCAGAAGACATGAGGGTGTTTCTGTCAGAATCCCATACGAACGGCGGGGCCGGGGAGAGGGGCGGGCGAGGGGAAGCGCTAACAGCAGACGAGGCTGTGGGTTTCATCTTAAAAATGACCAGGGACATCACGGGGTAGAAGTCAGCGGCAGCAGGTCACGTCTTCCCTGTGGGCTCTGTGTTCCTCTTCCACAAACACGAGGATGTTGGCCGAGGTGACCAGAGACCTTGCTGTCCTAACGGTGACGGGAACCATTGATATAGCATGATAGCTCTCACCTGGCCTTGTCCAGGCCGGTCAGGTCATACGGTCACCCTAGCACTGGATAAGTTCTGTGAGTCTGTGAATCTCTAGGGAAGGTTAATATTTACCTGGTACTTTCCACAGGCCACACCTGTGACTTATGGCATAGGTTACATAGCACGATATATTCAAGCTGTCCGCTTCGGCTTTGCTTCTCCCCTGGGTCTCTGCACCCCTCGTGCTCCAGGTCGCATGATACCCTCCCCAGCGACTGGCCAGGGGCAGCTGTCCCATTGATGTGCGCTGCGGCCTCTTAGTTCTTGCATGAGCCTGTGGGGCAGGTAGTAGTGTCCCCTCCCCAGAGAAGAGGACAGAGAAGCTGGCGGGGGTTCCCAGCACAGGGGCCGGTGTGCCCGAGGTGTTTACCGGGCTGCGGGGCAGAGCTGCGGCCCTGGGGGCCCCAGGCCTGCTCCCCATGTCAGGCCCCGGGCGGGGACTTTCCCAGGCACACGCGGCCTCCGGTTGGTACTGCAGGTCAGGCGAGGTCCTTTATAGGCCGCGGGAAGCACAGCTTATTTCTTGCCAGGGGAGTTATTATGGCGGTATCACAGGGTTTACAGGCCCCGGGAACCGTGTCATGGGGCTTTTGAGTTTAAATGGAGGCAATTCATAGGCTCCGGAAGACCTGTAATGTTTATAAGAATTGCACAGTTTCGTGTAACTCTCAGGTGCCTACGATTTGAGCTTTCGTTTCTTGGTCGTTGCGGGATCCTGGCTGTCTGTGCACATCCTGCCCTAACTGCTGGGAGAGATCGCAGAGCTGAATAAAATCTCAATGTGAAGCTCAAAACACAACGCTCTAGACTACTTCGAAAATGTGAAAAATGCCCTTTATTCCTTAGGTTTGGGCCGATTCATAGAACTTGAAAAATTACAGTGAAGAATGCATATTTTGTAGGACAAACGAAACATCACATTTTTAGTAGGAACCAGCCTGGAATCATGCAGCTGACTCCTAACTTTATGTTTATGATGGCTTAAACCTGTGTCCATGTGTGTGTGAGAGTGTGTACATACGTATGTGTGTGTATGTGTATTCATGTCCTGTGTGTGATTGTGTATGTGAATGTGTGTGAGTGGCGTGGGCGGGTTTGTGTGTCTCCTTTCACGGGGGACATCGGGAAAACCCTCTCTGAGAAGCTGACGCTTTGAATGAAGAAGGGAGCCATGTAAAGACATAGCTTCTTAGGCTCAAAGTCCTTGACTTGGAAAGTGTCACGTGTACAAGGAATACAGGGAAGGCAGCGTGGCTAGAGCCTGGTGTTCCAGGCGAGGACGAGGGAACAGGGCAGGCAGAGGGGCGGGCAGGCCCAGACCACGGAGCGTTTGGACTAAAGCTTATGGGACATCACTGGAGGATTTGGATAAGCAAACTAAGGTAATCTGACTTACACCTAAAGAATATCACTTTGGCCGCTGTGGGGAGGCTGGTGAGGAAGCAGGAAGGCCAGACAGACGAATGCCGAATGCCGCAGGAGGCAGGTGAGGGCCGACGATGGTGGGGGGCGGCTGGATCTGCTCTGCCCCCCGGGGGGTTGATGACTCTGCTGATGCATGGATGTGAGGGCTGAGGGAAAGACAAGGGTAAGAGGCCGAGCTTAGGCTTTGGTCAGAGCAAGGCAGTCAGTGGTACGCTTGGCAAAGATGGAGGACACCGGAAGAAGAACTGGTTTGTGGCTGGAAGGTGGCAGAAATCAAGACTTCTTTGTCCGTGTTAACTTTGAGAAGCATATCCCCCTTCCCTTCCCTTCTCTCCTTCCCGTTCTCACTCCCTCTCCTGTTTCCTATTTTTTTTTTCCTCCTTCCTTCCTTCTCCGCTGGCCTAAGCATCACATTAGGTGCTAGTGATACAGAGAAGGAGACAGAATTGTTGCTCTCAAGTAACCCACACACCAGTGTGAGCGGCTGATGCAGAAACAGTTGTGAGGTATTGAAGGAAGTGCCCTAATGAAGCTTTGCTCTTTTGTCATGGAAACAGAGCAGAGGACCTATCTAACTCTGGCCTTTTCAAGGAATCGCATGAAAGAGATAACATTGCTTGACTCGTCTCAACTGTCCTGTCCTGTACCCAATTCCTTATTCTGTTCTCTTAACTCTTACCTTTTCACTTGGCAGCTGGTCATTGATTCTTTAGATATATGCACAGTCTTATATTTCCTGGATTGAGATGCTGACCCCCTTCCTGGCTACCATTTCAGCCCTTTGACTTGGTACGTTGATAGATTATCCTCAGTGTATCAGTAGGTTGGACCTGACCTTGGTTCTGGGACATGGTTCTGTGGTGGCCCCTGATTGGTCCTGACCTGATGGGCAGGGTGTGCAGAGGTTCTACCTGAATCTGGGAAGGGCTTGATGGAGGAGATGAGTCTAGAAGGAAGGGTAGGAATAAGGAAGAGAAACAAGGCAGAGTCCTCATGATCGCTCGGCTCCATCTTTGGGTGTAACAAAAACATATCTCATCTCTCCTCCAGTGTAGCTTCTCTCCGCCGGTTGGCGGGGGAAACTGAAAGTCGTATGAAGATGAGATGGTCTAATCTGCCAGGTTTTAGACTAAATGCAACAGAGTATAACCAAGGTGCATAAGATATTCCTGTTTGCGAGGAGCTCAGAATTCAGTGGAACAAACAGCCATGTTGGTCAGTGATCCTGCGACATGTGATACTTGCTGTAATAGGGGTGTGTTCGTGGTGCCTGGGGTCACAGAGGAAGTAAGGACTAAGGCTCCCAGGGGAATCTGAGGCTGGTGTCACAGAGGAGCCTGTAATTAGGTTGGACACCAACGGATGAGAAAAAGTCTGTCAGGTAGAGATGGGAGGAGGGAATGTGTTCCAGGTACAGAGGCCCAGAGCCCGGAAGAGGCACGTGTTCCAGAACAGGAAAGGAGCTGTGCTGACAGGTTATGGGGCTGGGAAGGGGTGTAGATTGAAAGAAGAGTGGGACCAAATTGTGTAGAGACTTGGACGTACTGGTCAACTGGTGGAGTCATTAATTCATTAAACACACGGTGCTACATCTTGACACAGGTCCCCGCGTGGCAAGACAGCAGCTTCTGCCTGTGCCCTTCCCAAAGAATCCACAGGTAGAGCTGCCAGGGACACAGAAGCCCCATGGTCAGCTTAGAGGCTTATCAGACTCACCATTTTGTAGAAATGGACCCAGGCCCCATTTCCTAAGTGTTACAAATTGAAATTGCCTTATAATGCGGATTTGTTTCAAGTGTGTTCAGTTTTACTATTTTGGAAGGTTATTCCTTCCTTCCTTTCTTCCCTCTTTCCATTTTTCCTTCCTTCTTTCCTTTCTTTCTTCTATAAACTGTAGTTAAACACCTATCATGCACAGTTTCAATATTAACTAGGACACGTGACATGGAGAGACGCGTGGGTTTTGGCGTCGGACGTATCTGGGTTCATATTCCTTTTTTTTTTTTTTTTTACTTTCGGGCTGTCACTTAATGTTTTTTAATCTCCACTTTACCGATCTGTAACATGTGGATAACAATATTTTAGGTTTCGTTGGGAAAAGTCAGACTTAGAGATATGTAGTGACTATTGATTACATTGTTCAAATAATGAAAAATGGTTTTAGACCAACATTTTTGAATTGTTTTTCAGGATTAATTTTGTTCAGGGTATCCTGTATGTGGTAAAACATCAAGCTGGGATGTTTAAGTAATAGTTCAATTAAATAAGATAGCAAATGAGAAAAGAAAACCTGGAATAGTGCCTGGCACATAGTCAGTACTCATCAGATTCTAACTTTTATTACATAATTATCCACAGTTGCAAAATAGTTTGATTTGGTCTCAGGAAAATTGTAAGACAAATTACCTCTTAAAGGCTTTTTTACTATCAAAATATGCTTTTCAGAAACTGGTCTTATTTGGTTTTCAAGCCCACCGTGGTGTGTGTGCGCGTGTGTGTGTGCGTGCGTGCGCGTGAGTGTGTGCGCGTGTGCGTGTGTGTGCGCGTGTGCGTGCGTGTGTGTGTGTGCGTGTGCGCGTGCGTGCGTGTGCGTGCGTGTGCATGTGTGCGTGTGTGCGTGCGTGTGCGCGTGCGTGCGCGTGTACGCACACGCGTGTGCGTGTGTAGCAAGACCCTGTCAAAAGAGAGAATGGGAGAAAGAGAGCTGCATGTGGAAGTTTAAATGACTGTTCAGCAATATTCACTCTTCTTTCCCTCCAATTGTGGGCGGAGTACCCTTCTTAGCCTCTTTGATTTTGAACTTGGCCATGTGGCAGATTTTGGTCAGTTTCCGCTGCTAGAGGATGGAACATAAGCAGAGACCTTAAATGTACTTGTGTGGTTTGGCTTCACTCTTGGCTCCAGCAATTACCATGAGAAGAGCTCCCACGGCGATGAGAGACATGTGGAGTAGGCCTGACTCTTACCTGTGTCCTGTAGCCAAGGCCGGTTTACTCACGGCATGAAGTAGAGTTGCCCCAGCTGACGTGTGGCCCCACGAGCATGAGAACACATGCTTACTGAGGCGGGCACTTACTTTTGGGCTGGCTTGTTATGCAGTGTTACCGAGGGAATTGCTGACTAATACACGGTGCGTGCATCCTTCTAATCGAGTGGTCAGGACGCTGTGTCTCTGCACCCCGGTGTTCTCAGTCAATCCTATATCATTCGTGCCTGTTGCTTGACTTTCATAGACAAACTTTCGATAGTTTTACGTTGAGCTGAACGGACTGAGCTCTTCGAATTTGTAGGTAGAAGTTATCAAAAGTCATTTAGTTCAGTCTCATTTTGCAGATGAAGAAAGCGATTTGGCTAAACTCTCTAGAGGAACACAGAGAGAATGCAGGCATCCTGCCTGGCCTGCTGTCCATCGTTTCCTTTTGTCAAATGGCTTTTAATGCCATGAATCGGATGTTTCAAGGTGCCGTAAATCTGCCCTCGAAACGGAGAAAGAGTCGATAAGCAGATGTGGAGGGAAGGTGAAGGCATCGGGGTGGTGCTGAGGAAGGCTGAAATAGCAGGATGGTCAGGCACTCGCCATGGCTGGAAATAAAGGCTCTTCTGAACTGCACAATCATTGGGCTTGTTCAAAGCGTTTCTTTGGGAAAAAAGGGATAAAATTAAGCCATGGAAAGTTTCGGCCAAGTCATGAAAAAACATTTTCCAAAAGAGCTGTTAATTTGAAGGTGGAATGAGTCACAGCCCATGGGCAGGGCTGAAAATCTCATCAGCCGAATTACTCAAAACTTAACTGGACAATAAAAAAACGTATGGTTAAGGCAAACATCCCTGTAGGGTTAGGCCAAAGAGACACCGTGTTCCTGTTTGAACTCTCCCTTTGTATGTTCAGGCCAAATCGACATGGAAAATTACCTGGTACCTCAAATCGTGAGAATAGTAGGGCCAGATTATTTCAAAATGAGAGAGTTTCCCCATTTCACTCGTCTTCAGGGTTGCTTTTGCTGAATGGTGACCAAACTTTCAATACGTTATTGGGGCAGGCCCGGCGCTTACTAGTTGACAGTTGGAAAATAAAGTTTCTAGGTGAACTTAAACCTTGAATTTCCCCATTTGTAGAAAAGTATGGTACTGTTCAATAACGACAACATTATGATGGAGCTTACTAACTACAAGCGCACAGCCGTGTGATTTAAAAAGAGAAACCTGGTTTTAAAGCATTTTTTTTTTTGGTATATAATGGTCCTTCCATCACCCCCTCTCAAGGTTCCGTACCCACTTCCCATGCGAGTGTGTGTATTTTCTCACACGGAACAGTTCTCAGACACAGCTGGGGGTCCTGCAGCTCAGCTCAATGCGGACACTCTCGACCCCGAGACCGCATCAGGTTCCACGGGGCAAGGGTTCTCCCATGAGACCACCCTCCACTTCAGATGCCCATCGCAGGTCCAGGTTGTCACTTGTGCTTCCGAATGGGTGGCTATACATCAGAGGTTGCCACGACCCCCTCCTTGGGTTAATCGATTTTCTAAGTGGCTCACAGAATTTAGGAAACTCATTTGCTCACTAGATTACTGATTTATCACAAAGGATATTACAGGGTACAGATCAACAACCAGGTGAAGAGATACACAGGACGAGGTCCCAGAAAAGGAGCTTCTGTCCTCTTGGGGTTTGGGGCTGTGGCATATGGATGTGTACTGGTCCTACTTGGAAACTCTCCATACCCTGTCATTTTGGGTTTTTATGAAGGCGTCATTACATAGGTATAATTAATTCAGTCATTGGCCGTTGGTGATTGATTCAACCTCTAGTCTCTTTGCCCACCTGGGAGGTCAGGGGAGTGGGAATAAACTTTCCGACCCTCTAATCACATGGTCGGTTCTCCTGGCAACTGGAGCTCACCCTTAAGTGCTATCCACAAGGCACCTCATTAACCAAACAAAAGACCCCTTTATAGCTCTCATCACTTAGGAAATTCCCAGGTTTTTAGGAGCTCTGTGTCAGAAACGGGACAAAGACCAAATATATACGTCTTACTATAAATTGCAATTTCACACGCTCCTTAATTTTTGTTTTAAAAGAAAACAAATTGAGATATGGTGCCCATATCACGATAAACTGTAAAATCCCTGGCGTTTTTACAGTCATTCCTTCACTTCTCAGCTCAACCACGAGCCCTCAGCGAAGCCCTTCTCACACCCTGGTTTAGGACAGGCGTGAGGCTCGCAAAGTCAAATTGCCCTTTTCAGGGCATTTATGTCATCCTGGCGTTGTGCACTCAGTGATGAGATTGTTTATTAACATCTGTCTTTCTCATTCGTCTGTAAGCTCTTCACTTAGAGCCTTTGATTCGGTGACAAATGCCCGAGGGATCGGACTGAAGATGGACACTCTTGGTTTTTATTTATTATTTCTCTTACTTCTTTCTTGAGGCATCTGTTCGTAGCCTTTCCCGTGTCTCTTGTGAAATGGCCTCTCCAGGGGCTTGTAGTTATCCACAGCTTAAGTCCAGCCTCCCGCTCCGGGTCCTGAAGACTTCTCAGCCATAGCTCCTCCTCACTTCCTTTCTGGACTCTTTCTCCCCAGTTCCTACCTGGAAGTCAACTTTCCAGCCACCACTGAGCCCTTCAATTTTTATACTGGCGATCTCTTGTCTTTTTCTCCTTCCTCTGTCTTGCCCATGTTTTTCTTTGGGTTTGTATGAGCTTTCTGTGGCGACTGTAACAAATTACCACAAACTTGGTCACTTCAAGCAACAGACGTTTATTCTCTCTTAGTTCTGGAAGCCAGAAGTCTGAAATCAAGGTCTCCATAGGGCCGTCAATTCTCTGGAGGCTCCAGGCAATGAGCCATTCCTCCTGCTTCTGGTGCTGTGGCACTCCTTGGCTTGTGGCCATCTTTCTGCGATGTCTTCACATTGTCATCTCTGTGTATGTCTTCTCTTTCCTATGTCTGTCTTATAAGGATGCTTGTCATTAGATAAGGACCCACCTGGATAATCCAGGACAATCTTCTCATTTTAAGAGCCTAATTTAATTTCATCTGCAAAGACCCTTTCCCCTAAATCGTAGATTTCAGGGATTAGAACAAGGATATTTTTGGTGGGAAGTAGGGAGGGACCA
Organism: Pteropus vampyrus; assembly: GCF_000151845.1. Lineage (NCBI taxonomy): Eukaryota > Metazoa > Chordata > Mammalia > Chiroptera > Pteropodidae > Pteropus > Pteropus vampyrus. The sequence goes on along the minus strand of NW_011888944.1, from coordinate 2,110,011 downwards.
CCACTCAGCTCACTCACTACAAGTCCTAATATTTTTTTCTCATGGATTTAAATGGCTTTTATTTTGTTGTTGTTTTTGGCTAGTGGCAGTTTGTCTCAGTTACTCTATGCTGTATTGACGTGCAGTCCTGTAGAATTCATGAGTGATTGGGTTCTTCCTGAGATACGCTACAATAGCCCAAATCGATGAAGAGGAATTCCAATCCTTCTGCATATCTCTAGAAGAAATTAAAGGGGACCCTCTACATAATGCTCAGCAACGTGTTTCATA
>NW_011888944.1:2100808-2104671 GCF_000151845.1 Pteropus vampyrus | reverse complement strand
GGAATTCACAGTGCCCATTAGAAAAGATGAAGGATTTGTTCGCCATTATTTAGATCGCTTTTCCCCCCAAACTTATAGGACCATGGAATCTAAAGCATCTAAGAAGTTCGTAATATTATTAAACATATTTTAGGAAACATTAACTCAAATTCATACCCTAAGGTCATCTTCTGGGGCAACAGTTGCACACTGACCCATGTTTTTTGTCTGTTTTTAGATTTAAATTAACATCTGTAAATCTGGAGCTTTCTCCTAAAAATGGGGTTGGGGCTCCTTAAATTCCTATTTGGTATGAATTGGCCGGAACCGAATGGCGTCTGCTGAGTTTGAAGCGGGGAAGTGCTCTCCCGGCTCGCCCAGATCCCCACCATTCTCTGCTACCCCCCCAAAGGGAGCTAAGGGTCAGATGCCTTTTACTATACGCTTATGCTCTCATTTTCTCTGTGAGAAGAGAAAGACTGCTCTCTTGGAAATAGGGATAAAGACCCGTAGGCTTGGAGGCTGTGTTTCAAGAGAAAAGTGGGAGCCGGCATCTTGAGTTTCTTACGGTCATCCTCCATCATCCATAGGGGATAAATTCCAAGACCCGCTAGTGGATGCCTGAAACCGTGGATGATACTGAATCCTATATGTGCTATGCTTTTCTCCTATACATACATTTATAAATTGTGCACAGTAAGAGATGAACAACGACGAATAACGAAATAGAACAATTATGCCATTTTACTGTAATAAAAGTTACGCGAAAGTGGTCTCCCTCTCCCTCCCTCAGAATATCCCGTTATGCCGCACATACGGCCCGGATACACTGCACAAAGGCGCGATTCACGCCCTGGGCGGGACAGAGCAGAACGATGTGAGATTTCGTCACTCTCCTCGGAGCGACATGCAATTTAAAACTTACGAATCGTTTATTTCTGGAATGTTCCATCTCATATTTTTGGGCCATGGTTGACCATGGGGAAACTAAAACTGCAAAAAGTGTGAGGGCGGATAGGGAGGGACCCCCGTGTGTGAGTGGCATCACCTCTTCCGTGGGGGTTCGCGTGCCCGCCGTGGAGACAAAGCATAATCCCAGGCAAAGCTCATCAAAGGGAACAAAAGACCTTGACCCTCCAGGCCTGAACCTGCAGGTCCCCTCACTCAGGAGTCCCCCTGGAGGGGACAGGCTCTTAGGACAGCCTCCTCTAAGGAAGGAGTCCTCACGAAAATGAGAAGTTTGTGAGTCGATAACGTGGATAGTTGGATACGGGGAGGTGGCCTCCTTTCCTGCTGGACCGGACGGCATGGACACACAAGTAAATAACTGGACGGTGCAGGTGTATCTAATACGCTTGTGGCAAGACCCGCTAAAGCTGTTATGGCCGTTCTGGGGGTGAGAACTGGGGTTCCCCCCAGAGGGAAGAGAAGCGAGGGATGTTGCAAAGGTTCTCGTAGGCTCAGGCCCACTGGGTCTGAAGGATATTAGTGGGCTCTGGTCCACCTCTTCTGATACCTAAACTTGGACAGATTTTTTTGCATTAAGATGCAGTGACAGGTAACCCCAAACAGGTGTAGTTTTATTTTAAAGGGTGGGAGGGGGCACAAAAACTTAAGCCAATGGGGGGCGTCTATAATGGGGGAGCTATACTGGGGGCGTGGCAGAAGCCAGGATGGCTGGGAGACCATCTCGTGGGAGAGCTGCTCATTCTTTGCATCCTTCTAAGCCCATGGGGCTAAGGGACTGTGGTGACGCGAATCCAGTGCTCTCGAGCTGGCCAGGTGTTGGGACCCGGTTGTCGAGAGCGCTGATCATGCGTTCTTCCTGGTTCAGCCTGTCTTCACGGAACTGTCGGCTTTCCTCGAAAGAGTTAAAGTGACCGTTAACTGTGACCAGGGCAATTAAAAAGTCATTTGGCACTTGGAGAATCATCTGGCTCCAGATTTGAAGGGGCCTCGAATAAGACCTGTGGGTCCTTTAGGGAACCAGATGACGTTGTTATTGGTGTGAAAGGAGGGTGAGGGGTCCCGGGGTCACGGGCTCACCCAGGGAAGGTAAATCTTCCTGCGCCGAGTGAAGGCCCGGCCATCGCCCTGTGATGGGGACTTTATATACAGGATCTGACTTGCGGTTCATTCAACGGTTCCTGCTTTAGCCACCAGTGCCCAGGAAGGCAGATCTGTGCAATCTCATATTCCAGGAAGTAAATGTAACAGTGTCACAGGCCAATGAAATTGACTAGTCTGACAGGAACACACAAACAACCAGGACGTGAGGCGGCTCCCCGCATCCCCCCGCCGTGTTTACTTAGGAGTACAGGTCCATTAAGTGCTCCGCGATGGCCTTCTGATAATATACCCACCTTTGCGGGGCGGCCCCGGCTAGATGTCTGCCCCCAAATGTGACAGCTGACAGTTTTGGATACACTTAAAGATAGACTTGTCGCCCACGGAGCAGAGGACAGAAAGCATACATTTTAACGTTATGGCCTCTCTAGCTCGTGCTTAGGAGCGAGTGGTTCTTCTCACTCCGAGTGTGTCAGAGGTCTCTTTCCCCGTGAGAATGTTGTAAAAGCGGGCACCAGAAATCGGGCATCTATGCTGGAGGGAGCAGCGTTTCAGCACATGTTTAAGGGTGAGATGTGTGCACTTCATCAGTGGTGTGAATTTTGAGGGATATGAAGGTTAGGCAGAGACCTCAAATTCTTCGCTATCTCGAACTTTGATTCTTAGGGGCCAAGTGTCTGAAAGTCGAGAGTGTGAATCATAGGTTCAAGGCCACAGCCCACCTACTAAGTCACATTTTTGTCAGTCCCCAGCAAGCACCCAAACGCTCTCTCCACCCGAACTTCACCCCTCCGTCTTGTGTGTTGCTCCCCATCCCCCACCCTGCTAAAATGACCTGTCTTTGATCTTTTACTTTCATTGATTTACTGATTGATTCATTCATTCACCTAATTTTAACAGGGGATACTGCAGTGAAGAACTCAGGAAGCTCCCAGTTCTTGTGGAGTTGACACTTTGGGGGGGAGAAACAGATAATAAATAAGTAAATCAGTTAACGAAGATTGATATATGTCATGAGTGATGAAGTCTTTGAAGGAAGTGACACAGGCTGATGGGGAGGAGAGCGGGTGCGGAGGGGGCCTGATTTTAGTGGGGTGGTCAGGGAAGGGCTTGCTGAGGACGGAGCCCCGAGCTGAGATGTTGGGGGTTGGGGGGGCGGGATGTGGTTTGTAGGCAGATGCTCCATTTGGAGAGGCAGCCAAGGGCAGGTTCAGATTGGAATTGGTTCGAGAAACACCAGGAGGCCTGGGAGGCAGGAAAGGCGTGAGCCAAGGGGGCCTGTAGGAGATACGGTCATGGAACTAGGGAGGACCAAATGCACTGGGCTCTGAAGGTCATGGTTAAGGGACTGGGATTCAATTCAAGGTCGGGGGAGAAGCCGAAGGATTGGGTGAGCGATGGCGCCATGTGATCAGATGTGCATCGCATCGTGCCGTGTCTCATATTTTTAGGGCCAGTTCAGATGTAGGCTGTGCTGCGACACTATGCAGCAGAATAAACCTCTCCTGGGGTCCTGGACTCCGAGTGTGACCGTGGATGAACGGGACCTGCTCCTCCTCTCCCACCGCCTGTGAGCTTTGCGAGGGCAGGACGCCGGCCTGGTTCTGCACGGAGCTGTGCACACAGTGCCTAGTCAATAATGTCTACCGCATCGACCTTAAGTAGTAGCTCCTGGAGGTTAGCAACGTTTGCCCGGTGTATTTTGTCAAATTCCAAAGGGCCTTTAAGAAGAGCTCTTTGATGACGAGCCGGGTTCTTGACCGAGTGGTATTAATGGATCATCCTACAGATGGCTCTACTCGCTGGGAGCCAGTTAG
>NW_011888944.1:2097404-2100758 GCF_000151845.1 Pteropus vampyrus | reverse complement strand
TATTTTAAGATTTGATTTTAATTACTTTTTGCAGCATACTAGATTCAAAGAAATAGGCCTTTGAAATGGGCCTTTCAGACAGGCAGGTGGGTTCCCTGGGACGAAAAACATTTCAGAGGGACTGTGAAATCGTTAATTTGTAACACTTTGAAAAAACTAGAAGGAAATGGAGGTAATTCTCTAATTTCTACATGTGTAGCGCATTTCTGAGCATAAAAACGGTGCGAGGAATTGCAAATGTGAAAGAACGCTCATGTAACAACCATCAAAATTGTTTACATGTCAAAAACATGTAAAAACATCTGCTAAATCTAAATGCAAATGATGACGTGGGAAGAGATTTCAAAAACTGTTAAAGTTTTCATATCCTTAATAAACAGAGTTGATATTCCTCCCAATTGGGAATCAACAAAGGATGAATTAAAAAATCCCCACTCCCCGTGAAATGCAGTGAGATGATAAAGGCAGACGGAAAACACTTTTTTTTTCTTAAAAGATGGTGACAACATTTCTCTTAGGGAAGAGAGCTATCTTTTGTTTAGAAAAACTGTTTATAACCTATCTAGTTCTAAAAAGTTAGATTTTGGCTGCTTCTTTATAGTTTTACATATCTGGCATAACGGTAGTATTTTTTAAACCAAAATAAATTAAATAAACCGTAGTTTTAAAAAAGATTCTCCCAACACAGGATGCGGCCCACCCACGTGTCCGTCTTGACTCTGTCTCCGTCAGCGTCCCCTTATCAAACCCTTCCAGGAGTGAGTTCAGGTTGGTCTTGGCAAGAACAACTCCATTTATTATTTCGCATGACTCTCTGACTTGATTGCACTCACGTAGGCAGTTCTGCTTCATGGGATACCGCCTGGGCTGGAGACGGCCGGAGGCGAGCCGAGCTGGAACCCCCAGGATGGTGCAGTCTCATGACTGATGTTTGCGCTGGCTGTTGGCCGTGAGCTTAAGGGGACCTCCTGGTGGAAGCCCCAGCTCTCTCTATGGGGTTCTCTCCATGAGACTGCTTAGGCTTCCTCACTTCGCGGTGGCTGGGTCACAAGAATGAGCCCTCCAAATTCATGCACAAAGATGCTATAGGTCTCTTAATGCTTAACCTTGTAAGTTACCGAATTAGTCGGTTCTCCAGAGAAGCAGAACCTGTAGAACGTGCGTGCGTGTATATGTAAAGAGATTTATTGTATGATTATGGAGGTTGACAAGTTCCAAGATTGGCAGGTGGCACGCTGGAGACCCAAGAGAGCCGATGGTGTAGTTTCAGTCTGAAGGCCGGTAGGCCCAAGACCCAGGAAGAGTCGATGTTTCAGTTAGTCAGAAGGCGGAAAGAAAACTTATATGCCAGCTCGAAGGCAGTCAGGCAGGAGGAGTTCCTTCTTACGGGAGAGGGAGGGTCAGCTTTTTCGTTCCCTTCAGGCCTTCAGCTATTTGGACGAGGCCCACCCACGTTAGGGAGGGCAACCTGCTTACTCAGTTTACAATTCAAGTGTTAATCTCATCCAGAAACGTTCCCATGGACACATCCAGAATAAGATTTGATTGAATACCTGGGCCCCCCCGAAGCCAAGATAAGTGGACACATAAAATTAATCATCACAGTTATGTGGAATTACTTCTACTGTTTTCTGTTGGTCCAAGTTCATTACCAGCTAAGATTCAAAGGGAGTAGAAAGAGACGACACATCTTTCAGAGTCTGTGTGCTTCACCATGGAGAAGCGATGATTTCTCTGTGAGATGTGCACAGTTGGGTCCAAGCTCCTATCTGTTGATTTAGAATGAAGAAGGTGGAGCCCAGGAGGATGCCTTTTTACAAAGCTTCCTCTAAGGCTATGATTGCAATCGTAGTCTAAGACCCCACTTCCCAGGCGGTGGGAAACAATCTGCCTGTTGGTTTTGGAGTCTTCGCCAACTCTGATTTTCCCACGGGATTCAGACTGCGTTATCCAGCGCCATTATCTCTGCCTTTGCCTTTATTTTCTGCTTTTCTAATCCTGTGTCAATATTGACACCTTGCGATGAGTCCACCTCATTTCATAAAATAATGGCACTTTCTCTTATTTTTTTTTATTTGATCCTTTCTTTTTTGAAAGTGTGCAAATTTATTTAAAGATATATTTTTTAATTTTAAAATAATTTTACATTTAGGAAAGTTTTAAAGACAGCACAGAGAGTTCCCATATACTTGTCGCTCATCTTTCCCTGTCCCTAACAGGTCGACATGGAACATTTGTCAAAACTGAGTCATTTACGTGGGTTTAATACTATTCGTTAAACTACAGATTTTATTTAGAATTAAGTTTTCCTATAGTGTCTTTTTTTCATGCTACAGGATCGAATCCAGGAATTTGATTTTATTTAGTCATTTAGTCTCCTTAGTCTCCTCTGACCTATGACAGCCTCTCACTTTTCTTGTTTTTATGATCTTGACAGCGTTGAGGATTACTGGTCACATATTTTATAGAATGTCTCTCAGTCGAGTTCATTTGATGTTTTTCTTTTTTTCCACGATTAGATTGGGGTTTCGTGTTTGGGGAAGAATTCTACAGAGGTAAAGTACACTCATCACTTGGTCAAGGGAATGTCCCCCAGATTTCTTCACTATAAAGTTATGATTAATTTCTCTCCCTATTCTAATCTTTGGAGGTGGGTCACTAAGTCTAGCCCCCCTCAAGGGGAAGGAGGTTAAGCTTCATCTCCTGGAGAAGGGAGTATTGACATATGTTACTGGGAATTCTTCTGTAAGGAAGATTCCAAACAGTATATGTTTGGTCTTTTAAATCCAGGAATTTTCAAACTGGGGACATTGGATAAAAAGGACGATCGTAACGGTGTTGCTCAGGACAAAATCAAGGACCAAGTCCCCCCACGGGTACCACAGTTACACGTCTTCCTTCCTTCAGCTAGGCCTCCAACACGAGTGCTCTCAATAAGCTTTACCGCAGTATCATGAGCTGTCTCAATAAAGATACTTTCCTGAATTTTGAGGGTCCGTAAGTCAGCTGCCTAAACCAGACTTTTAAAAACCAAGTGAAAAAGATCATACCATGCAAAGTACAATTGCCAGCGTCTCCATGGAAACTGGAGTACAAAAGGGCTGTTTGCCTAGAGAGGTCTGTTTATTTTATTTTAATTTTTTTTTTTAAACTATCAAGAATAACCCTTTGAGATGTGACATTCTGTTTTCACAAGAGCACTCAAGGTGTCAGACAGAGTCCAATTTTATATTCCTTGAAAATAGAGCACGCTGGAGTGTTTGCCGGACTTTTCAACATGTCACTTCCAACCAATTTTATGTACAAATGGGTTACAGTCCCATGAAAATATTCAGAAAAAGAGGAAACTGTTTC
>NW_011888944.1:2095139-2097354 GCF_000151845.1 Pteropus vampyrus | reverse complement strand
GAAGATTGATATATGTCATGAGTGATGAAGTCTTTGAAGGAAGTGACACAGGCTGATGGGGAGGAGAGCGGGTGCGGAGGGGGCCTGATTTTAGTGGGGTGGTCAGGGAAGGGCTTGCTGAGGACGGAGCCCCGAGCTGAGATGTTGGGGGTTGGGGGGGCGGGATGTGGTTTGTAGGCAGATGCTCCATTTGGAGAGGCAGCCAAGGGCAGGTTCAGATTGGAATTGGTTCGAGAAACACCAGGAGGCCTGGGAGGCAGGAAAGGCGTGAGCCAAGGGGGCCTGTAGGAGATACGGTCATGGAACTAGGGAGGACCAAATGCACTGGGCTCTGAAGGTCATGGTTAAGGGACTGGGATTCAATTCAAGGTCGGGGGGGAAGCCGAAGGATTGGGTGAGCGATGGCGCCATGTGATCAGATGTGCATCGCATCGTGCCGTGTCTCATATTTTTAGGGCCAGTTCAGATGTAGGCTGTGCTGCGACACTATGCAGCAGAATAAACCTCTCCTGGGGTCCTGGACTCCGAGTGTGACCATAGACGAACGGGACCTGCTCCTCCTCTCCCACTGCCTGTGAGCTTTGCGAGGGCAGGACGCCGGCCTGGTCAGCTCTGCTTCTGCACGGAGCTGTGCACACAGTGACTAGTCAATAATGTCTACCGCATCGACCTTAAGTAGTAGCTCCTGGAGGTTAGCAATGTTTGCCCGGTGTATTTTGTCAAATTCCAAAGGGCCTTTAAGAAGAGCTCTTTGATGACGAGCCGGGTTCTTGACCGAGTGGTATTAATGGATCATCCTACAGATGGCTCTACTCGCTGGGAGCCAGTTAGGGTGAACTCACCCAAAAGAATTTATTCAGATTACTTCCTGCGCTCGGTTAGTTTCCTGCAGATGAGTTTAGCATGTTTCTTAAATGTGTCAGTGTTCAGGCAACGAAAGCAAGATTAAGAGCCCAGACTCTGCGTTGCAGGTCCCAGAAAAAAAACGTACGTTTTAATGGCTGCTCCCCCAACTTCAAAATTAAACATATTACATTCTTGGGAGTACGATTTCAGCTTCTTTACATTTATGACACAAATGGAACCATTCGCCCTCGCTTCAGTCTATAAAGGCAGGACTCATTAGAAGGAGGAAATTTCCTTTATCGTTAATAGGCCACACTCACATGATAAAACCCGTCTCTGCTCCTCCCACCTCCTTCCCCAAAACTTCGATTCTCATTTTAAGCAGTTCCCACATAGACTATTTATCTTCCACATTTTCCCAACTCTCAATGGCACCATTATATCCTTTATTTGGAATCATAAAACTTTGAGAATGAAAAAGAAGCAAATTAATCCTCCTTGGGGAGCAAAGGAAGACAGATCCTGCCAGCTTTTAAATTGTAGGATTGGACTGACCTGCAAACACAGTTTTCTTTTTCAACAACTTAGCCGGTGTGGGGGGCAGGGGGGAGGAGATGAATGGTTATGACAGAGAATCCCGAAATAAAATGCAGAATTACGCAAACGTGTTAAAAACTGACATCGCGAAATAAAATCGGTTGAAAGCCTGAGGAATACACAAGGAAGACTGGAAGGGGAGCATGCTGAAGCCACGAACGGCTTACTCTGCTTTTATTATTCACAACGGAAAAATAATCTCGATCATGATGTGAAAACCACCATATTTGTGGATCATGCCAGATTGAAACGCTTTCAGGGAAGAAGTGTGGCCGGGACGACTGAACGCCGGCTGAAGAGGCGAGGGCTCGGTGTCCCGAATCCCGTCGCGGACGCTGGCTCGTCCTGTCCAGTCGTACAAGTCACTTAACCCCCGATGACTCCTTTCCCGTCGCCAGGATGGGATGAAGGAGTCGGCCTTTCCTCTCGGCCTGAGATCTGGACTCCTAACCGCCAGTGGGATAGGACGCTTTGCACTTGCCCTTCGCTCTGAGGGGTCTCAAGGTCTTTGTGCAAACGAGGGGTAACAGTCAGTTAAGGAGCCGGCTGCCAGCGGAGCGGCCGGCGAGGAACCCCAAGGCTGCAGAGTGCCTCGGGATGCGTCTCCGGGCTCAGGTTCTGGAAACAGATTCTATGGCTGGTAAAGCCTTTACTTTAAAATTTTATTTTATTTGTCTTCCTTCTTAAATTGTGAGGTAGAGTCCCTGGATAATTTCAGAATATTTTTAAACGAAAGTCATAGATCTGAGAAACAGTATACAAGCAGAATATT
>NW_011888944.1:2092732-2095089 GCF_000151845.1 Pteropus vampyrus | reverse complement strand
GGGGGGCAGGGGGGAGGAGATGAATGGTTATGACAGAGAATCCCGAAATAAAATGCAGAATTACGCAAACGTGTTAAAAACTGACATCGCGAAATAAAATCGGTTGAAAGCCTGAGGAATACACAAGGAAGACTGGAAGGGGAGCATGCTGAAGCCACGAACGGCTTACTCTGCTTTTATTATTCACAACGGAAAAATAATCTCGATCATGATGTGAAAACCACCATATTTGTGGATCATGCCAGATTGAAACGCTTTCAGGGAAGAAGTGTGGCCGGGACGACTGAACGCCGGCTGAAGAGGCGAGGGCTCGGTGTCCCGAATCCCGTCGCGGACGCTGGCTCGTCCTGTCCAGTCGTACAAGTCACTTAACCCCCGATGACTCCTTTCCCGTCGCCAGGATGGGATGAAGGAGTCGGCCTTTCCTCTCGGCCTGAGATCTGGACTCCTAACCGCCAGTGGGATAGGACGCTTTGCACTTGCCCTTCGCTCTGAGGGGTCTCAAGGTCTTTGTGCAAACGAGGGGTAACAGTCAGTTAAGGAGCCGGCTGCCAGCGGAGCGGCCGGCGAGGAACCCCAAGGCTGCAGAGTGCCTCGGGATGCGTCTCCGGGCTCAGGTTCTGGAAACAGATTCTATGGCTGGTAAAGCCTTTACTTTAAAATTTTATTTTATTTGTCTTCCTTCTTAAATTGTGAGGTAGAGTCCCTGGATAATTTCAGAATATTTTTAAACGAAAGTCATAGATCTGAGAAACAGTATACAAGCAGAATATTGCAATTTCAAAGGATCTCAGAGACAGTCATCTTGTAGAGGAGGGACTCGTAGATGCAGAAAGTTTAAGTGACGTACCCAAGCTCACGGAACCATACAGCTGGCGGTTGCTGCTGGCTTCGAAACATGAATTCGACGGCAGCCTAGTCAATACAGTAATTTGAACAGGAATCGTTGCAGAAGGCTGATTACACCAGAGTTTTCTCCATAACAGTCAATTTGATAATGGATCAGAGAGATCCTAAGGCGATGTTGGATAATTTCTTTTATCGTGAAAGAAGTCGTCTGAATCTTAAAGGGGGCATCATTTTCAGAAATGATGGAGGCATAGCTGTTGATCGCGATATTTAAATTGCAATAATTTTTAAGTTTAGTTTAAATTTTTCCTCCCTCCCTTCCTCCTTCCCTCCGTCCCTCCCTCCCTTCCTTCCTCCCTTCCTATTTCTTTTTCTACCTCTCTCTTCTTTAAATTTTTTTTTTTTTTTTTTTTTAATTTGAAGGGAAGTTCTGGAGAAAAACTGAGCAAATCTGGGCACCGTTGACTGGCGCTGAAAGAAAAACCGAGAAAGGGAAGGAGCCGATTCACCTGGTGAAGAGGCAAAGCTCCCTGTGATTTACTCTGACTTGCTGATTTTCAGAAGGAAATTAATAAAATTGATTCCAGCAAAAACTTTAAGTGGACAAATAGAAGAAAAACAGATCAAGAATTGTGAATATTCAGGGCAGAGAGAAAGTTCTTAGAGAAATCTTTCCCTCAGGGAGAAATAAATATTTAGGAGAAATCACTAACTCTGAGGGTCGTTAAAGCAAAGATTCCCTCACAGGATGGAAGCAAACACTCCCACCAACTATTAATTCCAGTTTCTAGACTTGGTGGCAGTAACATGATTAGTTATTGTGGGTTCTGGAAGAAAGCAGGAACTTTGGCAATAAAGCCCTGGCAATATGTATTTTTAAGTTCTGTAAAAGATGTGGAAAGCAACTTTTTTTTTTCATCCCGGGGACTAGAAATAATACACCTGCAAGGACAGATGAATGGCATAATGTTGGCATTCAATGGGGCATTAAACATTTTGCGCCACGTTTATGGGGTTTTCCTGTCATTAATTCTATGTAAAATAAACTTTTAAAAAATGTTTTGTTGTGTTTTTGGACCACGTTTATTTTTCACCAGCTTGCTTTTCTTTGCCGTTTTTTTTTTTCTTTGCCAGGTTTTCATGTCTATTATGCGCGCTTGCATCCGTCATCCCCTTGGCTGATTTCCTAACCGGCCTCCCTCTGCTGGAGCCTTCCCTTTTCCTTCCCCGACCCCCTTGCCATTTTTTCTTTCGTTCCTGCTGCACGTGTTCGGACCCATGTCAGGCCGGATGTGGTCGGTTCCGCTGGCCGCGGTCGCTGTGGTTTGCTTGTGGCGCCCTGGGATTGGCAAGGCCTGGGACAGGCTGTCCAGGAGCTGCAGAGATTGGGGCCACCTGAGCCTCTCTGTTAACAGGGCGTCCATTCTACAATGGACTGTGATGGCAAGGCCTTGCGTTTGTTTCTTCCTCGTTCAACTTGGGCCTTCCTCCTTAAATTTGTCCGGCTC
>NW_011888944.1:2090804-2092682 GCF_000151845.1 Pteropus vampyrus | reverse complement strand
GGCCCTCTGAGCCCCATTCAGCAACACCAGACACTTGCAGATCTGCAGGATAACCCATCCTCACGCCTCTCTGTCTCGCCTGTGTCAGGGCTTCTTAGCCTCAGCTCTGTCGACGTCTGGGATGGATGCAGCTTGCTTGTGAGGGTCGCTCTGCGCATCGCAGGCTATTTAGCAGCATTCCTGCTCTCTGCCCAGTAGATGCCCGGAGAAGATCCACCCCTCTCCATTATGACGAGAATGTATCCAGATCCTGCCAAATAGATAGCCCCTGTGGGAGCAAAACTGCCCCCAGTTGAGAAGCCCTGGTGTATGACATATCTCTGCCTGGAACGCTGTCGCCCTTGCCTGTCTGGCAAGCTCTTGAAGTCTTTCTTAATTCTCAACTCTGGGTGCTCCTCTGTTATTCCTAGAGCGCTCCGTGCAGACCTGGTTAAAGCAACTGTCTTGCCTTTCTGCATGTTTCTGTCTGCACCATTACCTCTCTCTCATACTGGAAGTGTTCCAGAAAGAGGCACATGTCTCTGCATCTCTGTTTCCCCCATATCGAATGTTCATTGTGCTTGGAAGGCAGGACCGACCCGGGTCAAACCGTGAGGCCCCCACACGAGGCCCCGCAAACGAATGCCTTATTACCAGGAAGGGCCTTGTCCCCACACCTCAGTAAAGCCCGGAGCTGGACTGGGCTTTACATGGACCCCCAAACCTTCTTCTGTACCCCTGGCCTGAGGTCAACAATGCGAGCAGTGTGGGCAGCTTCTGAGATCTCCTTTCCCTGGGCTAGTACCCCCAAGCTTGTTCTGTGGCTCCCCAGGCCCTTGACCGTCTTAAAGAAAAGGTCTCATGGTCATCGATGCTCAGGAAAATTTGTCTTGTTCATGTTCCTCCCTGGAATTCACAGTGCCCATTAGAAAAGATGAAGGATTTGTTCGCCATTATTTAGATCGCTTTTCCCCCCAAACTTATAGGACCATGGAATCTAAAGCATCTAAGAAGTTCGTAATATTATTAAACATATTTTAGGAAACATTAACTCAAATTCATACCCTAAGGTCATCTTCTGGGGCAACAGTTGCACACTGACCCATGTTTTTTGTCTGTTTTTAGATTTAAATTAACATCTGTAAATCTGGAGCTTTCTCCTAAAAATGGGGTTGGGGCTCCTTAAATTCCTATTTGGTATGAATTGGCCGGAACCGAATGGCGTCTGCTGAGTTTGAAGCGGGGAAGTGCTCTCCCGGCTCGCCCAGATCCCCACCATTCTCTGCTACCCCCCCAAAGGGAGCTAAGGGTCAGATGCCTTTTACTATACGCTTATGCTCTCATTTTCTCTGTGAGAAGAGAAAGACTGCTCTCTTGGAAATAGGGATAAAGACCCGTAGGCTTGGAGGCTGTGTTTCAAGAGAAAAGTGGGAGCCGGCATCTTGAGTTTCTTACGGTCATCCTCCATCATCCATAGGGGATAAATTCCAAGACCCGCTAGTGGATGCCTGAAACCGTGGATGATACTGAATCCTATATGTGCTATGCTTTTCTCCTATACATACATTTATAAATTGTGCACAGTAAGAGATGAACAACGACGAATAACGAAATAGAACAATTATGCCATTTTACTGTAATAAAAGTTACGCGAATGTGGTCTCCCTCTCCCTCCCTCAGAATATCCCGTTATGCCGCACATACGGCCCGGATACACTGCACAAAGGCGCGATTCACGCCCTGGGCGGGACAGAGCAGAACGATGTGAGATTTCGTCACTCTCCTCGGAGCGACATGCAATTTAAAACTTACGAATCGTTTATTTCTGGAATGTTCCATCTCATATTTTTGGGCCATGGTTGACCATGGGGAAACTAAAACTGCAAAAAGTGTGAGGGC
>NW_011888944.1:2081960-2090754 GCF_000151845.1 Pteropus vampyrus | reverse complement strand
CCTGGAATGTAGCTAAGTTCTCCTCTGGGGCTCCAGAGCGGAGAAGAACAGTGAGAGACTGAGAGACTCGAAGGAGTAAATTTTGTCTCGAGGATCCAGGGTTTAAGGCTGGCAGCTTACAAAGTAGGGTTCAAGGACCAGCCTTGTGGGACTCCTCAGAGCTCTTATGAAAAGTGGGTTGACTTACTCAATAAATAGTTATGGAAAGTTTACTATATGCCAAGCTCTGTTCTAGGTGCTCGGCGAATCACAGCAGACAGGGAAGGCGGGTCGCTGGCCTCAGGAGCTTAATCATCGTTAGTATTTCAGTTGGTAATGGTGCTAGGAAGAAAGTCCAGCATGCTAAGGGGAAGAGCGAGAGTGCTGTTTTATACACGGTGGTCAGGGAAGACTGCTCGGAGGAGGCAGCATCGAAGCAGCACCCGGATGAAGTGAAAGAGGGAGCCGTGTTGATGTCCAGGGAAAGAGCATTTCAGGTGGGGGGAGCAGCTAGTGGTGCAAAGGCCTGGGGGTGGACAGTGTGTTTGGGGACGCCGAAGGGGGCCATGTGGCTGGCTCGGAGGGCTTGGGGGTTCTTGGGCTCCAGCATAAGGTCTGTCGCTGTGTCCAGACGCCCAGAGCTGGGCTAGAGTCTGGTGCTCAGTTGGTGCCCCAGGGTTTGCTTATGCTCCCTCGACTCTTGTCCCTAAGGCCTGCCTGGTGGCCAAGTGATGGGTGAGGGATCTTCTAAAGTAAGTCCTTTAGGCCAGTCATTGAGCAGTCAGTCCACTGAAGACAGGTCATTCGGATCTTAAAAGTCTGCGTTAGCCTCTCCGGAGCCTTGTTTTGGTGGCTAGGGAACAATCTTCCCATTAATTCCAGAGAATTCACTGTCATCGCTATTGGATAACCCTTCGGTGCCTATCATCGTGACACTGGATCATCTCCTTTGTTTGAGATCTCTTCTGACTGATACTAGGGATGGCAGACGATGAAGAAAGATTCCCTTCCGGGGCTCAGAGGGGACTCTCAGGCTGGACTGAAGGAAGCCCACGTCGTCATCGAGCCACCCAGAGCCACGCAGACACGAGTTGGAATTACTTAACAGAATCGCCCCCATCCACTAGGGAGGCTCTACTGGCTCAGGCCGGGGTGACTGCCTGGGGCTCACAGAGCTGGGAGGAAGTCGAACATCTCTATGACTCACCCACTTCACAAAGGACTTCAAAGCTGTGGCAGTTTATCCTCGTGTCTTTGTAAGACCCTTCCCTGACTCAGGAAACGGATCTTGTTCAGTTCCTGGGTCCAAGCAGCCAGGCCTTGGGGGAGAAAGTGTATTTGTTGCACTGAGAACAGTAAGCTCAGAAATTAATAGGCCCTTCACTGGCTGGTTAAACAGACGGTCAGCTTTGCTGCCTTCACAAGAGAAACTTCTGGAAAAGAAATGTCCACTTGCATCTGCATGGTCTTGCTCTCATGGACCCCCATGACCGTGGCCGGACTGCTCAGTGAATAAATATCTCATGGGTCTCCATGCAGCAAACGCTTCCCAGGTGCCCCAGCCCCCTCTGCTCGTGAACTTGCTTTTGCAGCTGTGAGGTCAGCTCTGGGCTTCAAGCCACAAGTCCCACCTTAGCCAGAAGTCCCCCTTCTCTGCTTCTCCCCAAATCCCACAGGCCCAGCTCAAGCCTTGTCCACAGAGATGCCCTGGATCTCTCCTTCCTCTGCCTCTTCCGAAGGCCCAGAATGCTCCCTGGATGCTTCACCACTTCCAAAGCATGATCCTTCCCAAGCTCCATCTTCCCATTTTGGGTAGAGGTGTCTCGTAGTTGGAATTCAGGGTTCATCTTCCAGGGCTAACCATCAGACCCGTCTGTGTAGTCTCTGGCTTTCTTGAAGCCATGTCTTTCATTCGGGTGTCCCCAATGCCAGCACGGTGACACATCATGTGTGATCATCAAGTATTTGTTGCCAAATGAGTATAATTAGCAGAACGAATTTAGGTCTGACACAGACGGTCTGCCCAGCACAGAATTTATACTATGTTATGAAGAATTACTACTAATGAGTAAAAATACCAAAGACTAGACGAGATAATTCACAGCAGGTAGATTAGTAGACAATGTTTGGCTTCACCAGTTATAGGAAAGTAAAATGATCGCGCCCTTTACTGATGGGTGCTATGACTTGGCGCTGTGTATGCATTGTTGGCAACAGTGTACCTTGGTGCATGCCTTTGTGCTGATAATATATTTCACGAGTCATTAAATGTATGTTACTGGGAATTTATTATAAGGAAATAATCCAATATAGGGAAAAAAATCTATAATTTTTTTTCATGGCTCTGTTCCTTAACATTTTAAAAACAAAGCTGCAAACTATATATCCAGTAATAAGGGTTAAGTAAACTTGATACATATATTTTCTGTGAAATACTCTATAGCTGTTATAAAAAGCACTGATAGAAGTTTTGTGCAAATCGAGCTACCGTTAAATATAACGTCCAGATAAAGCAGAATGTCATCATCATCCAGTGCTACACTGAGTAGGGGAAGCAGGGTTGAGTTGGAATTAGAAGAGCTGGAATTCAAGGGGAGATGTATTTGGCTTATATTTTACCCTTTCTGATCCTTGAATTCATCTAAAAAATGGGCACAAAATTTTTTGCTTCTTATGATGATATATAATGTGTATAAAATATAGGATCGGGGGATAGAGGTCATGCTGAATGAATGTAGATATTATTATTATGATCATCATTATTAGCAAAGTTAACTGTGACTTATAATCTAGACCAAGGGGTCAAGATATGACATATAGTTCAGGATGACAGGGGGTAAAAAACGGCTTTGTTTTTGCTTCCTACTGCAGTGGGCATTGTGGGAGGGACAGATTGCTGAGAAGATAAGGCAGGATTTTGAAGGATTTTGAGGGATGGGGAGGGCATTGTAGGAGCCTGGAAGGATAAGGATGGGGCAGTGAGGCGGGAATCTGATGTGTAGAGGCTGGCCTGATTATAGAGAGGGGCGTTCACGTTAGGGAGCGGTGGGGTAGATGATTGGATAAGATTCTGGAGGTCTTTGCCAGAATCCATTTTGAAAGAAAGCATCCTCAAGTGAAGGCGAATATTTTAATGGTAAGGTAAAGTCTAGTGGAAGATGGAAGCTTCTGGAACTTCTCACTGATGGAATGGAAGAGTTAACAAACTTCGATCTCTGCCTGACTTTCTAGCCCAACGCCCTGTCAGGAAATGATCCAGAATTAGTCTTTTACGCCTTAATATGAATTCCTTTCTACTTATTCCTATTTCAATAATCAATCATAAAGTCATTGAAGAATTCTCAGTATTTGCCATTTAAATCTTATTCTTTGCTGTAGAATGAAATACATTGTTCCATGTGACAGGAATTTCAGTCATTGGAGACTGAAGAGAGGGGCGTGTTTAGTGCTGACCTTCAATATGTATATTATCAGCAATTCTGTCTAAATAGAGTGCCACTCCTTGCTTGTTTGCTCATCCATCGATCCATCCAACCATCCACCCACCCACCTACCCACCCTTCTACCCATCCATCCATCCACCCATCCACCCATCCACCCATCCACCCATCCACCCATCCACCCACCCACCCTTCTACCCACCCGTCTACCCATCCATACATCCGTCCGTCCGCCCGACCGCCCACCCACCTCTTCAGCAATCTTACATCAAGCATGTATCTTGTGCAGGCAGAATTATAAGATTATAAGAGTAAATATAGCATAGTTCTTGAGGAACATGGAAGATGATGCTAGAACAAAAGCCCTTCTCAAATACTCTGCAAAATATTTTCTGCGTAGCACTCGTTAAGTAGATGAAAGGGAGCCAAACAATAAAAATATTCGTAGATATCTCTTATCTAGAAGCTTCGGACATAGTGGGCAGCTGTGAATCAGCTCTCATGGGCCTCCAGTATAATCTCCAAGTGGGGTGTTCTGAAAAGCCCCTCAATATTTGGTCCCCCCAAATATTCCCAACCTCATCTCCTGCTCCTCACCACCACCCACCAAGCCACGTTCCAGCTGCCCTGCGCCGGCTCTTGCTCCTGAGCGTGGCAGGGCTTCTCACGGCTCCGCGCTTTTGTGAACGTGCTGTTCTGATTCTCAGTCTGGAACGTCTGCCCTTCGGTCGCTCGCTGTCCTCTCACACTCCTGCCCCCTCCCATCCGCATGGCGTTTTCGCTCTGAAGCCTTCCTGGTCCTCCCCAGGTGGAGCAAGCCCCTGTCTCATCTGTGTCCGGGAGTGCTTAGAGACGCCCTTGGCCACCGTGAGCCTCGTAGCACGGCAGGCATCTGGGCCAGTAGGAAGCGGGTCTGACGCCAGGATGGACACAGTGGACCCTGAGTTCTGGCTCCAACTCTCACAGCCTGTTCAACCATGGTCTGGTTACCAGCACCCCAAATTCCTTCCTTTCTCTCATTCCCGTTGTTTGCTTTATCGCAAACCACAACCCCTCCCTGAGTTTTCGTGAGGAGGGCTCTTGCCCTTGGTAAGTGCTCAGTATTTGCTGACTGCGTCTCCTCATCGTCACCCTTGGTGCCGGGGTCTGTCAGGACACTGTGAACGCCTCTAGGTCAGGAACTGCTGGTTCCTTGTGTACGCATCTCACACAACATCCGGGGAATGCTTGCTTCTCAGAAGCCACACAGTGGCGTGGCTAGGAGCAGGGACTCCCCACTCTCTGGGAGAGGCCTGACGCCACCACTTCCTCGACGTGTGGCCTCGGGGAAGTTACTCGAGCTCTCCATGCCTCGGTTTTCTCATCTCTTAAGTGGGGATAATAATAGTACCTACCTCAAAGGGATCTTATGAAGTTGACACAGGAGCCTGGCCATGTAAGGCCGGCTATTATTAGTAGGTGCTCAAGAACTGTTTATTGAAAGGCCAATGAATAGATTTTAGTGTGTGATAGTCTCAGGAAGTCTGGCTGACACGAAGGTGTTTATTTGGTTCATAACGTCTGTTTCTTGACCTACCTATAATTAGTTTCTATTACTAGGTTATTATTAAGTTGAGAGGAATTACTTTCCTGTGATGCTCCACGTCCTGAAATATTGAAGGTGAAATGCTTCTAACATCCAAGTGGAAATTATTCTGTTGGTTTTAGTAATATGGTTGAGTTCCAAGGCGAGTCGTTGGTCAAAAGCAGAGGTTTGACTGTAAAGCAGTGACCAGAAATATCTGAGCCACGGCCACTGAGAATGTTTGAAAATGCTCCCTTCACGTCTCAGTTCTGCTGGCCTTTCACGGGGTGGGGGTGGGGGAGATTCAACTAGATAATAGAATGTTTGAGGAAAGAGACCTGTCTTAATCTTTGCATCCCATTCGGCTTCTAGAACAGTCCCGGGATCACAGCGCTGCCCGCCAAAGACCCGTAAGTTAATGATGCAAAGAGTAAAGTATTTTTTCTTTCCCATTTTAGAGCTCCCTCTCTGAAATTCCCACAATTCACACTGGACCCCAAGGAAAGCCTTCGTGCTAGTTTATGTGTACTTTTGATTTCTGATAATGCAATTAAAAATATATATGTAAAAATGATATAATTTTCTGTCCAGAGGATAGGCTCAGGGAGGCCTGTGGCTGAGTGTCACCTCTGCCTTCGATTAGCTGAGTGACCTTAGTCACATCTTTAACTGCCATGTACCTCTGCTTCCTCACCTGAATATGAAGCCGTGAGCCATTAATTATGACAGTAATAAGGATGCATTTCTGACTGCTCACCATGTGATGACACTGTGCTAAGGGCTCTGGAAGTGTTCTCACATTTAATTTCCATACCAGTCCTGAACAGTAGCTACTTTTACCCTCCTCATGTTGGTGGTGGTGGCGGGGGCAGGGGGGGAGGGTGGTGGTGGTGATCCGAGCTTAGGGGACTAGAGTCATTTGCCAAAGGTGTAAATAACAGGCTCAGGACTTGAGCCTCGGCTTGTTTATTTTTCATGAATCTATGAATAATCATGGATTTGTGACAAAGAGCGTTAACATAAATGGGGTTTTTCAGGAAGGATTAAGAGGTGGCTTTCCCAGTCTATGAAAAAGTACCACTCACCCCTCCCTGCCTGATCCCTCCCCTCCCTCCCAACACTTCTTCAATCAAATCTCTGACGTTCCTTACACAGCAGTAAGGTTCCCCGTTACTCGGCCTCTGTGGTACCCAGGACTTCTCTTTCGATGTGCTTGTTATAACTGCTGTCAAATAATTACTTATCCACTTAGTTGTTTAATGTCCGTCTCTGGCTGTAACGTAAGCCCCGCAATGACGGGGCTGCCTCTACGTATTCAGCCTGAATCCAGACTTTGCCTGGCCCAGTAAACAAGGCCGACAGGAAATGTTCATTAAGAAGAGGAAAGATGAGTACCTACTATGCGCTCCACAGTGGGGGAGGTCAGAATAAGCAAAGCTGGGTGGACGGCGGGTGAACCATGGTAACATTTCTAGTCAATGCCAGGGATGTGTTTCTAATTATAACCTTCGCCGACGTGGGCAGTAGCGAGAGGGCGAGCTTGCCCCGTTCAACACGAGTGACCGTCCTTCAGGAGTGCTCTAAAGGGAACACTCTGACTTGGATGGGAGGTTGTGGTTGGTGACTGTTAAGGTCCCTTACAATGTGAACATTTGTTTCTTAGTTCATTCATTCATTCATTCATTCAGTCACTCTGTTACGCAATCATTACTGTGACCAACATTTACTGAGCACTGTGCTAGTTGCTGGTGACGTAATTATGAACAAGAGTTTATCGTCTAGTAGGGAAAGAAACCCGCCTGCTGTCATTTTCTGAGTAGCGCCCACGAGTTGGATAGTATATATTCGTTATCCCTCATCTTCGCAATGGCTGCAGGTTACTGTAACCACGTGGTGAATGCGGACAGTCTCGGCGGGGAGGTGAAGTGTGCTGGCTACGGCCGTACAGCTGGGAGGTGGCAGAGCGAGGATTTGAACTCAGGACGGATAAGAGTCTACAGTTCATTCCATGAGATAAAAGGCAGTGTGGCTTCAGAGTCAGCAGCCTATGGGTGAAACTGAGTGTATTCTAGAAACTCATTCTAGAAACTCAGTTATTTGTGTGATACTCGCTCTTTAATGTGCCGTGATGATGCATGGAACCCTAATTCTCCACTTAAGGGGGGTCACAGTGTAGAAAAGGAAAAATGCAGGCAGCCACATAATCAGGGGGTGGTGAGGAGCGCTACTGCTGGGGAGCGTCCGTCAGATGGCCTCACGGGAAGGTCACATGGAGATAGTCTGAAAGAAAACAGGAACCCCGCAGATGCTTGGGCATTCAGGAGAGAGCTTTGCAGACCAAGGAAAATCTCTCCTCTAAGCATTCTCTTTTCAGTTCGAAGGGAAGGGGTTCTCTGCCCGTTACTTCTGGACAATGCCGCAGTGAACGTCCGCCGCCTTCTCGCGCACCCCCGCTTCGGTGCCCGTGACCAGTGATGCTTCCCCTCAGGCTGTAAACGGAGATCTCATCAGAAGAGAGTAAAATGCTTTTAGACAAATGTTACCTGTGATGATTGAAAACAGAACAAGCAGAATTAGCCAGCAAGGGGGAATGTTTTCACCTCTGAAGCCAAGACGGTGCCATGTGACCGCCTGAGCATGAGTCGAGAGTAAGGAGCTCTGGTCCCGGCCCTTGCCAGCTGTAGGACCTTGGCTGTGTCCACCGACCTCTCCGTATCTTCATCTGTGTTCTTTACCCCTAAAGGAAATGGGCTGTGTAGACCAGATCGGAGGATTTCAGCTTCGCTCTGAGCAGCTACAGAGATTCTGGGACACCGCCTTAGGGAGCAATGTGAGGTCATAGGGGTCACCAAGGTAGAGAAGATCTGGGACCCCTCTCCTTCTTCAATCCCAAGAGTTCTGCTACTACTTGCCTTCCCCATTGGAGACTTCATTTGAATAAAGATTCCTCTGCTTTAAAAGAAATGCCCTGGGCTCCTGTCACTGAAGCACCTCTCAGACCTCGTCCATGTGAGTCCCGGCTGCCAAATTCAGGTCTGGCTATGGCCTTCGTGCGACCCCAGGTGCCTCGGTCCCTTTGGAGACACACGATCCACCCACAAAGGGCTGAGAACTCGGATCTGGCTTCGGGCTGGGAATCCTGGTGCTATCAGTGTGAGCTGTAGGATGGCGCCACAGGGCCTTGCAGAGAGTGTGACTTTCTGGGAGGATGCGAGGAAACTTAGCAAGTCATTAAGGAAATGACTGGCGAGCAGTTCCTGGTCTGCGCCAGCTTCAGCTGATTTGCTTGGCTGATGATCGAAACAGGATCCTACCTGTAGCTTCCCGTCCAGCGGCTTGAAGCCAGACCCTCCGCAGTCTGTTGTGTCTCTAAATCTTCTAGGTCGCTGCACCCAGAGTTGCTGGGACAACTGCAAATCGAGGGGGGTGGGGTGCAGAGACCGAGGATAGCAGAGATAAAACGACAGAGGCAGAGAAAGATGCCGTTGTGGCTTTCCTTGTAGACAGGAGAAGCCTGGAAAGCGCTGATGGAGAGCAATGTGCCGACACCATGCACGGAGGTGTTACGGAGCGTGGGCCGGTGGCTGGGCTGTGCCACTCTGCGAGAATCACTCAACCCCTGAGAGTCTCAGGTTCTTCACCTGTAAAATGGGGGCAAAAATGTATATACTCCACAAGACCGTTGTAAGTTTTTCATGGTAGAATACCTGTGTGGCACTTAGCATGGAGCCTGCCGTGTAGAAAAAGTGATTCTTTTCCTTTATTATTTGGTTCTCTGGAACTTCATAATTCCTGCAGATCAAGTGGTGGT
>NW_011888944.1:2078383-2081640 GCF_000151845.1 Pteropus vampyrus | reverse complement strand
TTTACCCCTAAAGGAAATGGGCTGTGTAGACCAGATCGGAGGATTTCAGCTTCGCTCTGAGCAGCTACAGAGATTCTGGGACACCGCCTTAGGGAACAATGTGAGGTCATAGGGGTCACCAAGGTAGAGAAGATCTGGGACTCCTCTCCTTCTTCATTCCTAAGAGTTCTGCTACTACTTGCCTTCCCCATTGGAGACTTCATTTGAATAAAGATTCCTCTGCTTTAAAAGAGATGCCCTGGGCTCCTGTCACTGAAGCACCTCCCAGACCTCGTCCATGTGAGTCCTGGCTGCCAACCCCAGGTCTGGCTATGGCCTTCGTGCAACCCCGGGTGCCTCGGTCCCTTTGGAGACACACGATCCGCCCACAAAGGGCTGAGAACTCGGATCTGGCTTCGGGCTGGGAATCCTGGTGCTATCAGTGTGGGCTGTAGGATGGCACCACAGGGCCTTGCAGAGAGTGTGACTTTCTGGGAGGATGCGAGGAAACTTAGCAAGTCATTAAGGAAATGACTGGCGGGCAGTTCCTGGTCTGCGCCAGCTTCAGCTGATTTGCTTGGCTGATGATCGAAACAGGATCCTACGTGCAGCTTCCCGTCCAGCGGCTTGAAGCCAGACCCTCCGCAGTCTGTTGTGTCTCTAAATCTTCTAGGTCGCTGCACCCAGAATTGCTGGGACAACTGCAAATCGAGGGGGGTGGGGTGCAGAGACCGAGGACAGCAGAGATAAAAGGACAGAGGCAGAGAAAGATGCCATTGTGGCTTTCCTTGCAGACAGGAGAAGCCTGGAAAGCGCTGATGGAGAGCAATGTGCCGACACCACGCACGGAGGTGTTATGGAGCGTGGGCCGGTGGCTGGGCTGTGCCACTCTGCGAGAATCACTCAACCCCTGTGAGTCTCAGGTTCTTCACCTGTAAAATGGGGGCAAAAATGTATATACTCCACAAGACCGTTGTTTAAGTTTTTCATGGTAGCATACCTGTGTGGCACTTAGCATGGAGCCTGCCACGTAGAAAAAGTGATTCTTTTCCTTTATTATTTGGTTCTCTGGAACTTCATAATTCCTGCAGATCAAGTGGTGGTGAAATAAAGCTAATGGGTGAATATGCCACTGACCTTTACGCCTAGGGGCCGATGGCTACGCTGAACTATGGTCATGTGCTGGCGCTTATACGATATTCTTAGATATTGCATAGAAATCATGTTGACATATAACTTTGGGCCATATAGTGTTGCGTCTCTTCTAACCGTGCCAAAGAGGTAAGGAAAGGCTTAGCAAATGCAGGGCCGACCAATGTCAAGCTCTGCTCACTCATTTATTTAAGGAAGAGTCACTGCGCGTCTCCACCCCGGGTTGGCATTCTTCTAGGTGCTGAGAATGGACCGGGGCTCCCCAACTCAGTGGATTTTCCTGTAACACTGGATAGACACTCAACCAACACTGGATAGACACTCAATAATGAGGCAGAGTCTGTTTTGTGTCTGGCATTGTTCTAGACATCGTTTGAGATGTAAAGAAAAAGAACATGGGGTCTTTGCCCTCAGGAAACTATTCCCTGCCAAGAGGAGCAGTTCATAGCAGCGACAGTTACACCGCTGCCAGCAGCATCCCGAGCATCGCCTCCCCAGCTCCTTTTGCCCTTCATTTATATGACCGGTCATGGCCCCCACGATTGTTCCTTCCCAGATACCAAGACCAGTTCCAAAGGTCATTTGACCATGTCAGAAATACCAAATGGGAATCACTTTCATTCCAACTGTTTTCAAGAAATTTAAAAAAAAAAAAAAAAGTCAATTTTGACAAGTCCTCTAGTCACCCACATGCCTCGTCTGACTTCATTTCCAGTTTCAAGACATGGAAACGACTGTCCTCATTGTATAGATGAAGAGTGACGTTCACGGAGAGTTTGCGTCCCTCGCCTCTGGTGGCACAGAGCCTCTGTGGCCGAGGACAGAACTGAGCAGCATGTCGGAAGACGCCCAGGAGCCTGGCCTCACGTCTAGAAAACGATACTCCCAGACCGATCATATTCTTGTTCTTCCTGCTTCTATCTGAAACAGCAGTTTGGGATCTCTTTTGTGTCATTGCTCGTTGGTGGCCAATAACCTTTCCTCTGGTGGCTGTTTCTCAGTTTTGGTCACCTCCACCCCAGCTGACTTCTCAGCTGTGGCTCAATAGATCACCTCTCTCCTGGCCTCGTCCATTCAGATAGAGTCTTTCTATCCCACTGTGTCTATTTTTTATTTTCCAAAACCCCTGTGTGCTAGGATTTTAATACTGGGGTCTGTTTCCTGGTTGGGTTTTGTGTCTGTTAGCCAATAATATCATGTTTCTTTTAAACACATGGCCAGCGGTTTCATTCTCTGCCACATTTGGATGCTGTTTATAGCTTCTGTGAGGGAAAGGTTAATTTTCCTTTTTGCTGTCTGATTTTCTTCTTTTAAGACATAAACAGCAGACTTGGTTTTCATTGGAGTCACAGATCTTTGTGTTGACCTGAATCTCTGAGAGCCTCTGAATAATGCTCAGCAGTGCTTGACCGATAATGTGGTGAGCATGCTTTGTGGCGATTACTCATATTTATTTGACTTTCAAGTCCTGTTGTGTTTACCTCCGTAAAAGTCCCGTCTGCTCTATTCTCCCCATTGCCAGTATTCTCTTCCCCATTTAGGCTTCCGAGCCTCTCTCTTGGGCAACCACAGTGGCCTTATAAACGGTCTGCAATTCTTTCTCTGCATCCTTCTCACCGCTCCTGCCAGGCAGACCTTCTGGAAGCACCCTTTGATTCTATCACACGTCTGCTCAAACACCACCTATGATTTCCCATTTCTCACAAGTCCGAACTCTTCTACAGCTTAGTCCTCGAGGCTCTCTCAGTTCAACCATGAGGTTTTTATGAGATTTCATAAGACTCTAAGCCAAGGAGAATGGTTGGGAACTTCATCAAGTCCTCTAAAAAGTACATCTCTTAACTGGTGGCTCTCGGCCACCTATAGTGATAGTCTTCACTGTGCCTCGAATTTGTCCCCCTCCGCCTTCATTTCTACGCAGCCTGGATGCCCTTCGAAGCTCAGATCAACCCTCCAGCAACTCCCCCATCTTCTCCGGGCCACCCTCATGCCTCTTGATGCCTGTCCTGTCTGAGTTCTTAGTATGGTAAACGCAGTGATGTTTACCAGCTAACTGGCCTCTGATCACGTCATGCATGAGCCGCAGAGTCTACCAGCACAGCCTCTCCAGTCAGTCCGGCTGTCAA
>NW_011888944.1:2076393-2078333 GCF_000151845.1 Pteropus vampyrus | reverse complement strand
GAATGGTTGGGAACTTCATCAAGTCCTCTAAAAAGTACATCTCTTAACTGGTGGCTCTCGGCCACCTATAGTGATAGTCTTCACTGTGCCTCGAACTTGTCCCCCTCCGCCTTCATTTCTACACAGCCCGGATGCCCTTCGAAGCTCAGATCAACCCTCCAGCAACTCCCCCAGCTTCTCCGGGCCACCCTCATGCCTCTCGATGCCTGTCCTGTCTGAGTTCTTAGTATGGTAAGCGCAGTGATGTTTACCAGCTAACTGGCCTCTGATCACGTCATGCATGAGCCGCAGAGTCTACCAGCACAGCCTCTCCAGTCAGTCCGGCTGTCAAAGTTGAATTCGGATTGCATGCTGCCTGGTTTATACCTAAAACTGACACTTAAATTCTCCCCACCTCCCCACCGCCAGATCCTTGTGGCCTGGAGACCAGTAGAAGATTTGGGTTGGTGAAGTAGTGATGTACGTGACTCAAAAGTTTTATTTCCTATGGTCTGATCCCGAGAAAGGGATGCCCCTGCACCCACGTGTGGCTCAGATCCTCACGTGTCCATAGCTCTTCCCAAACTGTGGACCCTCATAGGGGCCATCTTACCAGACAAGCTGAAATAGCCCTTCGTAAACACTGTTTCTGCTCCTTTGGTGCTCCTTCTGATCCACTGCTACCCTCTTTGGCCCTTGCACGTACCTGCCATCGGCTCCCTTCCTGAACACACCCCTTCACCTTGCGTGAGTCGGTATCTGTCTCTGTGTCCCTGTACTTCCCAAGCCCTGCCACTCCTCCGGAGGTCTTCTGTGTTGACACGAGTGTCAATCCCTTGTTCTCTCAGTTACTTGTTTTTCTTACCTCTAGTGGCTTCTCTTTCACGTCACGTCATTCACCTACTCTCGCGGCTACACCCTGGACTTGGTCGTTTTCTGGGACTGCTCCCCCTCGGAAGTCATAAAATCCACACCTCTCACTGTCTGACCACAGCCTTCCTGTTCTTCCAAGTCCCTCTCTCGTTTACGTCTTCGACTGGGGCCTGCAACACGTTGACCCTCTTCTCTGTCCTGCACGATCTGCTGGCCTTATCTTTCCTCTTGTCCCTTGTTATGTAGATGCCACTGTTCATCACTCCGGCAACTTTTTAACTTTAATGCAACAGCGCTACTTATTTTTGTCACACGTATATCACAGACTAACCCTGGGTGGTATCCATCATCTGCTCAATCTGCACCCCTAGCCTGGCTGCTGAAATACATCAAGGTCGAGTCAATTCTAGCCTATGGATCAAGGCCGTTATAAATTAATTATAAATGAATGTTCATGGACCTCAACAGATGCCTCAGTGCTGCCCAGATACTGCATTCCTCTTCACTTTTCAGGCTTCTCGTCTTTTCTCTAATAGGTGCTTCCAATATTCTCCTCTCTTCTCAAACCTCAGCTCACATAGTCTGAGTATTCTCAAGCTCAGTGCGTAAGAAAGCAGTCACCAGGGATCTCTTCGCATTGTCTGTCACGAAACCTCAAAACTGGCATGCGTCCTTGCCTAGCCTTGCCTCTGCACAGTCTTCTTACCCAGCTCTTCTGGCTTTCTCGAGACCTTTCTGACTTCTTGGAGCTTGACGCTTCATGAATAACTGTGAAACTGAGTTGAATGAACAGAGGTTTAGTGCTTGCCTACCTGTTGTTAAGTAAATACATCAGTGATCTGGTGGCTATACAGAAATAAGACATGGGGCCCTTGTGCTTCAAGGAACTTATGTTCTAGTTGGGGAAAGAAGTTAGCAACACTCGAAGAGGTGGTCGTACAGGGTAGATGCTAACTGAACTGGCTCAGTCTTCAGTCTGTGTCCTAAATCTGTTCCCTTCTTTCCACCTCCACCTCACGATAGTCGAAGTCAATATCATTTTTTTTCCTGGATTATTTCATTAGCTTTCTAGTTGATCTCCCTGCAGA
>NW_011888944.1:2066100-2076343 GCF_000151845.1 Pteropus vampyrus | reverse complement strand
ATTATAAATGAATGTTCATGGACCTCAACAGATGCCTCAGTGCTGCCCAGATACTACATTCCGCTTCACTTTTCAGGCTTCTCGTCTTTTCTCTAATAGGTGCTTCCAATATTCTCCTCTCTTCTCAAACCTCAGCTCACATAGTCTGAGTATTCTCAAGCTCAGCGCGTAAGAAAGCAGCCACCAGGGATCTCTTCCCATTGTCTGTCACGAAACCTCAAAACTGGCATGCGTCCTTGCCTAGCCTTGCCTCTGCACAGTCTTCTCACCCAGCTCTTCTGGCTTCCTCGAGACCTTTCTGACTTCTTGGAGCTTGACGCTTCATGAATAACTGTGAAACTGAGTTGAATGGACAGAGGTTTAGTGCCTGCCTACCTGTTGTTAAGTAAATACATCAGTGATCTGGTGGCTATACAGAAATAAGACATGGGGCCCTTGTGCTTCAAGGAACTTATGTTCTAGTTGGGGAAAGAAGTTAGCAACACTCGAAGAGGTGGTCGTACAGGGTAGATGCTAACTGAACTGGCTCAGTCTTCAGTCTGTGTCCTAAATCTGTTCCCTTCTTTCCACCTCCACCTCACGATAGTCGAAGTCAATATCATTTTTTTTCCTGGATTATTTCATTAGCTTTCTAGTTGATCTCCCTGCAGATGCCGTTGCTTCACTTTGGCCGATTCTTACAGCAAAAGTTTGCAAAACACATCTTCTAGAACATATCCCAGCCTATCTCTTTTCGGCTCCAAAGCATCTCCCTGGATGCCAATCTTCATTAGAGTTCAAGACAAATCCTCACCATAATCTGCACCCACTACTGCCTTCCTACATCATCCTCTGTGTGTCCCTACCTCACTGGGCCCCAACCACCCAGACCTCCATGCCCTTTCTTAAATGCACCTGCAGACTTCTGCCTCAGGGACTTTGACCTGGCAGGTGATTTCCTCCTCAAATATTGCCTTGGCTGCTCCTTTATTTCTTTTAGGTCTCTGCTCAAATGTCACCCTATTAAGGAGTCCCACCCCGATCACACCATGTGAAAGGGCACCTTGGCCCTCCTAATTCCCTACCTCCTTACCCTTCTTTATTTTTCCTCTGGTACTTACCACCACACAACGAGATATCACTCTTTCATTCACATATTTGCTGTGTGAATGAAATTCCATAAGGGCAAGGTCTTGGTCTGGTTTTTCCTCTAGTATATGTCCAGGTTCCTGCGCATCATAATCGCTCAGTAAATAGTGAGTGAATGAATAATAAATGATGAAAAAGAACCTAGTGCAGCCTGCTCCGTGTGCTCACTTATTAATTCAATGAGTATTTATTAAGTGTGTACGGCATATTAGGAGGTTACTAACATCTCTGACGAGCTGCTGCTCTGCGGTGAATGAGCCCCGAACAATGAGGGTTTCAGTGACAACCAAGGCAGACTGAGATGACTCAGATGTCTGTGGTTCAAAATGCATGACTTGGTGTCCTCATTCTAATGTCCAAATCCCAGGGCTGGTTAAAAGCTAAATTACTTCTAAGCAGTAGGTCCTGAAGCAAGCAGGCATTCACATCCTCCGGTTCTGCTTGGTATCAAACAGTATTTTCCAGCATCCAGAGGCTGGAAAAGACATGAAAACAATCTAGACCTAGACCCTCATTTTACAAATGGAGAAACCGAGGCCCAAGAAGCAGGGACCTGCCTCAAATCAGAGAGCGAACTGCCTCAAATCAGAACTCAGCGAGAATCCCTGGGTCCTGCTCCATGGGTCGGGAGTCTGTCCACCATACCACACAGCCTCTCTCCCCACCTCTCCTTCCTCTGACCCCCTCCTTACAATGTCCTCCTTTTCTTCTCGACAGTTAGAACCTCGTTAGGGAGGTGGGCGACGTGCGCTATGAAAAGCCACGTTAAAGCTCTGAGCTGTTATGATCATATCTGGGGTGGCGAGAGCGGGCGGGAAGGAGCCGAGGAGCCTGGCCTGATGGACTGCTCTGTATTTTCATGGGACCCCTGCTAGTCACACCGTCTCCCAGGCTCCTTCGCCCCAAGGGCCACATCGCGGTCACCGAGCAGTCGGAGAAAGGAAAACAGTAATCTTAGAATCTTGAGTGGAGCTGAAGGCAAGACCCCTACCTGAGACTTAGCTCTCAGACAAGGCAGCAAAGGAAAGGAAGAAAGCAAGGGCAAAACCAGCAGGGATCCCCTAAAGGAGAGGTGGAAAAATCTGATTTCCATGGATGGGCCTGAGCAAGAGCCTGCCACCCACATGGGGCTGATTTTAGCCACCGCTCTTTGGCTAAGTTGCAGAACACAGTAGGAGAAGCAGGATGAAAGAGGACTCGTTAAGTGACAAACTCAGCTTATCTACATATGAAGCATTTGCCTTGCAAACTTGTAGAGGTAGAGCTTATGAAGGCTGCGTCACAGGAAATAAATTAATGATCACTTGGTGAAAAAATATAATTGTAGAGCTCTGAAATAAAACATAATATTAATAACTAGCACTTATTGAGTACCTACTATGTGTTAGGGATTGTAGTAATATCTTACACATATTATTAAATTTCATTCTTTAACCCTATAAAGGAAGTACTGTTATTAGCCTCCTATTGTGGATGAAGAAACTAACGCTTAGGCAAGTAATAGCTTGCCTCACATCGTATAGCTAGTGAAGGGTGGCATCTGGAGTCCAGTGCAGAGTGGTGACTTTAGATATCATTCTGTGTCCTTTAACACTATTGCAATATTTCCGAGTGCTGTGCTGGGCACTGGGGATAAAGGAATCAGAGTGAACAGGATTAACACAGCTCCCATTCTCCAGCGTGCAAAAAAACTCAGCTAAATAGTCAGCTGGTAAGTGACAGAGCTAAGGCCGAAAATGAAGGGAACTTGAATCCAAGGCTGGTGCATCCCCATTTTGCCTGGATTACTTCCACCCTCCCCAAGACAGACCTGCTTGTCCGCCCCAGCACACTCTAATCAAGCCGGCCCCCAACAGCTTCCCAAACAAGCCCAGCGCGTCTGTGTGCTTGCACACTCTCTTCCCTCTGCTCACAAATCCTCCCATTCTTCCCGTCTTACCTCCTGGAGGAAGTGTTCTGGGACCACATGTGATTGTCCCAGGTTTAGCTTAACCTTAGTGAGGAGCATGGTCAAGTCATTCTTAGAAACGGAGGAGGAGGCAGAATATTTGGGTACATGTGCCAGCAGATTGGTGGATTAGGACAAGGTGCGTGCAAGTTCTTTTTTGATTATTATTATTTTTTCAGTGAAATAAGGCATAAGATGTTATGGACCAAATTCATATGTTGAAGCCATAACTCCCAATGTGATGTCATTTGAAGGTGGGGCCTTTGCGATGTATTTAGGTTTAGATGAGGTCACGAGAGTTGAAGTAGAGCCCTCGAGAGAAGAGGAAGACAGAATCTCATTCCACATGCAAACACCAAGGAAAGTCCACATAAGCAAACAGCAAGAAGGTGGCCGTCTACAAGCGAGGAAGAGAGCCCTCACTAAGAACTGAATCTGCCAGCACCTTGATCTTGGCCTTCCCAGCCTCCAGAACTGGGATAAATAAGTGTCTGTAGTTTAAGCTACCCAGTCTATGGTATTTGTTATCGTATCCTAAGCTGATTAAGACAGCAATTGGTACCAAGAAGTGGGTGTGCTGCTGGAAAACACCCATGAACGTGGAAGTGGCTTTGGAACTGGGTAGAGGCTGAAAAAGTTTTGAGGTGCATGCTAGGAAAAGCCAAGATTTCCGTGAAGGGATTGTTCAAGGAGATTCTGGCAAGGGCTTGGAAAGGAAAGAGGAGTGTGTAGAGAACGTCTATCTTCTTAGAGAATGTGTGAATGGCCACGGACAGGATGTTAGTGGAAATGTGGAGGGTAGAGGCCGTTCCGGTGAAATCTTAGAAGGCAGTGAGGAATATGTTACTGGACAATGAGGAAAGGCAAGCCTTATTATCAGGTGACAAGCTACTTGGCTGACTTGCGTTTCTGTGCTAATGTTCTGTGGAAGGTAGCACTTGCGACATATAAAACGAGATATGCAGCTGAGCAGATTTCTAAGCGGAGTGTCGAAGGAAGGGCTCGGTCCCTCCTGAGTGCTGTGATAGACTGTGAGACGAGAGACATGGACCGGAGAAGGAATTGTTAAGCAAAGGGACCAGAACTTAAAGACTTGAAAAAGTCCCAGCCTGTCCATATTCCAGGGAACATGAAGGCTGTGGCCGAACAGCATTTGATAAGGAGGTTAGTATGGGGGTGACCCCCAGCTTTGTTTACCCACCCCGGCAGACACGCTGCCAGTTTGAACTGAACAGGATGGAGACGGGATACAATGAAGGAAGGTAGTTGGCCATCTCAGACTCTACGTGACAGGACCGTAGAGCTGTTCACCTGCGAACTTGCCCCAGTCTTCAAGATAAGAGAAAGATGGCGATTCAGAGATCGTCGGGGCTGCCTCCTTGGTTTCAGCAGCTGCGGGGGCGTGACCCCTGCCTAACAGAGCCACAGGGCTGGGCTCACTGCCCGAGCGAGTCCCGAGGTAGGGCTGCTGCTCCAGTGGGTCCGGAAGGCAGAACATCGAGCCAAAGAGGATCATTCTCAAGACTTGAGGTCCAATGGCATTGGTCTCGCTAGGTTTTGGACTTCTTGGGACCTGTCATCCCATTTTCCTTACAATTTCTCCCTTTTGGAATGGGACACGTGTCCTATGCCTGACCTCCTGTGATATTTTGGAAGCCTATAACTTATCTGGTTTCACAGATTTACCGCTGGAGAGGAATTTTGTCTCAGGAGGACTCTCACCTCGATTCTCACCCGTGTCTGGTTTACAAGATTACCATTTGAGAGAAGGTTTGGGGGATTTCCAAAGCAAGGACCAGGTATAGTCGGTTGTTTGGGGGAGCGGGAAGTGAGCGTCGGAGGGACGTGCCGTGGACTTGCCAGGCAGATTTCAGCCATGCTTGGGGATGGCTATGACACAGTTACTGGGAGATTCGTCACTATGCTTTGCGTTTTTCCCTAGCGCATTCGACTGCCCAGGGGCAGAAGCTGAATGAATCTAATTGGGGTTTGGGATTTTCCAGGTGAGTACGACAGAGAAGAGAGAAGCAAAGGGGTTGCGAGGGCTTCCGCAAGAGTCTGTGGAATCTGAGTCAGGCAGGAAGGGAACCGGGGAAACTGAGAAGGATCCCCAGAGGGATCCCTCGTAAACGCGAGGCGAGGGCAGGGACAGGGAGGTGAGGAGTGACGCCGGACGTCGGGACTGAGGTGGGGAGGGGGTTACAGTAACTGGTTACGATGGGGTAGGATGAGCGGTGTGACCGAGACGGGTGGAAGACGAGATCGTTGGAGGAGAGGCCAGAGAAGCGAGCGGCCGGATTGTTTGAAGGGTTATTTGTGAGGATAACAGCTAAAATGACGACAGTAATTCTGGAAAGCGAGACAATAGTCCAGAAGGTAGTATCAGGAAGGAAAGGGAGACAGAGTCCCAGGGCTGTCCAAGTGACTGCGGGAGGAAGGGACAGCTGAGCGGTGCGGGCTGCTGGCATGCGTTTCCAGGGAGCAGGGGGTTTCAGGGAGGGGGAAGAAATAGCACACCATCTCCCCTTCCAGCTTGAGAAGGCTCCGTAGAAAAATGGCCACCACGGAGCAGGTGTAAGAAACTGTGTCTTCAGGGTAAGCCAGGTTTTAGTTAGAATGTATGGGCTGTACAGAGAAGGCACTCAGTTATGGGGGAATCTTACTGATGACGAAATGGCTTGTTCTGGGCTTAGTAGATCTCAATCCTAGTACAGTGTTTGATCTGGGCCAGGACTCCAATTATGGTGGAAGAAAGAATGGAGCGATCGTTCTGATCTCTTAAGCCCCTGGGCTTCACATCTGTGGCATCCAGCTCATCACTGACTGAGTGTAGGCGGACGCATGAATGAATGGATGCGGATGAGCTGGCTCAGAGCTGGGTGGAGTTAAAGACATGTGCTCATCTGTCTGCTCCTACTGAAGGTTGGGTCGACAAACGCAAATTTCTCTACCTGACTTCAAGGCCCTTCATATTCTAGCGCATTCCAACCTATCCTGTCTTGTTTCCTACTCTTTCCAAATTCAGACTCTCTACCCGACAGTTTGGGCTTCTGGCTGTCCTGTCAAAACACCACACTTATTCCTGACTCTTGGCCTTAGCTCAGGAATTTCCTCTTGCGAGAATGGCCTATTGTAGTCTCGTTTGCCCAGCCAGTTCTTTCCTGTCCTTCAAGGCCAAGGCCAGTCAAACTCATCCATGAACCTTTCCTGATATTAAAACCTGCTCTTTGCAGATTTTCTATAGCTCCTAAGAAATGCACCACTATAGAGCGAGTTCTGTCTTGTCTTTTCTTATTAGCTGTTTTAAAAAGATTAATCTTGCTTTTCGAGATAAATATTGAGTTTCCCAAGGGAAAGACTGTGTTTTCTAGCTGGTGTGCTCCCTTTCTTGTGGTCTCTCTTCCTTCGCCAAGGTCAATGTCTTACAGGCTCCGTCCAACTGTAAGCTGTTTCAGTTGCTTCTGTTAGCCCTCGTCTTTCTCCTTTCGTTTTCCTGAGTCTGCTGATTTTTTCTCCTCCTGGGCTTCCCTCCCGCTCCAGTGTGTGGTTCTCCTACCATGTGCTGTCTGGCTCGCCTTCCTTCGCCTTGAGAATTCTGCTTCCAGAATCCAGTTCACGATCCTCTTTCTTTCTGTCTCTGCACCTTTCCCAGGATGTCCTGGCCGTTCTAAAATCCTTACCAGTCACCTCTATGCCGCAACTTCCAAGTTCGCCTTTCAACCTGGCTACCTCCCCACAGACTAGAGTTACTTCCAAAACCACCCAACGAGCATTTCCACGCGGATGACCTGATGTCCCCTCTAATTCAATTCGTTTGGAATCAAAACCAATATCTCTCTTTTGAGTTTAGTTCTTCATCTGAAGGCCCTACTTTTGTTAATAACGCCAGCCTGCTTACAACACTGAAAGCTTCCACTGGCTTCTTTGTGGCCTATGGGGTAAAATTTAAACTGTCATGATGCACAAGAACCTTCATGATTTGGCCTCCACTGACGACTCCAGCTTCATTTTCTTGATCATACAACTTAAAATCCAACTATGTTTCCCCAAAATAACATTCCAACTATGTTTCCCCAAAATAAAATCCAACTATGTTTCCCCAAAATAACATTCAAATGTACCTCTCTGTGATCTTGTGCATGCTGTTCCTCCTGCTCGGATGCTGTTCCTGCCTCCTCTGTCTAGGGGAATTCTAGCTCTAACATCACCTTACCCCCTGGAGGGTTCGTTCTGACTTTTCAGAGTTCAACACTGCCACATTTGTATTCATTTCTATGCTCTTCCGTGATTGTAGCAGTTTGTATATATTTGCATGACCATCAGAGTATATAGAATATGAGCTCTTCCTTGTTTATATTCTATAGCACAGTATCAGGCAATAATAGTAAGTGCTCATTAAACACATTTTGAATCGCTCAATAAATGAGGGGCCGAATGAGTTTTTCCAATCGCCGCCCCTCCCAGGCCTCAGATTTCAAATTCGGATTTGACTTTCCTCTGTCCTTTGCCTTCTGCCACTTCTTGTTCTCATAGTTTTAATCATTACTGAAAATGCCCCCCGCCCAGTTCTCACGGTCATGTCTACACAGTGCAATGAAACACCTGCCTCCCCGCCCCATGCACCTGCTCCTTCTGTGCAGGGCGGATTCTCCAGCGATGCCAGCTCTGACGGTGTCGCGCCCGCCAAATCCAGGACGCATCCAGGGCTCCTCTTTGCGCTCAGAACAAAGTCCACAGTGTAGCCTTTAGCGTCTTCTGTGACCTGGAAGCAAACTCTTGTTGCCACATCGTCTAGTTCTGTAGAGCTCCGAAAAAGACTTGTGTCTCAGTCACTGAGCATACTTTCCTTAAAAAAAAAAAATTAAAAAAATTCAGATATCTCTTGTGCACTTACTATGGCAGATTTCACTGTATCATTTTTTATCGACATTTCGATTTTGAATTGGGCAGTATTATCCCCATTTTTATATGAGGAATCAAATTCTTAGAGAATTTAAGAAACTCGTCCTAGATTAGACCTATTTTCCAGATTTTACATTTTCTGACTGACACCGTTTCGGAAGAATTGATTTTTCTTGTGTACCCATCTTAACGTCTCTACCTTATTATGAGTTCCTTGACTAGAGGCATCGTTATAACTAACTCAGCCCTACTGACTTATGGAAAGGACATTAGGAGCTCAGGATGGACAGACGATGGACAGACGATGGACAGAAGAAGTGTGAGGAGATGGACAGACGAAGTGTGAGGAGCTGGCAGACGTCTCCTGGGGAGTTAACAGCAAGTTCAGAACAAACATCTTTAAAGCAGCCTTTACAATACTATGCAAAATTGAATAAGAAGAGGTCACAGAACGACTGTGACATCGACAGTAAGGTTATCCACCATTAATTGCTCATCCTTTCCCACGCTCCTGGATGTTTATATACTTTCTCAGGTGCTGCAACCTGATGATTTATCAACTCGATTATCCCTCTTAACGTTTCAGATTTATTAGGTGCAGGCCGGTCTTTCAGCTGCACTTTAATTGTGTTAACTGCAAATGCAATTAATTGTGTCACCTTCGGGAAAGAATTTCACAACTACCTCCGGGGAGGGTGGTAAGTCCCTTATTAAAGTAGTACGTGTTGAAATTCTCAAGAGAAAGGCCAGATTCTGTGCTTTCTGTGAGGCTTGACTATATCCATTTTTTTTTTTTTTTTCTCGATTGCTATTCATCAAGGCAACTGGTAGCCGCTCGCTTATTGCAATTCAATTTGGGGGATGTTAGCAAATGAGAGTCATTTTACTTTCTGCACTTCCGGCCGTCAAAATTAATTCCCCACACCTCCCAGAAGACATAGGGTACCTGTTCTTGTGCCGGAGCTGTTCATCTCCTTTGTCCAGGCTCCCCACCCGAGGCTGGCTTCCTTGGGAAGGGCTCAAATGCCCTTTCCTCCTTCCAGCGTGAGCCTGACTCCTGCCTGTAGTCACTCTGGGTCCTCACATAATAAATCACTTTAACCTGTTTCTAAAAACAAGGTCAGATTGTGCTGTGATTCTTGAAAAGGGATTTAAGAATCTCTATTTAGGTGCAATTCTCACGGTAGACCTTTTGGCCAAAGAAAGGACAGTCAGAGGGTGTATGGTGAGAGGTGTGTGTGTGCGTGTGCGTGTGCGTGTGCGTGTGCGTGTGCGTGTGTGTGTGTGTGTGTTGGGGGGAGGGGAGCCAAGGCAGGAGAGGGTCCTTTTGTTTTGGCCAAAGAATCCTTGCAATGTTTGAATGGGCTTCAACACCATAAACATGGAGGGCATTTAGCATATCAAACGCAAATAAAAATGACACGCAGATGGCTCACTTCTGAGGCCGCCTTGTGCAGTGTTGGGAGTTTTCCATCTCTGCGGTTTTCCGAAATATCATGAGTGTATAGTCCCGATTAGGCTCACAGTTTTCTTCTCTGTGGTACTGTTTTTTTTTTTTTTTTTTCAGCCTGAAGCCATCTGGGCCGGACCTGAAGACTCAGGTCCTATCAGCCAATTCAAAGGCCAGCCCCAGGCTCAAGAGTCATTGAGGATTTTCTGTGGCGCAATTAAGCCTATGCAGCACACCACAGCCACAGAGGCGCTGTTTATTCAGGGAAAGTGCTCTGTAATTTATTTAAAATAATCCATCTTTCACAAATAAAGGGGCCATTGACGGCCCCCCCACAGGCCTCTGCTGAAAGGCCCCCTCTCGATGGTCTGTTTTGCTGGTCACAGCTAAATACCTGACAAAAATGATTCAGCCTCCTCCCTCCCCCCTACTTAGTTTTCTCCCACTTTTTTTAAAAAATGAGATTTTACTAAACCAGCTTGTTTTCTTTTACACCAGTAAAAGATGAGGCTCCCCTCCCCCGCCCGCCATTTTTTTTCCTTAAACACACACACACACACACACAGATTGGCCATTAAAAATGATTAATGCCAGCCAATTTGATAATCACCGAGCGGGAGGTGCCAGCCATTTTGGGATTTGGTGCAGCCTCCGAACCAGCTTCTTTATGGCCCTTGGCTAATGAGGAATCACATTAGGCTTTTTACTGGATATGAATTGATTAGCTGAAAATGAGATTACGTCCACGGTGCGACCCAGCCACAAAGCACCCATTCTTCTCAAGCACGTCCAGTGCCAGCACTGTGTGTGCCCTC
>NW_011888944.1:2064911-2065634 GCF_000151845.1 Pteropus vampyrus | reverse complement strand
GAAGTTGCTTTTCAAACTTACTTAGAAAGAAACTGAGCTTGGAACTGGGGGTGCGAATAGCAGCATCCTGTGCAGGAAATAACCACCTAGCAGACCGGCCGAGACAAGGCGAGCCCTGTAGTTGTATTGCAGAGACGGGCAAACTTCTCAGGGGCTGAAGGGCGCCCCCACCTGTGTTCTCATGGTCCATGAGCCATTGTCCTCAGTGTAAATCTAAAGTGATGCTGGCTGTCCGTAATGGGAGGAAGAAATCGAGACTGCGGGAGGGAAGGTAATGAAAGGAAACAAGTAATTGTTCCTTCGCTGATTCCTTGACCTTCTCTCCATAGGTGACACTTGCTGGGCATTGATTACATGCTCGCAGTACGAGCAGTCCACGTGCGTTTCCCACTGGGGCGTGAGCTCCATGAGGCCAGGGCCCGCATCTGGGCTGCTGGCCGCTGTGTTCCGGGGACCTGAGGTGGTTGCCAGGCCTGCAGCAGCTCTGTGATTAAACGTGTCCACACTCGGAAAGGGGAAGAGCCCACATTTGAAGTGGGGGTGCTTCCCACTCCCCCTCAGCGATGTGATCAGGGGCTTTGCCAATACCTTGATTTCTTGATCATTTATTACGGGCAGCAAAAAATAGAACTGGAGAAGGGGAAGGGCGGCACCGCCTTACTGGGGCTCGCCATGCACCCCTGTGAAAGAGCTGGCATCATGTGCATTGAAAGTGCGACATTG
>NW_011888944.1:2063720-2064861 GCF_000151845.1 Pteropus vampyrus | reverse complement strand
AGACAAGGCGAGCCCTGTAGTTGTATTGCAGAGACGGGCAAACTTCTCAGGGGCTGAAGGGCGCCCCCACCTGTGTTCTCATGGTCCATGAGCCAATGGTGGTTTTCCCATTTTCAAATGGTCGAAAAAGACCAACCAAAAGAAGAATACATTTTCGAAGATGAAATATGTAAAATGTCATTATAAATCAGCATTCAGAGATGAATGTTTGCAGTCAATTTTAATGATAAGAAATATTATCCCTCCCAAAAGAATTACATATTTTTTCATAGAAGTATTACAGATTGTTATTTTGAATTTTATCAGTAAAAAGCTTCTGGGAATTTATTTTCTCTCTTGTGATATGAGTAGCTCCATAACAGCTACAATTTTGCCCCTTGGTCCACAAAGTCTAAAATACTTACTGTCCGACCCATTACAGAAAAATTGGCTGACCCCTGCTGCCGTGGCACCTCTGGTCCAGTTAGCAGACAGGTGCTTCTCATCGGGGGATTAGTTACTAACACAAATGTTAGAG
Source organism: Pteropus vampyrus (assembly GCF_000151845.1). Lineage (NCBI taxonomy): Eukaryota > Metazoa > Chordata > Mammalia > Chiroptera > Pteropodidae > Pteropus > Pteropus vampyrus. The sequence goes on along the minus strand of NW_011888944.1, from coordinate 2,064,344 downwards.
GTCGGGGATGGAGGGAAGGGAGGGTTGTAGGGTTCCAAAGTCAAACGCAACGTCGAAAGCGACATTTATGTGCCGACTGTACCGTCCATTACTTTATGTTCTCATTGTCCTCAGTGTAAATCTAAAGTGATGCTGGCTGTCCGTAATGGGAGGAAGGAATCGAGACTGCGGGAGGGAACGTAATGAAAGGAAATAAGTAATTGTTCCTTCGCTGATTCCTTGACCTTCTTTCCATAGGTGACACTTGCTGGGTGTTGATTACATGCTCGCAGTACGAGAAGTCTACGTGTGTTTCCGACTGGGGCGTGAGCTCCATGAGGCCAGGGCCCGCATCTGGGCTGCTGGCTGCTGTGTTCCTGGAGTGGTTGCCAGGCCTGCAGCAGCTCTGCGATTAAACGTGTGCACACTCAGAAAGGGGAGGAGCCCACATCTGAAGTAGGGGTGCTTCCCACTCCCCCTCAGCGATGTGATCAGGGGCTTTGCCAATACCTTGGTTTCTTGATCATTTATTACGGGCAGCAAAAAATAAAACTGGAGAAGGGGAAGGGCGGCACCGCCTTACTGGGGCTCGCCATGCACCCCTGTGAAAGAGCTGGCATCATGTGCATTGAAAGTGCGACATTG
>NW_011888944.1:2061283-2063093 GCF_000151845.1 Pteropus vampyrus | reverse complement strand
CATGTTTTTCTGCCCTCCAAAGTCCCAAGTCGAAGCTTCACTCCTCAATGTGCTGGTGTTAGGAGTTGGGGCCTTTGGGAGGTGATTAGGATGAGTTGAGGTCATGAGGGTTGAGTCCCCGTGTTGGAACGAGAGCTCTGGTGACAGTCACAGGTGAGCTTGCTTCCAGATCTGCTCTCCCCTCAAGTGAAGACAAGAAGAGAAGTTGCCATCTGCGACTAGAAAGCGAGCCCTCACCAGACACAGGATCTGCCGGCACCTTGATCTAGGTCTTCCAGCCTCTGGAACTGGGAGGGATAAATTTCCGTTGTTTGTAAGCCACCTGGTCTGCGGTATTCTGTTACAGCAGCCTGAACGGACTAAGATACCCACAGAGATGGCTCCGGGCTCTGTGATGGAGTGAACAACAATATGATCTACAATAAAATTTCCTACTTGAGCGCGTGTACTGTGTGCCTGACGCTTCGCACCCAGGATGGATGGGCCTCAGGGGGCCCCGTGAGGGATCCATCACGAGCCACATGTTACAGGCGAGGCTGCTGAGACTTGGAAGGTTATGTGCTCTGCCTAAGTCACACAGCTGGCAGGTGGAGATATTGGGATTTGGACCTGGGTCTGTCTGACCCCAAAGGTGACATTCTTCTCGGGGTATCAGACCGTACTGTCTTCCTGGGTTGTCGCCAACACTGTGCTACCCTGAGGTCCCTGCTCTGACACCCATACTGCCAAAGACCCTCAGCCCAGCATTCTGCAGCTTTTCCGCATCCGCCTCGCGGCTGCATGGGAGCCAGTTAGTCAGAGACGTGAGTCACTGCCAACATGCTCCCCAAACTGCCAGATGAGAAGAAGCATCAGGTGTGGTTGTTGAAACACGAACTTTTATACCACGCTGTTCAGAAGAGCACCATGCAAGATTCGATGTCTTTCTCTTTTCTTTTATTTTTTAAAATTAACTTATTATTCATCGAATCTCAGATAATTTCTTCTCCAAGAGCCTGCTTTTCTTCATCTACAAAATGGAGTTAATAACACAAAAGGCCACAGGTGGGTGTGAAACCTAACGTGGCAGCGTGAGTGACAGGGCCTAGCTGGTGGCAGACGCTGTCCACGGAGACTGCAGCTTCCGCTCGTCTCGCCTCCAGAGGAAAAACCGTCGCCCCCTGTCCAGGGTCCTCTTGCGTTCTTCCTGCTCCCCCACTCATCAGGGCCTCAGCGGCTTCCTCTTTTATCAGAGCAATAGTTTCCTTCCTTATCCCTCCTTTTTCGGGCGCAACATGCTCATTTTGTGCTACTGTCCACTCTAGAACTTTCACTTCTATTCTAAGACTCCCGGTCTGAGAACAGAGCTCTCTGGGCATAGAGCTGGCCTCTCTCCCTGCACCTGCCTTTGCCCTTCCTTAATCTTGACCTTGGCAGAGCAGAATATAGACCTATTCGGAGACAGACCAGTAGAGAAGTCAATCATCTGGGCTCTGAGGTTACCTCTTGGGATTCAGAGTATCAGCTGTTCTAGTTCACATGTTTGTGATTCAGTTTCCCTACACGTTAAATGAGGGCTAAGTATCATGCTGTCCTAATTAGGTCGTTGGGACAATAAATGAGATAATAGACTAGTGAACCTTCGAACACGGCCCTGGCGTATAGAGAGCACTCACGAGGTCGTGGCTGTCATTATAGTTATGCTGCTCTGGTTCAGCCATAGTAGAGCAGGTCCTCGTGCAGCATTGTTTCAGAATTCGATGTTATTTAGTTATAATGCTGATGAGATGTGCCTGGGAACTTAACTCTTGAGTTCATCAATGAGCCTATG
>NW_011888944.1:2058451-2061233 GCF_000151845.1 Pteropus vampyrus | reverse complement strand
TGCAGCTTTTCCGCATCCGCCTCGCGGCTGCATGGGAGCCAGTTAGTCAGAGACGTGAGTCACTGCCAACATGCTCCCCAAACTGCCAGATGAGAAGAAGCATCAGGTGTGGTTGTTGAAACACGAACTTTTATACCACGCTGTTCAGAAGAGCACCATGCAAGATTCGATGTCTTTCTCTTTTCTTTTATTTTTTAAAATTAACTTATTATTCATCGAATCTCAGATAATTTCTTCTCCAAGAGCCTGCTTTTCTTCATCTACAAAATGGAGTTAATAACACAAAAGGCCACAGGTGGGTGTGAAACCTAACGTGGCAGCGTGAGTGACAGGGCCTAGCTGGTGGCAGACGCTGTCCACGGAGACTGCAGCTTCCGCTCGTCTCGCCTCCAGAGGAAAAACCGTCGCCCCCTGTCCAGGGTCCTCTTGCGTTCTTCCTGCTCCCCCACTCATCAGGGCCTCAGCGGCTTCCTCTTTTATCAGAGCAATAGTTTCCTTCCTTATCCCTCCTTTTTCGGGCGCAACATGCTCATTTTGTGCTACTGTCCACTCTAGAACTTTCACTTCTATTCTAAGACTCCCGGTCTGAGAACAGAGCTCTCTGGGCATAGAGCTGGCCTCTCTCCCTGCACCTGCCTTTGCCCTTCCTTAATCTTGACCTTGGCAGAGCAGAATATAGACCTATTCGGAGACAGACCAGTAGAGAAGTCAATCATCTGGGCTCTGAGGTTACCTCTTGGGATTCAGAGTATCAGCTGTTCTAGTTCACATGTTTGTGATTCAGTTTCCCTACACGTTAAATGAGGGCTAAGTATCATGCTGTCCTAATTAGGTCGTTGGGACAATAAATGAGATAATAGACTAGTGAACCTTCGAACACGGCCCTGGCGTATAGAGAGCACTCACGAGGTCGTGGCTGTCATTATAGTTATGCTGCTCTGGTTCAGCCATAGTAGAGCAGGTCCTCGTGCAGCATTGTTTCAGAATTCGATGTTATTTAGTTATAATGCTGATGAGATGTGCCTGGGAACTTAACTCTTGAGTTCATCAATGAGCCTATGATAAAATTCGTTTCATTCAATATCGTTTTTGCTTCAAGTCACAGAACCGATCAATGATGTTGAGGGAGGACTTACTGTAATGTACGATGAGGTCCCAAGTGTTCTAGAAGGACATTTGAAACCACGGGGAAGTGATACCGGGAGCCAGAGGGTCTACTGAGCGGATCTTGACTATAAGGGATCGGGTATGGAGCGGGGCAGATGCTTTTACCACGTTTATTTACTTTTTGACAGTCTCCTGCGTGTCAGGCATTGCCACGGTCGATTTTGCCTTGGCTCAGCCACATCACGGGGCGCCCAGATGTTTGGTCAAACATTATTCTCGGAGTGTCCGTGAGGGTGTTTCTGGATGAAATGAACATTTGAATCGGTAGGCCGAGTGAAACGAATTGCTTTCCCCAATGTGCACGGGCCTCATCCAAACCATTGAAAGACTAAGTAGAACAAAAGGCAGAGTAAGGTACCATTCTCTCTCTCTGACTGTGTCTGAGCTGGGGCACCAGGGTTCTCCTGACTTTGGACTTGGCCCTGGCCTGGAACTTATGCCTGGAAGAAGCTTGTCTGCTGCTTCTCAGGCCTTCCGACTTGTACTGGAGCTACCCCCCTGGCCCTCCTGGGTCCGAGCTTCTCAGACTCCATAACTGTTTGGGCCAATTCCTTATAAGAAATCTCTGGAGAACCCTAACTAATACAGATTTTGGTACTAAGAGTGGTCCAAGGAACGGGAGGTCAAGGATAAATTTTCTGAATTGGTTCTGGGGTTTCTGGAATCGGCTCTTTAATATGATTAAATTTAATGATGTTAATGACTCTATTTCCAGTCGATACTCCATGCGGCGATCTGGCAATAGAAATATGCAAAATATCTGCACCGGATACTCCCAGTCACCATTTATAAGAAGCGAGGACCTGGGTGACTGTGTATATGATACTTTCACACGTTTTTAGAAAACTAACACGTGTAATGGAGTTGGCTGGTTGCCCCTAATGTTGCTGGACAAAGCGATGAAAGAAAAAAACGAGGCGAGGGATTCGGATCCCCAGCTCAGGTGCCGCACGAGTAACCCAAGAGCCCCTACATGTACCATGAAGGACGCCCTTTGCTCCTGCCGTCACAGGGCTGAGACTTAGGAAAACTAAGTGGAGACTCTCATCCTGCCATAGACGGAACTAAAATGCAAGTTGAATTCCCAGCCACACGGGGAGTCTACTTTTAAAGAGAGGGCGTGGATTTGGAAAGATTGAGGTCTTGTAAGTTGGGGTGGGGGTGTGTGGGAGGACCCTGACGCTGCTGGGGACATTAAGCGTCTCTATTCTGAAGAGTGTGTTTTGCCTGTGGAAGAAGCCTCTCCAGCCCGGGGGAAGTAATCTCCCTATTCTCTGTGGGAGAGGCCTCTCCATTCCCACCTGAGGGGATTAACCTGAATTGCCTGAGGACACCTTCCTGTCCTCTCTGGGGGGCAGCCGTCGTACACAACAACGTTCTCCTTAGCACCCAGCCCCACCACCCTTTCTGCTTCCACACAGGTAGCTGCATTCAGGCCCTAGCAGGCCCCTAAGAGGTTACCCATCAGGAGGCATGATGCACTCATAAAGAACGCCTTCAGTTTTCTAATTTGTACAGATGTAAATATGGGAAATGTGTGTGGGAATAGATGGTAAGAGTAAGGGTTAATGGTGGAAGGAACGTAAAGCTGGATCTGGCCGAAGGTATTGGTGTG
>NW_011888944.1:2035515-2057841 GCF_000151845.1 Pteropus vampyrus | reverse complement strand
GGTCTTTCTCGCAGCTTCGCCGGAGGGACTTATGGCCTTTTACCAGGGTAAATGTGTGTCGGGGAAAACAATATCAGAACTTTCAGGAACTCCTGGACGCTGGCTCTGAACAAACACTAACTCCAAGGGATCCCCAAATCACTGGGATCCACCAGGCAGAGGAGGTCAGGTGATCAATGGAGTTTGAGCTCGAGTCCACCTCCCGGAGGGGCCCGTGGGCCTCTGGTTATTTCCCCAGTCCCAAGTGCATCATTGAGATAGATGTGCTCACCAGCTGACCGAGTCCCCACATGGATTTCCTGACCTGTGGAACGGAGGCTGTTAAGGGGGGACGTGGAAGACATTAGAACCACCCCTAATAGGAAAATAGTAAAGCGGAAGCATTCCTGCATTCCTGCAGAGATCCGTGCCACCATCGAGGATCAGAAAGATGCAGCGAGGTAATTCCCACCGCGTCCCCAATCCACTCACCTGTTTGGCTGGTGCAGAGGACAGGTGGATCTTGGAGAATGACAGTGGATCATCGCAAGCTTAACCAGGTGGTGATGCCGATTGCAGCTGCTGTAGTAGACGCAGTTTCATTGCTTGAGCAAATTAACACATTCCCCGATGTCTATTATGCAGCTGTTGATCTGGCAAATGCTTTTTCCTTGACGTCCATTAATAAAGACTACAAGGGCACTTTGCTCTCGGCCATCAAGGTAGGTAGTACAGCTTTCCTGTCTGGTACCTCAGGGGTATATTGTCTGTCTAGCTCTGCATCCTCATTTACTTCACGAGGATCTTAATCACCTGTCCCTCTCACAAAATGCCACAGTGGCCCATTACATAGATGACACTGTACTGATTGGACCCAGCGGACAGGAACTAGCAATTATTTTAGACTTATCGGTAAGACCTTTGTATGTCAGAGGGTAGGAAATAAATCTGACAAAAATTCTGGGGCCTTCTACCTTAGCAAAATTTCCGGACATCTAGTGGGGTGGGACATGTCAAGATAGTCTCTCTAAGGTAAAGGATAAATTGTTGCATCTGACCCAACATCGGAAGACCCCAAAAGAGGCGCAAGGCCTTATGAATTTTGGAAGCAACCTATTTCTCATGTCGGTGTGTTACTCGGGTCCATTTACCAAATGACCTGAAAAGCTGCTCGTTTTGAGCGAGGCCCAGGATTAGAGAAGGCTCCGCATCAGGTGCAGGTGGCTGGGTTCTGCTGCTTGGCTCGGAAGCTCCGACAGTGTCAGGGAGGGATGCTGTTTGAGCTTTGGAGGCCCCTCTGGGTGAATCACAGCGTAAGCCCTTAGGGTTTTGGAGCAAAGCTGTGCCAATCTCCACAGATAACTACTCTCCTTTTGAGAAATAGCTCTTGGCTTGCTCCTGGGCCTAGTAAAGACTGAATGCTGAACCATGGACCACCAAATTACCAGGCAACCTGAACTGCCAATCATGACCTGGGTGTTACCTGACCCACTAAACCATAACATTGGGTGTGCACAGCCAACACTCTATCATCAAACAGAGCAGGCCTCGATGGCACACGTAAGTTACGTAGAAGTGGCCCAACTGCCCAGGGTCGCCATTTCTGCCACACTGCCTCTCTCTTCCAGCCGGCGCCTATGGCCTCACGGAGGAGTCCCCTATGATCAGCCGATGGAGGAAGAGAAGGCTTGGTTTACAGATAGCGCCACGTGGAATGCGGCCTCCTGAAAGTGAGCAGCTGCAGCACTATGGTCGCTTTCTGGAACATTCCTTAGAGAGGCCGTCGAAGGGAAATCCTCCCGGTGGGCAGAACTTCGAGCAGCTCACCTAGTTGTTCGCTTTGCCAGGAAGGAAAAATGGCCAGACGGGTGATTATATGCTGATTCATGGCCTATGGCCAGCGGTTTGGCCGGACGGCCGGGGACTCGGGAGGAACATGATTAAAGAATTGCTGGCCAGGGAATCAGAGAAGATATATGTGGAGACACCTCTCTGAACAGGCAAAGAATGTAAAGATATTTGTGTCCCATATGAATTGTCACCTAGAAATGACGTCATTAGAGGAGGATTTCAATAACCAAGCAGCTGGAACGACCTGCTCTGTGGGTGCCAGTCAGCCTCTTCCCCCAGGCACTCCTGTTATCTGCCAACAGGCCCATGCAGGACGCGGCCATGGTGGCAGAGATGGGAGTGGCGCACGGTCTCAGGGACACAGACTCCTACTTACCGAGGCCGACCTGGCTGTGATCACCACTGAGTGTCCAGTCTGCCAGCAGCGGCGGAGACCAACAGAGTCCCCAGCAAGGCACCGCCCCCAGGGTGATCAGCCGGCGTTGGTGGCAGGTCGATTAGCTTGGACTGCTCTGTCATGGAAGGGGCAGCGTTTTGTTCCTACTGGGACAGGTGCTTACTCTGGATGTAGATTTGCCTTCTCTGCGCGCAGCGCTTCTGCCCAAACTCCTTCGCCATCTTAGTATTCCGCACGGCACTGCTTCTGATCATGGAGCTCACTTCGCAGCAAAAGAAGCGGGCAATGGGCACACGACCGTGGAGGTCACCGGTCTTGCCACGTTCCCCACCGTCCCGCATCGGCTGGTTTGACAGAACGGAGGAATGACTTTGTGAAGACACGCTTTCAGTGCCAGTTGGGTGGCGATTGTTTCAGGGCTTTGGAAGGCTCTCCGGAAGGCTGCATGTGTTCTGAGTCAGCATCTGGTATGAGATGCTGTTGCTTCGACAACCAGGAGTCGTGGGTCCAGGAGTCAAGGGGTAGATATGGAAGGGGCACCACACCCCATTACCCCTAGTGACCCACTAGCAAGATCGTTGCTTCCTGTTCCCATGACCTTGTACTATGCTAGCCTAGGTATCCCAGCTCCAGAGGGAGGAGAGCTTCTGCCAGGAGACACTGGTGACGCCACTGAAATGGAAGCTGAGACCGCCACCCGGCCACTGTGGGCTCCTCGTGACTTTGAATCAACAGGCAGAGAAGGGAGTTCCTGAGCTGGCTGGGGTGACTGACCCTGACCACTATAGGGACATGGGGCTGCTCCTCCTCAGCAGAGGTGAGGACGAGCATGTCTGATACGCAGGAGGTCACTTAGGGCGTCTCTGAGAATGATCATTCCCTGAGATTAAGGTCCGTGAAAAACAATAACGGTCCAGGCAGGACTGGCAGCGGCCTGGACACTTCAGGAATAAAGGCTGAGGTTGCTCCGCCAGGCGCAGAGCCACGACCAGCTGAGGGGCTTGCCGAGGACAAAAGGAGGGGGGCTGGGTGGTGGGAGGAGGTGCTTATGGAGCCAGGCTGTGACCACGTGACCAGGCATAGCAGCCAAACCTGTAACTGTCACGGGTATTTCCTCCTTATTGTTTTATGACTCTAGATCTGTGCACACCTTTCATTTCTTCTCTTCCACGTTTCCTTATCATGTAACACAAGATGTTTTGGCTTTATATTATAGTATTTATTGTCGACGTTACCTCGTAGTGTTTAAGTTATGGGATATGGAGCAAAAAAAATTAAGCATCGCCATAACCGACAAGATCATTTCCCATGACGACGTCTTTCAGCTAAAAACAACCTTGTCGAGGGCCCAGAGGCTGCAGTGACAAAGCTCGGACCGCAGTCGGCCAGAGCTGGCCCTGATCCCTGTTTCTCCCCGGTATCAGCGGGGAGCCTTGGAGTTACTCGCCTCCCGGGGCCCTCACTGTCCTCACCTGTGTGACGGAGACAGGAAAGGCTCGTTTGCAGCGTCGCTGGAATGATGGGCGGACTTAGGTATGGAGACGCCCCTCCCAGCTGCTTCCGGCAGGGTGGGCGCGACCGATGTGCGCTTCCTTCCGTCCACAGACGTTTTCTTCTGCCCATCGCTACCACTTTCTTTTCCTCGGCACGGAAAGCCGTCACGCGGTGAGCGATCGTGAATGCTGCCAGTTAATTAGTTTCACGCGGTGCTGCTGGGTGGCTTCATCTCCTTTCCTAGGACTCCTGGGACTGTGTGAAATACAAGACGAGCATTCTTACCATAATTTTATATCGAGGCCTTTAATGAACAGAAAATGCCATATACCACGTGTATCGAAATTAAGTATGTAGTTTGCACATAGACGCAGAGTTCCTGGGCGGCCTCATTCCGTAGAACCTGCCTGGTCTGCCTGCCCGCAGTTCTTGGAAGCGTGAGATGTTTCCTCATGTTGGCTTTGTGGCTTCCCCGGTATCGGAGGACATCATTGAGGGAAGGGACTTTGGTCTCCCCAGATCCTGTACTTGCAGTGGGTTAAGCTCATGGCTTCACAGCGACCGCCTGAATTCAAATGCCAGCTCCGGTACCGACCAGGGCAAGTTCCTCCAATGCGCCTCAGTTTTCTCCTCTGTACAATGGTTGCGGTGACCAGGGTGATCAATGCCAGTTGCTGTAACACGGCAACTCTCAGTGGCTTGCAACACTCATCCAGCGCTCTTTCTCACTTCGCTGCTGGACGATGCGGAGTGTGGACGATTGTGAATGGTGGACGCCGAGGAGCCACGCCGGAGAGTAGGTGCCTCCATCCCTTTTTTCCTATGTTCCATTAAGCAGAATCTAGGCTCAGGGTCCTTTTTTGAATCCAGGGGAGCGGAGGTGGAAAACGTGGCCTTCCTGTGTGTTGGAGGAAAATGCATCCGTGACATGAACTCCTGACATCGTCTCTGCTACAGTGGAGATGACATTTCCCAGGGATGCTGTGGCGATCGCACGTGTGAGCTCACGTGGAACACGGAGAGCACTGCCTTCCACACAGTAAGCCCTCGGCATGTGACCTCTTACTCTGTGCTTCTGCTCGTCGTCAGCGCTCCCGTCCGGTGGTGTTGTAGTCCTATGCATGCTGGTCTCAGGGGACCAGTGAAGGATGGCATCTGGTGGATGGCGGCCTAAAGGAATCAGCCTTCATGGTTAAATTTTCCACCTTTTAGTAATTTCCTGAGTTCAGGCTACTCAGGATCTTTATTATTCATTCATTCATTTGTTCATTCATTCAAAAAGTACTCATGGAGAATATATCACTAAAGAAGAGAGACAGAAATCTCCGCCTCAATGGGTCCTGCATTCTAAAGTTGCGAATGGGGTGAGGACCAAGAATAAATATGAGTATAGTGATGTACAATGATGCTACATCGGCTAGTCATGACTGTCATGGGAAACATAAAAATAAACGTTGTGGGCGAGATAAGTGTTTGTGTGCCCCCCAAATTCATATGGTGAAATCTAACCCCCACTGCGATGGTGTAGGAGATGAGGCCTTCGGAAGATAATTAGGTCATGGGGGAGGAAGAGAGACCTCAGGAATAGGATTAGTGCCCTCCAAAGAGAAGACCCCAGAGCTGGCCAGGTGAGGATACAAAGGAAGTTCAGAAGAGGGTACACACCAGACCCCGGCCAAAGCGATCTCAGACTTCTAGCCTCCGGAACTGTGAGAAAGAAATGATTTTTGTGTAAGCCACCCAGTTTGGGGGAATCTGTTGTAGCAGCCTGAGCTGACTAAGACAAGCTGTAGTGTTAGGTGCATTAGAGATGGTATGAGCTGTCGTGTGTGTGTGTGTGTGTGTGTGTGTGTGTGTGTGTGTGTGTGTGTGTGTGTTTTAAAGCAGTTTACTATTTTTAGTGAAGCTTTAAGTTTAGAGATAAATTGAGCAGAAAGTACAGGTTTCCATATACCTTTCTTTCCCTCACACAGTTTCCCTGCTGTTAATACATGTTACATTACAACGTGGGTTCCAGTCGATGAACCTGTATAGATATACTGTTATTCACTAAAGCCCATGATTTAAGTTAGGGTTCACTGTGCTGTACAGTTCTGCGGATGAGCTGCCATTTTTAAAGGGCTAGTGTGACAGCATCTCTTGTACCTACTGGCGTCCCTTCCGCTCTGTTTTTTATTCGACCTTGATGGAGCGATGGCTCACATCTGCTTCTGGGGACACCTGCTGGGAGTCCCTTGGCAATCTGGTGAAGGCACCTGCAGACCTGGATGGGCAAGCTTGTTCAGATCTCATGGGAAAAGCTTCGACCAATGAGGGGCGGCATCTGGTGGATGACGGCCTAAAACCACTGAACAGAGGGCGGAGTGGATCGCATGTTCTCCTCGATTTCGGTGATGTAGGCCCAGAGTGGCTACGGGATTTCTCGGCGACACACAGCTCTTTGGTGGGTGTTCTGGGGACGGCACCCCTGGCTTCCGGGCTCCCGGTGCAGTGCTCCAGGAGAGGGGGCATAAAGACAGACACGTCCCTGTTGGACGCTCAGATCAAGAAGAAGCGTCCTGCCGTCCAACCCTCTCGCCTCAGTTTACATTACTGTTATTTTTTCCCTTGTTATTATTACTAATCCATGTATGTGAACTTTTATAAAAGAAAAATAAATCCCTGCTTTTTAAAGAGCAGTTTCCAGTGACTCATTTAGAAGGAAATCTCCTTATGAACTAGGATGTCGGAAGACTGGGTAGTTTGAACCGTGTTTGTTTTTCTGGCCTGGACGTAGATCCTGTGACGGTTTCTGCATCGAGAGCTCAGGAGGTTGAAATAACGTTTTCGTCCCCTTTCCATGCTTCCGCGAAGGTCGCCGAGACCGGCCTTCATCATCCCGGGTGCCATAGCACGACTGGACGGTGACCCAGCCTGACCGCAGCTCGGGGCTTTGAAAGCCGTTCAGTTTCCATATTCATTTAGTCACTGGGCTTTTTATGTGTGATTTTTGGTGACCATGAACTGGAGAGACGAAGAGGGCTGGATGCTGCCAGGAGCCGCGCGGCCAAGGCTCCGTGTGGGTTCTCCCTGGCTTTGCCAGCGCCCTGTCTTCCTGACGGTGGCTCCCCTCCCGCTGCTGTCCCCACTTGCAGCTGCACCAGCAGCACGCAGCAGGCCTAAGTGGTCTGCAGGGTCTGGGAGTCACAGGTTCTCAGGGGTTAGGCAGAACAACTGTCCCCTCGTGTGACCGGGAGTGAGTGTTAAATTTTGGGCTTTCGTTTATTGTTCTCTTAATCTGAAATACAGAAACGACATAGAAGAAGTTAATGGTATGACCTCTAGAAGTCATTTAAAAAATTGTTTTATAATATAATACTAATATAGGGCTTGCTATGGGCCAGGTCCCCCTGTAAACACTTTACACAGAATACGTCATTTAATGCTCGCTATAACCCTATGAGACGGTGATCTATGATGATGATGAATAGAGGGCTGGGATCTAAACCCCATCAGTCCGGCTTTCGAGAGTCCATACTCTAAACTGCTACATTAAAAATTAGAAGGTAAGAGAATCATCACAGCCAACCCCATTTACTCATATGGAAATTGACTTGTGTCGCACAGAGAGGTGGATTGCCTCTCCTAAGATCACAGAGCGAGTTAGTGGCTGCTCAGTTCCAGTCTGAAGTTCTCTTCCTTCCTGCAGAGGGAATCTCTCTCTATTCCTGAGGTTTGGGAAGAAAGCGTTAAATATTGGGAGCCAAAGTAGATACTGAATGATTTTATTCGGGGTAGAATAACCTGCTTAGAAAGGCAAGAAGGAGGTGGTACACCAAGTGGGGAGTGTGTGTGTGGGAGAAGGAGGATGCTGAATTTAGAAATCATGCTGCATTAGGCTCTGGCTAAGTTCCAGTGATTTTTATTCATTATTATTATTTTTATGGGAAAAGGAACCTGCAACAGTTTAGGCTCAGCTATTTGCCTTCAGGCGTTGGTTTGTCAAATTTGGATCCAATGCCAGTTCAGCACAGTGGGTGTTCATGGGTGGCATGTGTGTGTGTGTCCGTGTGTGTGTGTCTGTGTGTATTTGTGCTCAGGTGTTTGCATGTGCCCTTCTCCGTGTGTGTCCATAGTGTTGGTATAAAAGGCAGTCCATCCTAGGTCCTACTCCCTACTTCTTACCTCCAACACACCTCCCTAATGTGTCAAGAATTATAAATTAATCACCTGGCTGGTTTGCACTGAACTTACTGGTGTTTATGAAAGGGAATTCATTGGATATGCCTGTTAATGGAACACGTGTAATAATACTAAAGCCTGTGATTAAAAAGAAATTTAAGGCCCATGAGTTTTTAATAGAAAAACATGTCATTTGAGTGTTTATTTGCTCGTGTAAAATGGCCGAGATTTTTTTTAAGGGGAGGGGCGCCTACTTTAATTTTAGAAGGACCGTGGTATTCACACTGAACCCCATGGCAGTGCTTTCGCAGAAGCTCTTTTAGATTGTTTAGCGAGGGCTCTCTTGATAAAGCAGAAGCTATTTAGTGCTTCGTGCTTTGATCGAAACTATATTGCAGGGTAGTTCTACCCATGAGTTTCATTCATTCATTCATTTGTCGGAAATGTATCACCAACCTGTCGTGTCAAGCATGGGTCTGGGCGGGGATGCAGAGATGAAAACACTTGGTCTTTGCCCTTAGATGGCCTACAGCTTGACGGAGGGCAGACGAGTGAAGTAAAAAATCCCAATGCTTGTTAAGATGGGGATGTGGAAAGGGTAATGAGGGTATGCCAGGAGTCAGAGACTGCCCGGAGGAGGCGGGATTTAAGCTGAGACTTAGCCAGTTAACCAGGATAGGGGAGGCCATTCCAAGGACAGGGTTGCAGATTCATGGGGTCTTGGGAGCAAGTTGTGTTGGGAAAAATATAAGTTGTTTTTACTTATAGCATATAAGCGCCAGTTATCTTAAGAATAATTATTGCTTAAATTCTCTCATTCATCCACTTATTCGGTTGCATGAAGATGCTATTCTTGTTCGTGTGTGTAGACATACATACACATGTATGTATATACGTACACATATATGCATAAATATTTCTGGGTACATTGATTTTCTTAAGTTTTTATGAGATTTAATCATCCACATTATTTTATAGTGAGGTGTAGAAAGTTCTGCATGTAAAATGAAGCTAGTTGATTTTGGCTTTTCATGAGTTTGCCTGTGGGTTTTTTAGAAATCTTTTTATTTTCCAGGGAAACTTTGCATAATTTCTCCACAAATCCTATTTATGTTTCAAAATGGCAAGGAGAACAAACTGTTTTGGATTTCACAGAACTGGAAGACGGCAAAATCTCTACTCGTTCAGGACATCTGAATAAAGGTTTAGGAGTTTGGGTTGTCTTTAAGAGGAGAGTTGTTTTACTTGCACTTTTTATTTTTAGCCTTGCTGGTAGATTTTAGGAAAGGCAAAATAAGACCCTGTGCATTTGGATTTTCTAAAACTCAAAGAAATAGGCATCCGTGGATGTCTCATTCAGTAAATATTGATCCAACAACTCATAATAAAATTTAAGAGGAAACGAGAGAGAGATAACCAACTCGACTTCTACTCTCAAGAAGTTCTCAATTTGCTGAGAATGAGAGGCAAATAAAGGGATTGGGGGACACGGTGCAGCCGTTATGGAAAAATTTTTGAAAAAAAAATAAAAAGAGTCATGAGCTGAGTCCTGATGGGCTAGTATGGAAGAGCCAGGGATGTGCACTCCGAGCAGAGGGATAATTGTGGACCACTACAGAGAGGTGATCCTGAGTAATCATCTGATCTTTGAACAATGGGTAGCTTGTCAGAATGAGACTGTAAGTTTATGTTTTGAAGCCACCCAACTCCGCTGCCTCCCAGACATAGAAATGATAGATAAAACATAATAACGCAATAACACAAAAACGTAAAAACACAATAGTTCAAAAATAGGATACACCTCTCTGAGCTTCAGGAAATGAAAAGAAATAAGGAACTGAGAGCCTTGATGGCGCCCTGGTGGTCTCTGGACTCCCAAAGGGCAGGGGAGTCTTGAAGTTTAAACCCTGTGGTGTCATTGGGACTAAGCTGCCCTAATGGTGCAGAGAGATAACTGTTTCTCAGTAGCGCTGGGGCGTGGTTCTCCCTGCCGGTGTGAAAATGGCTGCTTTTTAGTTAGTAGGAAGTTGTGTACATTTAAGTTACGGGCCGAGAGAATCTCTTGGCTCAGTGACTATATCTGTGAGTGCGTCTAGGGGCAAGAGCTCCTAGCTTCAAATATAAGACCTAGTTCTGGCCAGGAGCTCGAGCGGCCCAGCTGAAGGCAGAAAAATCTAAACATGGAGGAGTAAGTGAAGACGAACCTACTCATCCCCACCCTCAGAGAGAAAAACAATAATACTTCCATTTGAAATGTGACTATATTCATACAACTAGTATATTTCTGATTTCGAAGCCCTCATTAAAAACGACAACAAAAAATAACAAAATGTGACTACAAAACAGTTACAAAACATAAACATATTAAAAGGTGGCCAATAAAATTCATGTGTCACATGAAATAGACATATAAAGCAGTCGGAAAAAGACTTGAAAAATATGTGAGGGACAAGCAGAGATACATAAAGGAAAATATGAACAAATTCAGGCTATTAGTGGACCAAAGATGTGCATATTTAAAATTAAAAAAAAAATTAGAAATTAAAAATATAACCTTAGATATAAAACATCCAATAGATGGAGTAAACTCAAGACCAGACAAGGATGAAAAGTAATTAATAAATTGGAAGATAGTACTAAGTAATTTATCTAAAACATTAGAAGGAGTTATAAGTAAATAAAAATTATGAAAATGTAGAGAAGAGATTTTTGAAGATCCAATAGTTATGGATTTCTGAGACTTGAAAGAAAGACAGGAGAATCGAGTAGGATAAGTAAAAATAAATCTAACCCTAAACTATCATAATACAGTTGTGGAACATTAAGTTTAAAAACACCAATCTTAAAGGTAATAGAGAGAAAAGGTAAATTACCAACAAAATAATGACAAATATACTGACAGTGATTTCTCCTAATTAGAATAAGGCCAGAGGCAATGGAACAATATCTTCGAGGTGACAAAAAAAATAACTATCCATTTATAATTTCATATCCAATGAAGCTATCATTAAAGAGGGAGGCTTAATTAAAGAACCAGTGAAGGGTATACTTAAAAAATGAAGAAAAGTCAATTCAGAAGGAAGGCGTGGATGCAAATAAAAATAGCACAGAAATTAACAAAATATCTTAATGTATTTAATGAAGGTGAAAAATAAAGAAGAAAAATGTGACACTAAATCTAGAAAATACAAAATAGAAGATAGATCCTGGGCTTTAAAGGGATTGTTGAAAACATAATGAAGTCCTTGACTTGTTTGTAGGAGGACAAAAATAGTAAATAATTTTAGACTTGTTAGAAAATTATGAAAGTTTAATATTAAACACTAAAATAGAAACATAATTTATATATTGCAAACCAGCAGTGAAGAAAAGAAAGGAATGTAGACATCTCAGAGAATGCGAAACACGAGAATCAAAAAAGAAAGAAATAGAATGCCGTGATGGCTAATTTTCTGTGTCAACTTGACGGAGCTAAGGGATGCCCTGAGAGCTGGTAAAACAATGTTTCTGAGCTTGTCTGTGAGGGCGTTTCCAGAATCGATTAGCATTTAAATGGGTAATTCAGCAGAGTAAAGCAGATGACCCCCCCACCACCCCCACCCCCAGTGTGGGTGGGCATCTCCAACCTCTGAGAGCTGGAATGGAACAAAAGAGGGCAGGGAGAACGAATTCTCTCTCTGCTTAATTAAACCGAGACATCCATCTTCTCCTGTCCTCAGACACAGGTGCTCCCGGGTGCTCCCGGTTCTCAGGCCTTCAGACTCGGTTTGAATGACACCACCACATTCCCTGCTTCTCCAGCTTGCACGTGGAAGATCTTGGGGCTCCACAGTCATACGAGCCAATTCCTATAATAAATCTCCTCTTATATATGTCTTTATATGTCCTGTTGGTTCTCTTTCTCTGGAGAAGCCAAATACAAATGATGAATGGAAAACAAAAAATATGGGAGACGTTGTTTTGAAAGACATTAAAAAATCCTGAAAGCTAAATACAGAATAGGTCAGTCGTGGAATGAAATATACACGGTGATAATATTATTTTAAACTATGCAGAACGATGCTATTTTTAAATGAATGGACGCACGTCTTATATTTTTGAAATATTTTTGAAATGGACAAGAAGGACCGAGATCACCACCAGGATAGTGGTTCTGGATGGGGAGAGGTGCAGATAAGAGGTAAGGAAGGCATATCGAGAAAGTGTCATTTCTATCTGTAATGTTTTCCTTATTTGCAATAGCAAACGAAGCGTATTTTAAGGTGTATTCAATCTGGCTGATGGGTACAAAGCTGTCATCAGTTTCTGTATTCTTCTGCGTGTTTAAGTATTTCATACAGAATCTGATGTGAGGACCACGTGGGAAGTATCTTTCTTTTCACTCTTCCCTGGCAGTGATTTTTAAGCCATGGTGGGATTTCCCTAGAATCCTTCCTTTTGGCCACTCTCCCTCATCTACTTGTCTGTAAGGTTTTTAGTCACATACAAGAAATAGAGAAGATCAAAAATTGTTCCTTTAATGATTAAACCAACCAACTTCTTAACAGGCCTTCATTTCTATGAAATCTAAAGACCCTTACATACCGAATCTCGTCCTCAGAGTCCATCATAAACGTCACGTAGGCCACGGTTCCGCCAGGCGTGTTCCACCCTGCATTTCCAGTGCCTGTGCCTTGGTGTAAACATTTGTTTACTAAATGCATGGGCAAAGGAAAGGGATTTACCCCGCTCTTCCATACCTCTGTGCCATCACACGAGCCATAGCCATCCTTCCCATTTCCTTAAAAACGACCCTTGCCTCCTAGTCTGCTGCGAGAATTCCTTTTCTATTCTTCCTATTCCCTGCAAATAGAAGCTTCATTAGGGCAGAGATCCCGTCTGTCTTCCTCAGGGCTGAACGCCCATCGCCCGTCTCATTTGTGGAATAAATGTATTCTTATTTATGAGTCCAGAGTTGACGTCACCTCCTCTTGAATTCTTTCTTGATATAGCTCCCTTGACCCCCACAACATCCACTCTAGATAGAGTTAATAATCATAACAATTTATTTAGTGACGCTATATTTAGCACCTACGTTTCCATGACTGCAGTTTGTGCGTCGTATTGTAATCGTCTCGTGTAGAACGAAGCGGCCTTTCGATGTGTACTTGTCGAATTGGCTCATATCCTTTTGCGAGTTGTGTTCTGTGCATTTCCTGAAGCGCTCAGCATCGTCCTACGATCCCTGCCTTCAGTGGGGTGGGCTACAGGATCCCAGCTACAGTCAAACCCTCTGCTGCTTCTGGGGGCAGGAGGTGGGGCGGGCCTAGAATTAGTTACTTAAGATGGATGCCTAGGAAAGGTTAAGATAATGTGAAAAGAGGGGAGACGAATCGGTCGTTAACCTCGTCCCGTCGACCCGGGTCTGTGACCAGCGGGTCGCCCGGGGTCCTGCACAAGCCCTCCAGCAGCGAGGACTCTTTTGCAATCTCCGTCCCCTGCCGCGGCCATCTGTTGATAATTACTGTCCGGTCTCCGCCGAGAACGTGTGATATTTAATATTTCCTCGCCACTTGAACAAACATGTGGCAATAACAGAAAGGTACTTGGCCACAGGAGTCGAAAGATGTATTTGCATGAAGGAGTCAGTGTACACCTGGGGCCAGGCAAACAACTGCCCTCTCTTTGCAAAGTTACGAGGGGTGCCCGTGTTTCAGCCCTCGGAGAATAGGTACATTGACTTAGGTTGTATTTTTGGAAGAAAACTCTTAAAAATCCAAAATATCAAGAAGATTGGAAAACAAAACATAACCACCTCTTTTTTTACAACTGATGTGATTTTTCTCTTAATGAGCAACTGTGAAGTTTTCCCAGGTAATTTTCGGCGTTTTCAGGGAAAGTTGATGCTCTTGCCAAGTGCTAAGAAAGAAGAAAAGTAGTTTGTGTATTTGAAAAAGACTTCTCCTAATTGAAAGCTTTCCTCCCCCGCCCCCCACCCCCCCAGCTTTTTGGGGGGTGGGGAGAAGAGGTTTCCAGTTTCATTCGCAGGTGGGGAAGTTCAACTTCCTGTTTCAAGAATAACAAGAGGATTCAACAGGGACAAGCTTTCAGCTCTGCTTTGCGCATACTATAAGCTCTGGATTACCTGTGTGATCGGAAATAGGCTGTTTTGAATCATTGAACATTTGGATCTGGAGCAGAGGAAGGTGGGGCCACCAATGGCCACTAGATGCGCATGGTTTTCTGGCTGTCTTGAGTGAAGTGCGGCTGGGATTGTGGAATGAGCATTTGTTTCTAGTTCTTGAAGAGAAAATGAATCATTCTCTGATCTTGTGCTCATCATCATTCATTTCTGTTTGAGAGCGGTCAATATTTATCATAATGCTTTTTTGAATTCCCAACATCTAGCATGGAAATTGGCAAACATATTGGAAAGTTGAAAGGATTTCATAATGAATACCGATATACCCAACACCTATTCTCTGTCATTAACAGTTGGCTCTGCGTGCTTTATCATGTCTGTATTCATTTATCTCTCCTTCTATCTATCAGTCAATCTCTATTATTATTTTTGGATGCAATTTAAAATACTCTGCAGGCAATCATGAATGCTTTTACTGTCCACTGGCATCCAAGATGAAAACTTTACTTATTTTAGACACCTTTCCCTTTAGCCCAGAGTCCTGCCCTGGTGGTCGTGGTAGGCATTGTGCTGGGCACTGGAATAGTCTGTGCCCAGAAGTGGAACTTACTGGTCACTGGGAAGCAGAAGGTAAAGGACAATGAAGACAAATGTCAAATTACACATAGCAATCATGTGTAATGTCAAATTACACATAGTAATCATGTTTGTCCAAACAGATGGACAAAAATGCCATCTCTAAGATGGACTTCTTTAATTTGCCATCCTGCTACTAAAATGACATTCTGAAATCCATTGATTTCCCACAGCCCACTTGATAAAGCCCAAAGGCCCTTACGTGGATGCTGCAGTACTTTTAGGTCATGGCTAGACAAAGTTTATTTCCACGGGGAAACATTTATTGGCTCCCTATATTGTACTGGGTGCACTGGTTTTAGATGCTGTGAATATTAGAATAAGCCCCTAATGGTCCCTAGCCTTGAAAAGTTTATGGTCAGGTTGAAGAAACAGATAGTTTCCATATGATGCTCAAACTGTTGTTATGTTAGCATAGTACAACCTTGGGACTGGGCTAAGGCCATCTTCCCAAGAGAAAAATGGATGCTCTTAATCCTGAAGCATAAAGACGTATCCAGGTAATGAAGGATGAGAAAGTATTCCAGCAAAGAAAAGAAAATATTTAGGCAAGAAACTTGTGGGATAGAGCAGCAACAAACCATTCAGTATTTATCAGGGCAGAAATCGTGAAGTCCAGGGGGTAGCGCTGAGGCTTGGAGGCTGGCCCACAGAGGGCCTGGATAATGGGCCAAGAGTGTGAGAACCTTTTTCTGCAGAGAAGGGGGAGCCACCGAAGAGGTAGAAATACAGTGCCAAGGAGGGGCAGAGAGTGGTAGAATGGCAGACAACAGGTTAGTAGTGTGCTGCGGCCATCTGGGTAAGACAAGCGGCAGTCGCTGGTGGTAAAGAGGGAGACAGAGGGACAGATGTAGAAGGCTTAAGAGGTAAAGTCAGGAACATTTAAAGAATGAAATGAGTGAGCATAGACGTGATAGGAAGGAGAGGGTCGGGAATGAATCCTGGTTCTTGTTATGGCATGAACGATTCTGAGACCCACGGAGCCAATTGAGATTAATTATGAGCCTTTATTAGCCGGCCCGGCCAGTGACTGACTCTCTACCACGCAGGGCTAGAGGAGATCAGCCCCCGAGCTTTCAGAGGAGGCAGCTGATAAAGCTTAAGGCCATATCCTGGTGGTCTCCTGAACAAGCAAGCAGATTACAGAAGTGGAAGTTGGCTGTTAGCATATCTTTGCCCGGAACAACACCCTTAATTAACAAGCAAATGGATTACAGAAGCAGACATTGGCCATCTTCATATCTTATACAATACACTTCCTAAACCACACACAAGCAAGTAGGACAACTTCTGGTATCTAAAGATATTTCTTCCCTGTAGCTGACTTAGCTAGTTGGCTCACTTGAAAATTTTCCACCCTTAACAGTTCTCTTGCTTGGTTGGGTGAGTGAACGGTGTGGTGCGTTCAGTGATTCAGATGGAAAACACGAAGACAGGCAGATAATGCATTTAGTTTTGGAGGTGAAGTTTGAAGTGCCTGGGAGACTCCAAGGGGAGGTGTCCAGATCACGCGGACATACAGATTTGAAGCTCAAGAGAACTTCGGACATCTAGGTGGATGCTGGTTAAAAACATAAAAGTGGATGTGGCCCCTCAGATTTGTCCCACCTGAGGGACGAGGGAGCTGGAGCATTTTTACACCGTCTGTCATTGGTCACTGATTGAAACTTCAGGGGAGCGAAGTCTCACACACATCTAGCCTGCCTTTAGAGCTAGGTGTCAACGAGAAAATCAGTTCCAATTCCTTGGCTTTGCTGAGTGGAGTTGGCTAGAACCCAGATCTCCTCATTCCTCGTTCGGTTTTATCTTTCATATGCATTCATCTCCTCTCCATTCTCAGTGGTATGCTGTCCATTCATTTCTTCATCCTGTCATTCATTCCTAACCTCATCAAGCATTTATTAGGCACCGTCTGTGTGCTGAGCAGAACTAACTACTGTCTCTGAAGCTTCTGGGAACAGAAACATCCACGTAGGAAGAACCTCAGCTTCGCTCCCTTCTAACTGTTCTCACTTCCTGTGAGGGGAGCTGTGTTTAGACTCAGAGGAAGACCTGAGGATAGAAAAGTCAGATGACATCGCCTGGGGGCCCTGGGGACTTGAAAGACTTGGTGTTGAGGCGATATCGCTCTCCAAGAGAGCATGCACTATTTAAGCTTATGAAAAACTATAAAGCACTCCCTGTCTGCATTTACAAAAGGAAAATTCATGTTTCCTGTGGCCTTTAACTCCTAATCTTTACTGGTTACAAGAGAGTATTCCAGGCAGTCGAGTGCTTAATAAATATTATATTGTTTGCTAATGGCGGTGCTATTTGGGGTGATATTTCCTTCTGAATGTGCGAGCCTGGTTTAACAAATCTGCTGTGTGCAGTTTCACCTTTCATTGTGTTGCTTGAGATGTCTCAGGGGCGCCTTCAGCGGGGCCAAGGAACAGCTCAGAAACACAGAAGCGAATGAGTCCGTGGGACGCACGGTGGTTTTGTCTGGGCTGACTTCCCCCGTGTCCTAAGGCTGTGACTTACGCCAAGGGCTCCGCTATGTGAAATAAATGTGTGCCTTCCCGCTGTGCAGACGTGAGATGCTGGACGGACTGGCAGGATGCATTTCCCTGCATCTTTTTCTTGTTTTTACACCTTTTTGTATGCAGATGGTTGCTTCTGACCTCATTTCTCTCTCATCCGAACCCAGCTCTTGAGAAACGATTTAGATGGATGATGGATGAACGGTCTGGGTATCTTTCTCTAATTTTCCCTTACTCCAGAAGGACTGATTGACACTTCTGGGTCCTCACTGCCTGTGAGGTACCAAAGGCATGAAGTTCACGGGCGTGGTCTACGTGGACTCAGACACACTGAATCCGAATCTTGTTTTTGCCACTAGTTATTTTCTCTTTATGAGTTTTCAAACATATACAAATGGAAATTTATTTTACATAAAAACAGAAAAAAGAAACTTTCTTGATTCCGTATCTTCCCGTGACTATCTTATTTTGTTTACTCCACTACAGTCAAATTTCTTAAAGAGTCATCTACGCTTCGTATCGGTTAACTCTTCATTTCCTGCATATTCTGGTTGCCGCCTAACTCCAGCCTCTGCCGTTTCACCGAAAACCTTCTTCTCGAAGCGAAATTATTTCCTGTAGTCAGTTAACCATCATGTTGCATTTATAGAGCCCTTTTGCGTTGATAGCATTTTCTGGTCTTTATAGGTTTGTATCTGCTAGTTCACTCAAGGGAAAACTTATTTTCTGCTGGACATTTTGCATATAATTTGCATAAACTCTCGTCTTGGCCACTAGTTGTTGTTTTGTACTATGGATCCCTGGGGGCATCAGAATCTCAGTCAACAGGGAGATAAATAAGACTGTTTCCCGCTCAACTCTGCTTTTTCTTAAAAAGATCATATTAAAGGAGCTGAGCACACAAATTATAACATAAGCACGATAATATATTTAAGTAGGATAAGAAATTTAAAATAAAGTCTACGGGAAAAACACTTTTGTAAAATGGCGATTTGTTTTTACCGATCCTTTCACATTCTCCATCATTATTTAGTCTAGCCCGGGTTTTCATTTTGACTTAATTATTAACTATGAATGTTTCCTTCAATCATCACAAACTATTTATCCTTCTTGGTAAAAGTTCTTCTCGGATACGTAAATGTGTGCCCCTTTACAGGCAGGGTGTTTTCTGGGTGTACAGGGGAGGGTCACGAGGAGAAATGGATGTGAACTCACGTGAGCCTCTGGAGCGTCTGCAGCCTGTGTGCTTTGCCTCTCCTGGGATCTGCTTGGCCTGAGCTCTAACTGCTTTGTTACAGCATCAGGATCAAGGCTCTGGTTTTTCCCTGACTCCTGGTTTTAGTTTTTTGTTTTTTTATTACCTTTAAATTTAATTTGAATTTTGATTACAGTTATATGGACAACGTGGTTTCAAGATGCAAATAATAGTTCAGTAGGATAAGAGTGAGGTCCCCCCTCTACACGTCTGCTGGGCCTCATCCCCAGAAATCCCTCTCTGTTTTCATTTTTGTGTTGGATATTTGCCTCCATACACCTAGATAACAGGCTTTCCCTATTGTTTCTGGATCTGTCAGTTTTAGGCCTTACTGACTGGTTTCCTACGATGGAAGACAAAGATGTAATTTCCTTTCATGCCTCCCCATGGCCAACATACACACTTTCCACCGTCCCTCGCCTATAATTCTTCATTGTATTAGGTTGAGCCCTACGAAATTGCCGTTCTTTGTCAAAAACGTTTGAATATGGGCAATAATTTTAGTTCAAGCAAAATTCAGTGTTTATAATAAGTGAGCAATGCGGCATATTGTAAATACGTTCCCGTGCAGAGCTTTTAATCTTATTCGTTTGTTAATATACTTTCTTACTAACTCCTCTCCGAAGTCTCTTCCAGTTTTTTGAATCTCCTCTCAATACAATCAAATAGATGTAGAATTTGATTCTTATCACCTCAGAGGCATTTCCGTTGGAGCCTTTTGGTTTAATCCAGTGGACTAGTTACTTTCTAGAACTGCCACTGGGATCCACCTACACCACCTTTCTGAGGATACCCTTGCCTCTTGTGTTGGGGTTTCTGTTTCCCATATCCATGACTTCTACATTTTTGGTCTACTCTACTTGGTTAACTTTTTTTTTTTTTTTTAAACATATGATATGTCATTATTCTCTGTTCACACTGCAGTGATAGTTTACTGCCCAAATTAGTATATTAATCCGAGTTCTCTAGAGAAAGAGAATCCATAAGATGTGTAGGTAGATAGATAGACAGATAGATAGATTTATTATAAGGAACTGGCTCACATATTATGGAGGTGGCAAGTCCCCAGATCTGCACAGTGAGCTGGCAGGCTGGAGACCCATGAGAGCCAACACTGTAGCTCTAGTCCAAATCCAAAGGCCAGGGAACTAAAGGAGCCGATGGAGTAGTTCTTGTTTGAAGTTCGTTAGGCTCAAGGCTCAGGAAGAGCCCGTGTTTCAGTTAGAGTCAGAAGGCAGGAAAAAAGCCACTGTCCAAATTTGAAGGCAGAGAGAATTCTCTCTTACTCAGGGAGAGTCAGCCCTTTGTGCTCTTCAGGCCTTCGACTGATCAGACGAGGCCCACCCACATTAGGGAGAGCAATTTGCCTTACTCGGTCTACAGATCGAAATGTCAATCACATCTAAAAATGCCCTCACAGGAACACTCAGAATAATATTTGACCAAAAATATGGATCCCCCCATGGCCTGGTCAAATTGACACATAAAATTAACTATCACGGATTGCAACCACTTTCTCTGAGGAATTTGAAGGCATTTTTCCATTGTCTTCCAGCTTCAAAAGCCCCTTTTGAGAAATCTGATGCTTAATTGATTTTTGGATTCAGTCTGAGTCGTATAGCTGGGCTGGTTGGCTCTGGTCCTCGATGTCAGGTGCCATAGCTGGGCTCTGTGTAGAGGGATCTCTGTTATGGGTGCCTTTATATAGCCTGGTCAGATTTCCTGGGGAATAATCTTTTAGTGTCTTGACTAAAGAATAAAAAGCCTGGCTTCTACAGATCTGAAAGCCTAGGACATATCCATAAGTAGAATGTTGGACTTTCACAGCATCTTCTTGTTTTCGGTGCATCAAACTTAAACTTTGTGCGGTGTACCCCGATCCCCTGATATGCCTTCTGTTTTATCTTCCCTAGAGCATAAACCTGCATTTACTGCCAAGGTTGGAGTGGTAGAGGGGGTATGGAGGTCCAAGGGCGTTGAAAAGACATTTTCAACCTACCTACCCATTTTCACCTCCACGTTTATGCCCATCTTCAGATGGTGCCGAGGATGCTAATTCCTGAACATTATAGAGGAGCCATGGTGTAACTTGGCTACCTTTCACCAATCTGGTGTCTTCTAGGTCAACTATTTGTCATCGTTCTATTTCCTAGCCTCCAAAATTCCGTGGCTACTACTTCCTTTCCAAGTTGCTTTATCCTTGGTGTTTTATGTCTTAAAACATTTCTTTACTGTTATTTTGGTGAGATTTTCGGGTGAAATGATGCTCAAAGTATGTTCAGTCTGCAGCCTTCTCTTGGAAGCTACATTTTGCTTTTGTTCTTACTCTCTGGCTGAAGGTGGGGGTAGGCGAGGAGGAATGGCATGATATTGCTAAAATTCAGTCATTGTCTTTCTCCTAATCAAAATGAGTAATTTTTATATTTTAATCATCTGATTAATTTGCTTCATTCTTTGAGCTAGACATTTATGAAAAAAATTTCAGGTGTCCTTATTAAATTAGAAACTCTGCAGCATAACTAGAACTTCTATGAGTATTCTAAAAATATTTCCTAAATATTCATCATGTACAAAACCTTGTGATCGAGCTGTGTTCTCAAGCATTTTATGATCTCATGTGAAAAATTGGTCTGTAAAGTAAAAAGAAGTAATGAATCAAGATAATAGTATGAGCATTTTTATTAACTTCTACATTATTGCATTCCATATACCCAGATGCAAACAAATCATCATTCGTGTATCTATGTGATAACCATCTCAGTTTCTGATTTCACTGGAATCTGTAAAAAAAAAGCACACTTTATGATGATTAAGTGCCTTACTTTAGCCTGTATTTGTGATTTCCACCTCTTTGGAGGTTTTTAAACTAAATTAGCACCATTTCTCAGACGTAAATTAAGTGTGGCCCAATTGAAATAATGGGGTTTTTAGTGACTGTTTTGATTATGACTTGGTTCATCTACATGTGATAGATTACCTCAGGTTCCCTAAATTAGTGATTTTATGACGATCTTATTTAAGGAACAGAGTACCAGGTCCAGGGCTCATGGCACCATCGTTATTATTACTGGGCACCCAGACTCTATATTGCCGCTGGGGATGATGGCATCTTATTGTTCAAGGTGGCAACATAAGCTCCTGCCACCATTTTCTCGTTCCAACCAGCAGGAAAAGGGAAGGGCAAAGAAAGAGGTGTCTCTCCATCTTGGGAACACTTCTGGTCGAAACTTGGTCACATGGCTACACTTAGCTGCAAGGGATGGTAGAAAATGCATCTGCTCCAGGCAGCCTCGCACACTAGGACTATCAGGATTTCTGCCTCTAAGGAAGGAAGGTAGAGTGGACACGGGAGAGAAACAGCATCTCTTTCAATGGAACGCTCTCATCATTCCAACTTGTCATTCTACACTGGGATGACAAGAGATGGTGACAGTGACGTGGGTGGTGGGCATCATGTCAATGGCAGGACCAACAATCAGCTACCTGTTTTGTGGCTATTGATCTTATGCTGGGATCCTGCTTGGAAGTGAACGAATACTCTTAAAAATTACATATTTTAATTATAAAATACCTCAAACACACAGAGAAGTCTGACACCCATTTTCCACCACTTAATTTTGTTAGATTTTTGTCACATTTACTTCAGGTATCTCTTGTCATCAAAAGGAACGAAATGCCACCACCTCCTCCATCTGTTTCTCTTTCTGAGTGTTGAATCTTTACCAGTGACGTGGGCTATTTGCATTGGAACAGAGCTTATTTGGCTCATGGCGTTATGAAGGTGCCTTGTGTAAATGGAGGCAGCCTATACTAGGGGATCAAAAAGCAGTATTTTCTCAGGTGTGATTTCTGATTTTAACAAGTCACAATCTAGTTAATGATGTTTATTTCTATTAAAAATATCTTTTTT
>NW_011888944.1:2022244-2034565 GCF_000151845.1 Pteropus vampyrus | reverse complement strand
CACACAACCTCTCTGTGCTTCCGTTTTTAAAACAAAACAAAGCACTTCTTCCGGGGTCCCTTTGGACTCCCGAGATACCCCAATTTCTGAGGGAATGCAGGCAGCCCTTCCAGTAGAGGGAATCTCAGAGCCGTTGTGGCCCAGACCAGTTTCCCGGCTGCCTGTCTGCAGAAGTAACTTATCGAAGATGTCATTTCTTCAGGAGGCCAGTCTCACACCGGGAGCGCCCTGGGACGGTGGTGGAACATGACTTCATGTCAGGCGTCCCCACTGCCAAGCCTGCCTTAGGAAGGGCTGACTCTTCGGCTCCGCCTGCAGCAGGAAGCAGAGGAAGATGGGGGGCAGGGAGTGGGGTGGGGGGGTCCCGGGCAGGTGCCAGTGCAGGAGGTGCAGCATCGGAGCTGGCCCGGATCACGTGTCAGGCACAGGGTTGTGTAACTGGATTGCGTTTGCCCAGTGCACCCCCATCCTGGCCTGTTCCAGTGAGCGGCCCCCTCGCTCCGTCAATATGGGAACAGAGGAGACTTTAATGAAGATGGAGGGGCTGCCCGTGGGGAAGGGGCTGGAGTCTGTTCAGCCCCTGAGCTCAGTGAGCGTGACTCATCCCCCGAGCCGGGCCCGCGCGCTGTGAGACTTGAGTCCCTGCCATCAGCTTCCCTCACACATATGCTCCCCTTCCTCTCTTTCCAATTCTAATTGAGAGAAGATACGCTTTATGTGAAGTGAGAATCCCCCTGTGTCCATGAATGTCCTCCACTCCCGCAAATTACCGCGGAGGGAATAATAATTCACGTCGTGCAGACAGAAGGCAGTTCAGGGATCTCACGGAGGAGTCCGCGGGCAAAGCAGGGGGCAGGAGCATCAGGGGAACTTGGCTGCAGATGCCTGTTCCGAGCTACGTAAGCTTTCGGCTGCTCGCTTTGAGCAAGACAGCAGAGCCTGCGCCCTCTACCTCCTGGGGCAGGGGTCAGGCCATGGCACGGAGCTGCCAGGGGGCTCAGCCCATGGAAATCCAGGATCAATCAATCTGTCAACAAAAGCCACAGGGTAGGTATGGAACATCTGATATACGAGCGAGGGAACCCAATATACGTTATGATTCGTTACTTAAAAATAGTCTTTAAAGCATTCCGAGAGAAGAAAAGAGTTTCACCCCTTTAAAAACTGAAAGGAAGTTTCAGGCATTGCTGAGAATGTGGAACCGGTTGGAAATGTGCTCAGGAATGGTGTGGTAAAGAGATAACTGATTTTTTTCTTCTTCTTTTCGCTAAAGTAGCATGTCTGTGTAGTCACTCAGGTGTTATACCATGAGTAATGACTGGGGTAAGTTCTCACCCACTCCGGGCCCTGTTTACAGCCAAGCCGTGGCTTCAGCACCTGTCCTGGCTTTGTACCTGAGAGGCAAGATGGAGGCCGGCAGGTGGGCGTTTCTCATCCTGCAAGCCCAGGCCCCGACCCTCTCATCCTTCCCATCCTGGAATAAAAGTGTTTTCCCTCCAGGCCCGGGCTGATCCCTCTACCCAGGGCTGGCAACAGACTGCAGGGTTTGGGACAAAAGGAAGGGAAGTCAGTCTCCACCCCCAAGCCCCGTGGCCCACTGCCTCAACCCACAGGTAGGCGTCTTGAAAGAGGAGACAATATTTGTCTCCGCTGCTTCGTGTCTCAGTCATCCTTAGTCACTTCCAACGAGGCGAACTCTGTCTTCGCGCCACTAAAACTCCCATCACTCAGCCCAAAGGTCAGATGTTCAGGTTTTCACCTCCTCCGACTACAGGTGGGATATTCAACAGTGTTGCTCGCTCCTCCTCTGGGGATCCACGGCCATCTCTCTCTTGGCTCCTTCTCCTCGGTGAATTCTCTCGCAGTCTGGAGGCCAGAAGTCTGCCATCAAGGTCTGGGCGGGGCCGCGCTCCCTCCAAAGCCCCTAGGAGACCATCAGACCCGCCTCTTCCAGCGTCTGGTGGCTGCATCACTCCGGTCAGTCTCTACCTGGTCAATCTCTACCTCCGTTTAGGTGACCACCTTCTCCCTGGGTGTCCCTGTTTCTTCACATGGCATTTTTTTTTTATAAAGAGACCCAGTCATAGTGGCTTCAGGGTCCACCCTCCTCCACTGTGACCTCATCTTACCTAATCACGTCTGTAATGGCCCTTTTTCCAAATAAGAGCTCATGTCTGAGATGCCGGGGTCAGGACTTGACTGCATCTCCTTTTTCGGAGGACACGTTTTAAGCCGTGACATATTGTAAAAGCGAAGTCATATTGATAAAAAAAAAAAAAAAAAAGCACGCCATTT
This sequence comes from Pteropus vampyrus, assembly GCF_000151845.1. Taxonomy (NCBI): domain Eukaryota; kingdom Metazoa; phylum Chordata; class Mammalia; order Chiroptera; family Pteropodidae; genus Pteropus; species Pteropus vampyrus. The sequence continues at coordinate 2,032,270 of NW_011888944.1, read as the reverse complement.
AATTTCTTTAGTTTTAGTTTATTCATCTCCCTAAAGGATATAATAACACTTGCTCTGCCTACCTATATATTCAAGATCAAATTGAATTGTGACTATGGAAGCCGTTAGGAACACAAGCACGTGGCGTGTGTTTGTATTCTTTTGCGATTGCTGGGTTGTGTGTTCTCAGGCGTACTGTGCTTTCCACTGGTGGTGTGGGAGGCCCTGAGGAGGGCCTGTAGCACGCACGGGGGCTTCGTTTGTTCCAGAAGTCTTGGCAAACCCATGTTTCTGAACTTTGACAATGTTTTCCCAGCCAGCAGGTGATGCTGGGCTGCGAAATGGGGTGGGATTTTATGCCAAATGGAAGGGCACACTGGAGGAACGGTGGGGAAGGTGAGCAGAGGGACTAGGGCTTTCACGTTTACGGAGCAAAGGAGCCAGGACTCAGGACAAAACCCGGCATTTACCTGGCTCCCCGCCCCCACTCACCTCCTGCCCTCACCGTCAGAGCCTCTTGACCAGCCAGTCCTCGGTCTGGCTCTTGGAAGCGTCAGGCCCTTAGACAGTTGAACTTGAGATGAGTCAGGAGCCACATCAAGACGGCCTTTCTGACCTTGGCAGGAGTTAGCCCTGCCTCATGTAATGAGAGCGCTTCCTAGGCTCTCAGTAACTGGCCTCTTGCCCCCAGCGCCCTTCACTAGATACCTCTGCAAGCCGTCCTTCCCCATTGGCCTTGCCGTCTAAGATGCTCGGGTAGCACGTGGATTAGGGTGGGAAAACAGAACTTCAGAATCCTGGCTGTATCACTGAGTCACCTTGGTCTTTCCCTTGGTTCTGTTATCTGGAACGCTGAGATTTTTCTGGCTTGAAAAGAGCTCAGGGAGGAGGGAGAAGGAATAAACGAGATGACGTACACAGGTGCTCACAGCGTGCCTGGCACGTGCGTGCGCCCGTGCACACACACCGGCTCGGTAGTCTATGGAACTGCGTGTGAAAAGCAATATGTTAACACTTTTCATGAGAACAAAGTTTAGCCCATTGTTCTGAATTCTTCTCTCTGTGTCTCTAATCCTCACCTTTTTAGCCATCGCTCTGCTCCCTTTTGCACACTTGCTCTCTGGTACACTTGGGGTTTGCTGAGCTTAATACAAGGAAGGTTTTTCTGTGGCCAGTGCTGCTTGGGGATGCAGTAGAATGCCTCACAAGACGCCCTCTATTATGAGGGATTCATAAGCAAAGAGCCTGGATAACCGCTTCGCACAAATGTCCATTTTAATGATTTATTTGACAAATATTTACTAAACACCCACTATATACCGGCCATTGGAGTAAGTACTGCAGAAAAGAAGTAAATAAAACTGTGGGTCTAACTCTTTGGCTAGAATTTTTGATTGGAGCTGTAGCTACCTGCTCAGTACAAATCATGCCGGTCCTCAGTGCTTTGCCTCTTTTTATGCTTTTTTCCATCTTACGCTGTTTAAAGCTTACTGCAGGCGTTCCTCCTTCTAGAAAATCTTATATAAATCGCACTGGTTTGGGTTCAGTCCCCCTTCTTTGTTTTCTCAGAATACCGGCTTTATCGCTGTGTGCCGTGATCCTTGGTATGCTGTGGATACTTTGAGGTCCGTTAGGATAATATTTTATTAGTCTCAGTATCTCAGCCGTTAGCACAGTGCTTGGCATCAGGTCGACATACAAATCACATTTGTCGATTTACTATAAAGTGGGAATGTACCTGCCTAGGCGATGACCAGATTAGGGAAGTTACTATCTTTTATCCTTATGGCATCCACTTTTTTTTCTCTTTGAAGTAGTTTTTGATATTATAAAATCAATACAGATTCCTTAGAGAGGATTTGAAAAATCCGAAATAAACAGAAGATTAAAAAAATAAAAATATACTTGCCATCCTATTACCTAAACACACCAATAAGGTATCCTCTGGCTCTATTTTAAAATAGTTTGTATACATGCACTTCAAAAACTATTGAATGTTAGTTAATGTATTGTTATGTGCAGTAATAGAGAGACCTCCAAATATCAATAGCTTAATACAATGAAATTTTATTTTTCCTTTATGTAAAGTTCAAGCAGTTGTTTTTGATTAGAAGGGGTCTCTTCTCCCAGGGACGATTCAGAGGCCTGTCACCTCGTGGCTCTGCCACCTTTGACCCAGGGCTCTGAGAGTGATGGCTTGGGGAAGAAGTCTGGAGGATCTTCGAAGGAACTTTTTATAGGAAGTCTTGGAAGCGGCCATCATCCTTCCTCTCCCAGTTCCTTGTCTAGAACTTAGTTGTAAGTTAGTATTACGTTAGGTCATGAGTTAGTGATGCAGTCATGACAAACTCTAAGAAACCCTGAGCGATGTGGGATGCTTGAGTCCAGGAGAGAAAAACATGAGTTTAGTGAGCTTCCGGCACATTCAAATACTTCTCTAAGCATATATTTTAACAATTATATTTTTACTAAAAATAAGCCTTTCCCCATATTATTACATAATTCTTCTAAACAGTGGATACATATTATGTTCCTAATGTTACAGTTGAGGGCTGTGGCAGGTGAAGTAACTTGCCTGAGGCCCCTCAGCCAATGACAGAGCCTCAGCTTTTCACGTAGAGATTTATTTTATAGCGCTTTGTAATGACATGCATGCAGAACTGCAAAGGGAAGGGTGGCAGAGTCATTGTCACGATAGACACCAGGAAGGTAGGCTAGTGAGTACCTTGAAGCTCAATCGAGTAAGGGAGACTGCTGTTCAAATGCTTCAAATCAGCTACACACACATGTGTGTGTGTATATACATATATCTATATATATGTATATGCATATGTAAATATGTATGTGTATATATGCATATACATATATATGTATATATGTATATATCTATATCTCTGCATTTCTCTATCTCTATCCACATCTATAAGACAAAAAAAAAAAGTCTCAACAAGATGCAGGATTGACGAGGCATGGTGGGTTGTAAGTGTTTAGAGGGCTCATCTCTTAAACTAAGAGGTTGGTTTGGCCCATGGCCACTGTTCTTTGAGTTAGCTTTGACCCTTGACAGTGTAGTTGGCTGGCCTGCGAGACCATTGAGCCCACGCCTGAGGTCTTCAAGAGAAGAAAACTGGCCTTGCCTGTTTGTGAATAACAACAATGACTCTTGGAACCAAGAAAATGTTTTGTTAGGCTGACTGTTTTTTTTTTTCTTTTTCTTTTTCTTTTTTTTTTTTTTTGCACAATGTCCCATTGAGGGTCATGGGTTCTCGAGGTGTGAAAACAACTGGGAAAATTTAGAACTCCGCTAATGCCTATTTGCTGGATTCTGAGCGTACATAAGGCTTGCAGAGGCCAAGAACATGTTTGTCAACACACAGAACAAACTTTCATCCCTCCCGTAAAATGACCCCTTGATGTGATATATGTATATGGAGTGCCCTGCTGTGACTAAGAGCTATCTAAAAAAGAAAAAATATAGTCACCTCCTGAAGCATGTATAAATTGCTTTTTTAGACCCTATAAAATTTTAGCTCGCACCAAACATAGAACTTCATTCATCATCCTACAAGTGAGGACTGCCAAGGGAAGCCGGCTCTTCCTGAGCCGAAAGTGGCAACACTCCAGGATTGGCAGAAATCAAATGAATCATTTCCTGCTTTTAGTTTTAGATAAATAATCAGAAAAGATTGTCTAGATTATGATCCAAGAGCCATTTTTCACAACTCCGAGGACCCAGAATCCTTAAGAACTTCAGGTGGAAGCCCGCCTTTTCTAATTATTTTATTTCGCAGTATCGAAGAGACGGTAGATACACCTACCAAGTCTGAAGCTACATTTTCAACACAGTAAAGACTTAATGATCTCAGTGTGGTGAGCATGTTAAGCATGTCTTTATTTTCGTATTTTGATGCTTCGGCATCTGAGGCCTTGCTGGCCCTAGTGGGACTGCCCCTCCCAGGGTTAACTAATTCTTAGAGATAGTAAACGGGTCGTCTGGGAGTGTGCCTGACCAATCCCGAGCCTGTCCCCAGTCACCTGGCTCTAGCTGGCTCTGGCACTCTGGGCCCCTCTGCCCAGGTGCCCCCTGAAATCGTTCAGACTAGCCGGTCCTAAGCCTGGTTTCTCTGCCTCGCCCGTTCCCTCCCGTTTCTCTGCTCTGCCTCCTGACCGCTCCGGTGCTTCCCCAGGGGGCCTCCCGTGCATGTCGTGCCCCACCTCGGGGTCTGTGATTAGGACAGGCTCTCTTTCCAGTGCTAGTCATCTCCATGTTTGTCGCCCTTGCCATAGTTGAACAGTAAAAACAAAAACAAAAACAAAAACCCCTACATTTTAGAACAATGAACCAAGGACGTGGGTTCCAGTCCCAAATCTGCCACGACTCTCCTGGGAGGTCAGAGCAGGTCTCCTAACTTCTCTGGGCTTCAGTTTTCTCGTCTCTTCAATGAGGTAGCTGGGTCTCTTCAGAGGAATCCTGACGTTTCTTCCAATGCTAAAGTCCTAGGAGTTTATTTCTTGAGCATGTGACAGGCTATTTTTTATATAGACTTCCAAACGATGTGATTTCTTTATCAAGCACTGACTGGGTGTCTGCTATCTGGTAAGCACCGAACTAAGCCCCAAGAATCCAAAGATTAAAAAAAAAAAAATGTTTTTGTTGTCCAGTGCTTGATGCTTTCACGTCTACGGTGATGTTCTTGAATCTGTAGTAGAGGTTCAAGAAACATCCGTGTTGGCTCTCTCGAGAAGGCCTGCTCGTCCCCAGAGACCAGAAAGCACTTGTGTTAAAAGACTGAAGATAAACTGAGAAAATAGAGAATTAACACTCAAATATAGACTCTGTATGATGGTGAAATGCTCCAACTTCCTTTTTCCATTGCATATGTGGAAACTGCATATTCAAGCAAGAGGGGAAAATGTCGTTTGGCTTCAGAGGTTTCTGCATTTCTAAACTATTGAGTCTTGGAAGTTTTTTAATCATTGATTCTCTGTGATTGGACTCATCGCTCAAGGCCTTCAGGTTCCCCGGGGGAAATGCTTTTTATCCCGATGGCACTTTCTACCCCATTGCATCCACGCGCCCTCGACACTGTTCGGAGGAGCTTCTTCTAGGATTTCTGGTTTCTGTTTTTCTTTCTGTTTTTCTTTTTCTTTTTTTTTCTTTTTTTTTGGAGGGAGAGATGGGAAAGCAGAGGACAAATTCCATTCTGAATTCCACTTCTCAGAGTTTTCGTCCATTGTACTTGCTCTTCCTGATTCTACATTTTAATCTTCCGGTTCCCGCCTGTCAGCATCAGCCACAGCGACACTTTCTGTTGCAGCCTCTGTGGGCTTTTGCTGTTTCTCCTTTTCAAGTGTACCTTCCTACGCCTGTAACAGGGATCATATTTTCAAAAATATTAAAACAAGGTATTTTTTCTTTCCCATAAACTATGTTGCCTGGCAATGCCCTCCACGCAATGAATCAATGTCATTCATTGCTTTGGGGAGGCTGTGGCTAGCAACTAGAACAAAGAATTCATTGCTCGATTTTGAGTTTCGTATGAGATTTTAAGAAGTACATGGAGAGATAATAGTCCTGACAGCCTACTTTTCATGGAGAGAGAAGATAGTTTTTTTTTCTTTAAATTGCCCAAATTTTCATTTAGTTTTAAAAACAAGGCCGAGGATCTGAGCTTTACTCGCCAGTGGCCGTCGCGTGTGAAGACAATGAAGAATATGTAAATTTTCAAACAGGAAGGGAAACCCTATGCTGATGACCTGGGGGTTAGAGCCAGGAGGGGAGGGTGAAGATGCTGCCTCGGGCTTGCCGAGAGTCACCCAGAGTCTTCACTCTCTGAATCTCCAGTCCTGTTGGGGAACAAGCTGGACATATCATGGATAGGCCAAGGGAGAGGGTCGGAGGGGGGTGGGCTCGATTCAGCTTCCCTTTGAAATTCTGGAAGGAGAATGTTTGAGTGTTGAACATGCACCAGACGGACAGCAGGTGAGCAGCAATGGAGTTTGCCCGAGGCTGGAGAGGCCTCTGCCCCATGCACCTGCAGTCTTGGAGGAAAACCGAGGAGCTCTGTGGGGTCTTCGTTATAAGAGTGCTAATCCCACCCAGGAGGGCTCCACGCTCATGACCCAGGCCCCTCTCAGAGGCCCCACCTCCTCACGCCACCACGTTGCACATTAGGGTTTCAGTATACGAATTTTGGGGGGACACGAACATCAGATCATAGCAGGTATTCTCAGCAAGGGGGCATTATTTGAATAAAGACTGGAAGAAGGTGAGGGATGAGCCATGTAGATGTGTGGGCAGTGAGCCTATCGGCAAGAGTGACCGGCAAATGCACATGGCCTGTGGTGTGAGTGCGCCTAGTCTGTCTGAGATGCAACAGAGGCCAGCGGGGCCGGTGGTATGAGCAAGGACAGAGTTGGGAGGAGTCACAGAAACGACAGGGGCAAGACCCCGCAGGCCTTCCAGCTTCCTGGAAGGACTTAGGCATGCACTGAGGGACTTGGGGCTCCCAGAGGCTTCTGAGCAGAGGGGGACATGCTGCTGGGGTGGAACGGAAACCATCGCAGCAGGCCAGGTGACAGAGAACGGTGTCAGTGGAGGAGGCGACGAGAAGGGATCAGATTCTGGATATTCAGTTTCACCTGGCAGGATGACTCTTCGGTTTACACCTTTCACCATAAGATCTCTTGCTGAAGAACCCCACTTTTTACATGACTCCTTTATTTTGATATAACTTTTATCGCTTAAAATAAACTAAATAAACGTGTTATTGGTAGTAATATCGACACATTACATTCAGGCAAAGTCGTGCGCCACTCAACCCGGCAGTCTCTAGTCAGGGAATGTCAGATGGGAAAATTAGAATTGCCCCTCCCGCTCTCGGGGACTGAAAACCTTCCGTGAGTGGGACAGCGGTCACTCCGCCCCGGCTTCTCGGTCTGTGGTAACCTGCTCTGTTTGGCGGCATTTCTACGAACTTAAAATGTCTTTTATTTTGTCTGAAAGATGTTCTTCTGTTCTATATCTATTTTAAAGAGGAGTTTGAGTGCCAGATCACCAAAAGGTTGAAAAATTAATGAAGAAAATAGTGCTCCAGGCAGAGTACGGTTTCTAGGGAATGGTGCCGAGGTGCCCACGGTCACGACTTCGCCTCGGCCTTTGCCCAATTCGTTAAGCCGTCCTTGCTCTCCACTTCAGCTACGACTGTATTTATTTACTTTCGAGTTGCCGTTTATTGCTTATGTAAACATTTAAATTATATTTTTTATCTACTTTTTTTTTTCATTGATATATTTTTTCGATCCCTCAAAATTGTTTGGGTATCTTAGGTTGGGATAGAAATCATCATAACTCTCCCATTAAAATGGATGGACATTAAAAAAGTTCAGTAGCAGGGTCTTCACGTATAAACCAAAGTCGTTATTTCTGTTGTTTAAAGCACGCAGTCCGTGGTGTTTTGTTCCGCCAGCCTGAGCTGACTCAGACATCCTCCTTCTATCTGCCAGATGCTCCAGGTGTGTGCCTTCTCGAGACATCTGTATTTTCCTGCTCCTCTGCTGAGGATGCTTGCTAATGCAGCTGTATACATCTCCTCCAGGTGTGTGCTCAAACCTCATGCTTTCAATTCAATTTCCTCTAGTCGCCCACTTAAAACTGCAGTCTCCTCTCCGCCTAATACCCCTGCGTTCTCTATATCCCTTACCTGCTTGATTTTTCATAGCATGCAAACTTTCTAATCTTCTGCATATCTTACTTACTTAATTTTTATTATCTATCTCTTCTCATTCGATTGAAAGCTTCGTGGAGGCAGGGCTTCGTCTTTAGCTCACTGCGACGTCTATAATGTCTGCAACGGCGTTTGATACTTAACAGGCACACGCTAAAAATCTGTTGAGCCGATGAACGAAGTCAGGACATTTTTACTATTTGACACGACGTCTCAATTCGAAATCTACATTCGAACATTCTATACTGTGGTCGATGTCCTGCTGAATTTTGTTTTCTCCTTCTTGGGTCTTGACGTGTTCCTTGCCTCTGTGGCTCAGGTCTCCCAGGTATGGCTACGGGTCCAGCCCACCTGTCTCCCAGGTGTGGCTTCAGGTCCAGCCCACCTCGCTTCCACGGCTGTGTTCTGAGACAGCCTAACACGTGGTTCTCGGACGGATCCCTCGTTAGAGAGACTGCCCAGCGTTCACCTGATTCCAATTGCGTTTTCGTCTGTGGTTCTTTCTCGCAATTCCAAACCTGAGGTTGACTTTGGAACATCATCTTTCTTGACTTCCCACAATATTTGCTCTAGACTAATGAAAAAATGAATGATCATAAATATAATTACTCTGAAGGCCTGAGGATATTTTGGTGCACTTGGAAGGAAGATGGGTTTGGAGGAAAAGCCATTGACGGCAAAGGTCTTTAGGTGTTTTTCTCTCTTGGAACTTACGAATCCCCCAAATAAATGGCATTTCTCATGCCCATTTAGGTTTGGAACAAATTAGGAAATAATAATAGTAATAAAAGGAATATGACATAATACCCCAATTATTGCTAAAAGTTGAGGGGATAGCTTAGCATGAGAGCCAAAGAGGCCTGTGCCCAGGACGAGCTAGACGTTACCACACTGCCACTGCAGTGGCCAGAGCCAGGCCCCACCCGGCCAACAGAGCTGGGACTCTCCAGCTGACGGACAGCACAGGCCGTTGGCTCCCCACAGTCAGCCTGCTCCAAGGAAGAAGTATAGGAAGGCCACCACTCTGCTCAGGGAGCTCTCATGACGTTTTTTTTTTTTTTTCTGTGGAGGGAACATTCCTTAAACTTATCACTCACGGAATCTTTTTACCGTGTAGAGTCTCGGGGAGCTAGCGAAGCGGGGAAGTCCCTGGTGGGGCAAGGAAATGCTGGCACAGGTGATGGAGGTGCCTCCGTCCACGCTGTGTGATCGCAGGGGCATCGGTTCTCTTCGCGAAGTTCTAGAGCTTCCTCCCGCCCGCAAACACTGAACGAACCCCAGACCATGCCAGGCGTTGGGACAGTAAGGAGAGAGAAAGACGCAAAGAAGACAAGTCAAGTCCGGGCTTTCGGAGAATCTAAACCTAAGCGGCTGAGGTGGAGCATAAACCGTCGAGGTCACTTACGGACGTGGGTAGAAAAGTGTCGTGTGATGTGCAGGGTGCCTCTCACCTTCAGGTCATAGGCTGGATGACTTGAACGAGCGGGGAGAAAAAGTCCTTGAGTTTGCTTCTTGATATGATTGCTCTTGACTCTAAAAATGGAAAGAAAGTAACAGCGGAGAAATTGAGTTATGGAGCTATACCGGTTAATCGAATTTTCCTCGTTTAAGATTTTTTACCAGACTAAAAAAGTAATTAGATAGAAACACCAAGTCACACATGAGCACAATCTCTTGAAACTTGTGGGCCAAGGTCATGTGGAATAAATAAAGAGATTCGAGTTCAAATCCCAGCTTCACTAATAACTGGCTGTGTGACTTAGATAAATCACTTACCCGCTCTCAAATCTTTGCTTGTCTATCTGTAAGATGAAGGTAATTATGGCAAGAACCTTCTTATGTCCCAGCATCCTAAAGGGCAGGATGTGACATCTACCTGTGAACTGAAATATGCTAACTAAAGTAGCTACATTATTATATGGTTATGAAGTTTTCTGAGACTATGCGGGAAGTGTCCACAGCCTTATTTCATACCCTTAATTCTGAGCTTTAGTATAAATCTGGAAATATACAGATAGTGCTCATCTCAACCATCTTTCGTTTTCTCCTAAATGGGGTAAACTCCATGATTTTTTATGAAATACCTTTAACGTGTGAACTGTTTTAGCAGTCCATCGCCTTACCACTCGGCCCCCTGGTCCCACGTGTCGTGTTAACTATTTTAAAAACACAGCGAAGAGTCACTAAAATCCTGAGAAAGATCTTTGTTTCATGTCCATTTTTACAAAGTCAATTTTTCTTTAAATGCACTAATTCTAAAAAACAAATCACTAAAGAAAGCTTCTGAAAGGAGAGAGATTTTACCCAAAATATCAGCATG
>NW_011888944.1:2001781-2022194 GCF_000151845.1 Pteropus vampyrus | reverse complement strand
TCGAGGTCACTTACGGACGTGGGTAGAAAAGTGTCGTGTGATGTGCAGGGTGCCTCTCACCTTCAGGTCATAGGCTGGATGACTTGAACGAGCGGGGAGAAAAAGTCCTTGAGTTTGCTTCTTGATATGATTGCTCTTGACTCTAAAAATGGAAAGAAAGTAACAGCGGAGAAATTGAGTTATGGAGCTATACCGGTTAATCGAATTTTCCTCGTTTAAGATTTTTTACCAGACTAAAAAAGTAATTAGATAGAAACACCAAGTCACACATGAGCACAATCTCTTGAAACTTGTGGGCCAAGGTCATGTGGAATAAATAAAGAGATTCGAGTTCAAATCCCAGCTTCACTAATAACTGGCTGTGTGACTTAGATAAATCACTTACCCGCTCTCAAATCTTTGCTTGTCTATCTGTAAGATGAAGGTAATTATGGCAAGAACCTTCTTATGTCCCAGCATCCTAAAGGGCAGGATGTGACATCTACCTGTGAACTGAAATATGCTAACTAAAGTAGCTACATTATTATATGGTTATGAAGTTTTCTGAGACTATGCGGGAAGTGTCCACAGCCTTATTTCATACCCTTAATTCTGAGCTTTAGTATAAATCTGGAAATATACAGATAGTGCTCATCTCAACCATCTTTCGTTTTCTCCTAAATGGGGTAAACTCCATGATTTTTAATGAAATACCTTTAACGTGTGAACTGTTTTAGCAGTCCATCGCCTTACCACTCGGCCCCCTGGTCCCACGTGTCGTGTTAACTATTTTAAAAACACAGCGAAGAGTCACTAAAATCCTGAGAAAGATCTTTGTTTCATGTCCATTTTTACAAAGTCAATTTTTCTTTAAATGCACTAATTCTAAAAAACAAATCACTAAAGAAAGCTTCTGAAAGGAGAGAGATTTTACCCAAAATATCAGCATGAAGAGATTTTTATGACTGGCTTTAAACCCCCTTAAATTAGAGGGTTGTAATGGAAAGTCTGACGGGCTCAAATAAGTCCGTTCAAAAATATACTCTTAACACTTAACACATACTGTACATGAAATGTATTTTTAACATGCTATATGTTTATTACAGATTAAATACTTAAAAATGGAAAAACAGCCGAAATGTTTCTTAAATATTTGCTTAATATAGTCAGAACACATTGCGAATTGTAACCATGAAGAGTACACGTTAAGTGTTTAACTAACATCAAATGCAATAAAATGTTTCATTTGAGATGTTAAGCAGGCGATAAAAATGTCACGTGAGGCAACAGATTACAGTTTCACCCAACATTCTTTCTAATTAAGGTAAAACGACGGAGAGACACTTGATCGGCCTCGATTCTGAACGTGTGACTATCGTGGTCTGATTTGTGCCTTGATTCATTTCCTCTCCAAGGGGCCTGTTTATGGGCATCTGAAACACGTGCCCCAAACATACTGAAAGAAAAGCAAGATGTTGCCTCCTCCCAGAAGCCTTTCTTGACTGCTTTCGGGAGAGCGCAGGCACATCGTTTCTGCACCACACATCATCCTGCACGACATCACGTGGCAACGTTTTTTATCACGCTGAGCTACACAGAGTGCTAATCTACGGTTACCAGTTGTGCGACTGTGGGCAAGTTTCTTAACCTCTCTGTGCCTCAGTTTCTTCTCTTGTAAAATGGGTTTGATCATAGAACCTAGTTCACTGGGTTGTTGTAAGGATGAAATGAAGTGAAATGTGTAATGTGCTTAGAGCAGGTCCTAGCACAAAGCGTTAGTTTACCACTTCACATGTACTTTCTAAAAATTTCTGTGTGATGTGGCTCTAGCAAGTAAATTGTTAAGAAACATTTCTCTGTTTAAAATGCTTATTATGTGTTAAACATATAACGTTAAATACTTTTTATGTATATGTTGTGTTAGTTTTTTACTTTTAATAGTGAGATTATCTGTTTAAAAGTTCAGTTCATCTCTCCCATTGGACTGTCATTTTCATCATATTTTCTGTCTATTTCTGTTGTAGGGACCCAATAATTGTTTAATTAATAAATAAATGAACGAATGAATGAATGTAGATAACTGTTTGCCTGATCAATCTAACTAGGTTTTTTTTTTTTTTTAGTTTCTAGAGCTTCAGAGATTCCTCATTAAATACCATTAATTATTTATTTTAAAAAAAACACACTACTAAATTACAAAAGGCTTGCCTTTTGAACCAAAAATCCCATTGCAATTAATGTGTCCATAAGTTAATGTCTCAAGCAAGGCAACCGGAAATGAGTTTTGGCATGTGCTACAGATAGTGTGAAAATACTTCCCCAGTCTGTGACCTTGCCCAGTTGTATAAACTCACCATGACTTAATTTTCTTATCTGCACAGTGAGCATCATAAAATAACTACTTCCCAGGCTAAACGAGTTAACACTTAGAAAGTGCCGGGACAGTGTCTGGCACATAGTAAGTCATCAATAAATGTAGGTTAATGTTATAATTATTACAATAGTTATAATTATATAAGTAACAATTATACTAATGGTAATATATTAAACGCGTTACTTACTATAGTGCTGTTACTATTAGTATACTAAAGATATCCTATTTTGGTTTTGATCTTATATATTTTCATTCTTGTTTTCCATTTATATCTTTGTCAATAAGCTTCCAGAGCGGAGGCACTGTGCACTTTATTTTCATTGTTAACTTCCTAAAGATCCTCCTGAAAGATGGTCTATTTCCCATTCCTCCACCCCGGACAAAAATCACCGTGGACCTAGGATAGAACTCTTCTACAAGTGAGAACAGACATTACCAAGCAGCCCAAACGTCAACTTCTTAAGATAACTGATCAAAATTCTTTCTCCCCTTTTTTAAAAGAAAATATTGGCAACCTAAAAAAATTAAAATGAAACAAGTAATTGAGTCCAGCTGGCTTAGCTGCCAAGAAAGTCCGTCTCTTAGAGTCAGCATGGCTCAGAGCACTTGGAAATTAATGCTGGGAATTAATTTGATGTTTACAGCAATTTTACACACAAGTGCTTTTAACACTAATCTCGAATTTGGAGATTATTTTGTTGGCATTGCCTCCGACCTCGTCCTTTTATCTCTGCATTGCTAACAGGCCCATTACTTTATTAGAAAAATTTCAGTATTCACCCTCATTCTTGATAAACTCTCAGTTTATAATTGAATTATTTCTTGTCTCAAATTCCTTTGTTACTGTGGTTTAAGAAGACTTTTGCCCCTTTATTTCTTTGTCCTAAAAGAGTGATTTCTGGGACCGTTGGGCAAAAAGTCATACAGTTTCTGAAGTCCAGCTGATAATTCCTCCTGCTAGTCTGCTTTTAAGGCAAGTGCTGAGAAAGCGGCAGACTTATTGAGTTTTAGGCACTTTAGCTAATGTGCACTTGACAAAACTAATGAAAGACCTTTGGAAACTATGGGACATATACACATGTCACAGATTAAAAAAAAAAAAATAGCAGCTCTATGGAGATAGAATCAAATGCCATAATATTCATCCTTTTAAAGTACACAATTCAGTGGGTTTTTAGTCTCTTCACAGAGTTATGTGACCATCACCATTATCCGATTTCAGAACGTTTTCCTCACGTGCAAAAGAGACCCCGTGTCCAGACAGTCACTGCCATAGGCCTCTCCTCCAGCTCCTGGCAGCCACTAATCTCATTTCTATTTCTATGGATTCGCCTATGCTGTACACGTCATAGAAATGGAATCATAACCATATGTGGCTTTTTGTGTCTAGCTTCGTTCATTTACCGTAACGCTTTCTAAGTCTGTCCATGCTGTGTCATGTTATCAGTAATCCAATCCTTTTTGTTGATGAATACTATTCTGTTTTATGGATAGACCACATTTTGGCTGTCCATGCATCAGTTGATGGGCATCCAAATTGCCTCCTTTATTTTTTTTTTAAGCTACTGTAAATAATACTGCTATAAACATTTGTGTACAAGTGTTGTATGGATTTGTAGTCTAATTTCTCTTGAGTAAATACTTAGGAGTAGAATTGCTGAGTCCTATGTGTGAGACTGAATATACAAACAGAAAATGGCCACACTGTATATAAAAATAGAACTCGGAACCCACAACCTGCGGCAGTCTGGCCAGTAATCCATCTCCTGATCTATGATAACCAGCCTGGGGTGCCAGCCTGTCCTACGTCAGGCTGGCAGGAAGCCAGGTTGCTATCTTTAGTAATAATTCAGAGAGTTAACAACTTCTGTAGTGAGCTATCCCGAACAACCAGGACTTGATCGATAACTGACAACTTCTCTAATTTTTGTCCTGGTTCCCAAAGTAACACCAACCAGAGGAAGCCACGCATGCATCACGTAGGATCTCCCCACTTCTGGTCGGCCCGTCTCCAGCTTCCCCGTGCCCACAGCTCCAGCCAGGGCACACCTGAAGCCTTCTTCTTCTTCTCCTGTAAAGCTTTCTTCCTCCCCTGCCTGCCTTCGAGTCTGCCAAAACGCGGGTGACAGTGGCCGACTCCCTTGCCGTAGCAAGCTCTGAATCAACAGCCTTTGCTTTTCTCACTGAGTGGGTCTTCATTTACTTGCACATATGTTAATTCTGTACTTACTATTTTGAGGAACTGCCAAGCTTTTCTTCAAAGCGAGTCACATGTCACAGATTTTACTTCTCCTTTGTTATCAGTGCCAGCTTAGGGCAAAGAGAATAGATGCAGAGCAGACCGAGTTTGCTGGAGCGAACGGATTTTTCGTGTCTTGTTTTATGCGCGCGGTGGGTTACGTGAAAGGAAGAACTGGTTTCGAAGCCCAGTGAGATGTTCGGCTTGGGGAGTCGGAGTTGGATTCCTGCGGAGCTTTAGATGGAGATGTTGAGGAGTTAGTTGAGATTTCGGTGTTGGGGGTCAGGAAAGCAGTTCAGTCTGGGGAGAGTTAATATCTCCTTCTTCTTCCTTAAAGTCACCTTTGCTTTCCCGTATTTCTTTCTTTTGCCTCTCACACCTCTGCTTTGAGAGTCTTCCTTATGGAAGTCATCCTTCGCATCAGATTTCTCCATCATTATAACTTTCTCTTGGCTCATTAAAAAATGTAATAAGTCTTTTTCCCTCAATAACTGAGTTCTGGTATGGGGATGCGCAGCTTTAGATAGAGAAGGTTTGGGCGGCAGGACCACAAACCAGGGAGGGGACACGGCACTGTGACACTTCAGAGACGGCAGCACCAGCTTGACGTCTTCTGTAGAATAAGCTCGTTACCTCCTTTTAAAAAATTGGTGGCTTTTTTTTTTTTTTTTTTTTTAGTTATTATGAGCTAGCACCATGATTTGCTCTTGGTGTTCCAAACCTATCTCTCCATTTAAGACTCATGATAACGCTAAGAGGTCAGTATTCTTACCCCTATTTTATAGTAGGGATTTTGGTCCTTTTATTTCTACTGATATATGCCAAGTGATTAAACAGTGCCTGGCACATAGTAGGCGCTCAGAAATTCTTGTGGAAAAAGAACACAGGCTCTTTTTACTGGTCTATATCATACAAAACTCCTGGGTGGCACAGGTGGCAGAGTTGGAATCCAGTGCCAGGTCATTGAATTTTGAAGGTCGAGTGTGTTGCTCTGTGCCACACTGTCTCCAGTTTCCCTGGCACTCTGACGAGGGGACTACGCGGGGACTGTGCCAGATCGGAGTTCCCCAAACTGGCATTCCACTGCAGAACTCGATTCATCTGTGCGTCCACTGATGTTTTGCTCAAACAAGTCGAGACATGCTGAGTGATTGAAGCTTCATCAGTTTCTTTGCTTTGGGACTTCATATGTTAAGTCACAGTGTGAATCACTAAGGGGAACAAGTAGTTCATTTGTTTGTGGGTTCTCGCACACCGCCAGCTTCTGACCTCCAGCCTTCTCTCTCTCTCTCCTCTCCTCTCCTTTCTCTCCTCCTCTCCCCCCTCCCCGTCCTCCTCCCCTCCCCTCCTCTTTCTCTAGCACCTATTAACATCTACGGATGCAGTTTCAGAGTCAATGTTCTCAATTTCTCAAGTTCCTTTTGATTGGTTCCTTCTAGCCCTATAATTGGTTGACTTGAATTGTGGTAAAAGAACAAATCAAGGTCAAATCTTATTATAGAAAATAGAGTTAGAAAAAAATATTACTATAACAAAAAATATTTTAAAGACCTGGCTATGGGCCTACAGTAATAGGGGTTTGTTGATTTCTTTAGAATAAAATTCACTGCTACAAATAACTTAGTACAATAAATGCTTTTCTCCTGCCTTATTTTTACAATAGAGGGTGAAAAACTAACACCGTTTTAGGTGCTATTTACTCTCCCAGCAAGTATTTATCGACCGCCTCCCAAGCATTGCCGTGCGACGTGGGGGACACCAAGGCGCATTTAACACACTACCGCAGGCCTCCGAGTCTTCCCATTTTGTTGGAGTGAGGAGAAGCAGTATGTAGGGTCGCAGGGTTGGTGGTAGAGCAGGGAACAGAATTCCCTCTGTACCAGACACACAATAAAAACATTAAGAAATTATTTAAGACGACAATTTAAAAGAGGTGATAACACCGTTTGGGCTTGAAGACCAAACGGACCAGGTTGTAAGCTTCCTGAGGACAGCACTGTCCTTGCTACTGAGTCCCTCTGCGGTTGGCCTGGCGTCTGGCAGGGAGTGAGCTGGAGGGAGACAGCGCTGCACGTGGTCAGCACCCCAGCCTTGCTCCTCCTCTGTCGTCTGTCCAGGGGACTCGCTACTGAGTCTGCCCACCGGCCACAGCTGAGGGTGCGGACAGCCCCAGCCGCTGAGCCAGTTCCCTCCACCATGCCACCGTGCCCCCCGCCCAGGGCCTTTAAGGGAGGTGAAAATTGTTGGCCACAAGCCACTTTATATATATATATATATAGATATATAAAATCCCATATATAATATTATATTTAACATATATAGTATATATTATAAACATATACACATCATACTGGAGATATAGTTATATAGACATATAATTTATATGTAACATATATAATACATACACGTGATATATAGACCACAATTATATATATATATATATATATATATATATATATATATTACGTATAATGTGTGTTATATTATAACCATAATACTTTAAAACTTTATGGCGATGTTTAAATGAGGTGGAGCATGGAAAGCCTCAAGTTCAATGCTTGTCAATCAGTGGCTGTTGCTTTTACTGTTAGGCTAGACCCTTAGTCTCCACTCTTGCTGCTGGGCTGCCCTCTGCCTCGACCTTCTCTCCGGCCCACCTGCTGTGGGAGAACTAGCGTCTGCAAGAAGTCGCCTCGGAATCACAGCCCTTCTTCCGCTTCCGGTTGAGTCATGTTGTCAAACCGGACTTCTGCCTGCGTTTTTCTTGCTTTAGTTTCCTTGGAGTTACCATGTTAATATCCCAGCTTCTCCAGACAAGGGTTGTCTGCCAAGCGTGGTTAGAGCTCTTATGTCAGACAGGACTCTTGGACTGCAAGTGACAGAAACCACTCAAATTAGTCTAAACAAAAAGTAATCATAGTGATGATGCTGATGCTGATGACGGGAAATTGTAGATTCCTAAAACTGAGAAATCATGGCCGCATCAAGGTATGAAGATGAGATTAGAAAGACTGTCCTTCCACCTTTTGGCTCTGCTTTCTTTCTGCGTTGGCTTCGTGCTTAGACTCGGCCTTTACCCCCATGGCAGCAATGATCCTTATTGGTGGATCCAAGCTTAGAATGTTTCAGCTAATGGTAATTCCAGAGAAAAGAACATGATTCTCTCTTCGCCATCATCTATACCAATCCCGTAAAACCATTTACTTGGCCCGACTTGAATCCTCCCAGACCCATCATTATTCTCAGCCTTGGCCAATCTCGGCTATCCCTCCTACACCTGGAAAGGTGAAGTCACGTGATTTATAGCCCCATCAGAATCACCCTGTGCAGAGAAAAAGCAATTCCCCAAAGAAAAGGAAGCAGGACCAAAAATAAATTAGCAGGTATCTGCGATAGGGACCCCACCCTATCTAGCTTCTGTACTGACTTGAAGTTTAAAGTCTTTGGGTCTCTGGTGATGAGAATGGTCTGAATCCTATAATGGTTAGCCATGCACTTTGGGCATCACTCTTTGGGCCTGCCTGGTGGGCCTCACCAGTCTCACACTTGTATCTTTCTGGAAAGAGGCTCCTCCACAGTTCTCGTTAGATCTTCAAGCATGTCCAGGACCCAGCATGTTTAAGAAACACTGCCCTGGAGGGTAGATCTCCTTGAATCCTGAAAGACTACGTGCCAAGTTTGTCCCTAGGCACTGGGGTTGCCGCAGTGTGCAAGACAACACTTAAGGGGCTCCCATCCTGGTGGCATGTTTTCCTCCCTGCTACCCTTGCTGCTGGGTTCTGGCCAGCAGGACACCTGGAGGGAAAGTTGGCTTTAAGGAGGCGGGAGGGAATTTGCCCCAAAGTTAGAAAGTACAGTGGGAGTTTGTGTCAAAAGGAGACAGCCGGTGAAACTGAAGAGAAGGCCTTTGGACATCACGCAGGGAAGAAACCATGGTACAAAAAGGCGAAGTGACTTACTCTAGGACCCACGGGGCTAGGATTACAGGATCCACACCAGAATTTTTGTCTCCTTACAACCCTGTGCTCTTTTTGCTGTATGATGCTGAATTGGGGTCTTCTGTCAAAGGCTTTCATGAGCCTTTGTGTGCCACGTAAAAGCCCACTGCATCAACCCTCCCTCTGCACAGGCAGCTCCAGGAGAGTGGGTGGATGCAGTAGAAAGAAATGACCTGGGAATGAAGTATGTAAACGTCACCGAGAAGCTGACCAGGAAACGAAAAACTCAGTAAGGCCGGACCACCATCTCCTGGCTTCTCCTGCAGGCCCCCCATTTGGAAAATCTGCCTGAGACCCCTCCCATCAAGCAGGACCCACCCTAGGCACATTTTCTCCGGGGTTCTCAGAGGGACTCAGAAAGAAACACCGTTCACTTTTGATAGTCCTGGTCTTGTTCCAAATGAGAATGCCTGCTGTTGAGAAATGCAGATGCTTTCTGCCTATGCGTGCCAAAAAAGTACACCCCACCTACAAAATTGCAGAATTATTAGTTCTTGAAAACGCACTACTTCTCCCCTTTCCATTGAAATTCAGTCCAATTCAATTAAAACATCGTGGCAGCCTCCGCAAGGGCACAGATGCCCTAGAAAATGATTGTGGGGGTGTTTTCCCTGGCTGTGAATAACTCTTCACTGTGGAGGTGACCACACACGTGCTTAAAAATGAAAACAGTCCTGATGGTAACAGAACAATCCAATAATACTAACGCCCGTTTGGAGAGCAACTTTCTTGTAAGGTTAAATTTTGGTTGGGTTGATTGTGAGCAGACATAACCTGGGTTTCGTCTCAAGCTCTAAGCTCTCTCTCTCTCTCTTTGCTCGCTCCTCCCCCCCCCAAAGCCTTTCCTCTGCTGTTTGCCTCGGTTTCTCTCTTGCTTCTTAAGGCCAGCGTGCTGGTTATTCACAAATAAGCCGCTCTGATGGCAAAATAACTCATGCTGTGTGGACTCTCCATTGAGGTCACGTTTCCAGATGGCTGTAGTCCAAGTCGGTGACCTCATACGAGTGTCTATACCAAGTCCCCTTGGACCAAGGCTCTATCTCCGTAATAGATTGAGCTACTGATCGCAGAGCAGAGTGCTATTCCTTAACGTAGAGCTCTGGGGCCCCCACACTGACCCTCACTCATGTTTCTTATGTGCCACCGTTTCAGCCAAGCCTAGTCTTCTCCTCCTTGGCCCTGGATTCAGAGCCAAAGTGGCCTCATGGTCTCTCCATCCATTAAAATCCTCCTCATTGGTCACGGCCCGGTGCATTCTCCTTGTTCTCATCCTGGAGCCCTTTCCGAACTTTCTATAATTCCCTGCCATCTATTTCCCCCTGTTCGATACCCCTGGCTTTGTTTTACTACGTTCAAGAGTGTGACTTGATTCCAGCTGACTGCAGGATCCTTGAGTCGGGGCAGTGTATGATATAGCCCAGTATTATTCTCACTTGAGTTTAATGGCCATTTGTTGATTCATGGATCTTCATGAGCTGAAACAGTCACTTCAGTAAGCAAAGCTTTTTGGAAGTGGATTTAAGACCATGTGGGTTTGTGTGGCTTGATCAAAACTTCTCAAAGGTCAAAAACCCATTGGAGGGCCCTATAAAGGCATGGGCCCTGGACTCTGTCGGTGTGGCTTGCAGCCATGGAATGCTGGCAAAGCCACTGTTCTTCGAACCCACTTGTTCACCTGTAAAATAGGAGAATAACAATAACAACAACAATAAAATGCCTATATCAGGTGGATGGTTAATGAAACCATAAAACAGCATTCTGAAGACAGCTTGAAGTCTGGAGTAAACTGCCTGGGATCAGCTCTGCTACTTCCTAGCAGTGTGACCTTGGGTAAGTTATTTAACCTCTCTGTGTCATAGTTTCTTCCTCTGCAAAAGAGGAATAAAAATAATACCTACCTCTTAGGGTTTTTATTAAGATGACAATGATTTGTAGGGTAATTAGAATAGTGCTTGGCATAGAGCTTGTTAAATGAACTAAACAATAATGATATATATAAGTCACCCATGACACGCAGGCACACAGATCAGCATTCGGCTACGTCAGACTCTGTTACTTTTTGCTTGTGTGGTCACCACAGTCAAACCTCACTTTCAATTGCTAGGTTTCTGTGTGACGAAATGCAGGTCTTTGGTTTTCCTATACTACTAAATTGATTCAGCTCTTTAATGCTTCCTTCATTTTATTTTATTGTGAGTTTCCCTCTCATTTTACCCATTTCTCCTCTAGACTGTGTTTTGGTAATTTAGACCCAATTATATAAGAAACTCGGTATACTTTTGGATTCCATTCAATGGCGGGGTCTTTCAACCTCTCGCCACCTGATGCTGGAAGTTTTCATGTGTTAGCAATGCCAGTTCTCCTCCAGCAAAGTCACCTCTGTCCTTTGTGTGCCGAAGAAGTCCCACTTGTCCTTCAAGACAGCTATCTTGTCAATTATTCCTTTCACTTCCTGCAGGATAATTTCTCCCTTCTCTACCCATTGTCGTAGGCACTGACTGAAAATCCAAGAGTAGTGGGATCATTTTTTACCATTGCGCTCTCTGCATCCACAAGAAGTTGGCATAAAGTTGACATACGTATTAGTCGGAAGAGACTAGGATATGCTGAGTAACAAACAGCCCCAAATTTCAATGACTTAATACAATAGCTTATTTCTTTTTAAAAATAATTTATTATTTTAATTACTTAGGTATATATTAATTTCAAGTGTACAATATAGTGATCAGACATCCATATAATTTACAAAGTGATCATCTTGATAAATCTAGTGCCCCTCTGATGCTGCATGTAGTTATTACAATATTATTAACTATATTTTTATGTTATACTCTACATCCCATAATTATCTTGTAGCTATGAATTTGTACTTCTTAATCCCTGCTCCTTTTCCCCCTACCCCCAATGCCCCTCCTATATGGCAACCGTCAAAACGTCCTCTGTATCTATGAGTTTCTTTCTGTTTTGTTTGTTTATTTGGTTTTTTAGATTCCACATGTAAGTGAAATTATATGGCTTTTATCTTTCTCTGTCTGACTCGTACCACTCAACACAATACCCTCTAGGTCCATCCATCTTATTAGGTGGCAAGATTTCATTCTTTTTTTTATGTCTGAGTAATATTTCATTATATATACACACACACATACATACTACCTCTTCTCTATACATTCATCCATTGATGGACACCCAGGTTGCCTCCATATTTTGACTATTGTAAATAATGCTACAAGGAACATATGGATTCATGTGTCCCTTTGAAGTAGTGTTTTGGGTTCCTTCAGATAAATACCCAGGAGCAGGATTACTGGGTCCTTCTTTGTTTCTTTTTTATACCCTTTGTTTTAAAGTCTTTTTTGTCTGATATAAGTACTGCTACCCCAGCTTTTTTGTTTGTTTGTTTGTTTGTTTCCATTTGCATGAAACATCTTTTTACATCCCTTGATTTTCAGTCTGTGTGTGTCTTTTGACCTGAAGTGAGTCTCTTGTAGGCAGCATATGTAAATATCTTGTTTTCTTATTTATTTATCCACCCTGTCTTTTGATTGGAGCATTTAATCCATTTACATTTACATTAATTGTTAATAGATATATAGTTATTGCCATTTTATTCATATTTTTGACCTTTTTTCTTTTTACTTTTTTTCCCTAAAGAAGTCCCTCCAACATTTTCTGTAGCACTGGCTTGGTGGGGGTGAACTCCTTTAGCTTTTTCTTGTCTAGGAAGCTCTTTATCTGTTCTTCGATTCCAACTGATAGCCTTGCTGGGTAGAGTAATCTTGGTTATAGGCCCTTGCTATTCATCAATTTTTAATGTTTTGTGCCAATCCTTTCTGTCCCGCAAAGTTTCTTTTGAGAAATAAGCTGACAGTCTCATGAGAGCTCCGTTATACGTAACTGCTTTTCTCTTGTTGTTTTTAAGATTCTTTCTTTGTTTTTAAGCTTTGGCGTTTTAATTATGGTGTGTCTCAGTGTGGGCCTCTTTGGGTTCATTTTGCTTGGGACTCTGCGCTTCCTGGGCTTGTGTGTCTGGTTCCTTCACTAGGACAGGGAAGCTTTTAGTCATTATTTCTTGAAATAGGTTTTCAATTCCTTGTTCTCTCTCTCTCTCTTCTCCTTCTAGAATCCCTGTGAGGCAAACGTTGGTACGCTTGATGTTGTCACAGAGGTCCCTTAAACTATCCTCATTTTTTAAAAAATTCTTTTTACTTGTCGCTGTTCTGATTGGGTGTTTTCTACTACCTCATCTTCTAAATCGCTGATTTGATCCTCTGCTTCAGTCTCCTGTTGAGTCCTCCTAAGGTAGTCTTCATTACAGTTATTGTATTCTTCATTTCTGACTGGTTCTTTTTTATGTTTTCCATCTCTTTGTTAAAGTTTTCACTGAATTCATCAACTCTTCCCTTAACTTAATTGAGCATCCTTATAACCAATGTTTTAAACTCTGCATCTTATAGATTGCTTGTCTCTATTTCGTTCTTTTTCTAGAGCTTTGTTCTGTTCTTTCATGTGGGACATGTTTCTTTGTCTTCTCATGTTGGCTGGCTCCCTGTGTTTCTATGTATTAGGTAGAGCTCCTAAGCCTCCCAGTCTTAGTAGAGTGGTTTTATGTAGGGGGTGTCTTGTGGGGCCCAGTGGCACAGTCTCTCTGACCACCTGAGCAGGTGTGTCCCTTATGTGGGTTGTGTGTTCCTTCCTGTTGTAGTTGAGCTTTAGTTGCTGTTTGCACATCAGTGGGAGGGATTGACCCTCGGGCTGATTGGTTGTGAGGACTGGCCAGTGACCACTGTGGAGGAGCTGCCGTGCAGGGGCTGACCCTATGGAGTAGGATTCACTGTAGCAGGGCGCGGGTGCCTGCCTAGTCTTCCCTTTGGGTGTGTTGTCCTCGGATACGGCCCAGGGTGGTGCTCTGGTTGAGCCCAAAGCTGGCCCCAGGTGTGCAGGCTGGGACCTCCTGGGAGGGACTCTGCCACAGGCCAAGTTCAGTCTCAGCCTGTGCCCTGCCTGGGGCCACCTGGCACGAGCCACCAAGCAATCTACAGGTGGCCGTTATGCACGCTGGACTTAGATGTGCCTCTAGAGGCCAAACCACAAACCGAGGCCGGCTGCCACTGGTGCTGGGCTTGAGGCTGCTCAATAAGAGGTACAGGGCACGCTAAAGCCAGATGCAGCTTGTTTGGGTTTGTAAACCTTTGAGAGATTTTAGGAAAGTCCACAGCCTGAGCTAAGACAGGCTGTTTGTATGGAAAATCCACCGGAAGCGGCTTGCGTGAGCACGCACATCGAGAGGGGTGGGGTCTCAGAGAAGATCCAGGGCTGGGCGATCACCTGGCCGATGGAGACTCAGACATGGCGCCTGCCTGTGCCTGCACGCTGGGCGAGGGAGAGCTCAACAAAGGAACAATAGACTCTGCCAGCACTTCTGTCTGGGAGAAAGCTGCCTCTCCAACCCTCAGCCTGAAGCCCGACAACTCTTTGAGCAGCTGCCCCAGAGCCAGAGCTCAGAGTGAGTGAGTCCGTGAATGGTAAGTCTGCACGCGGGCCCTTAAGAGGAATTTCACTGTCTCACTCAGCCACATTCTCTGCTGATTTTCACAGCCAGGTGTGGATATTTGTCTTCCCAGCACTGGAACCATGGGCTGGGGAGCCTGGGGTGTGGCTGGGACCTCTCGCCCTTCTGGGATGACCTCCACAGCTGAGCTAGCCCTCTCGACTTTTAACCGCTACACGTGTTGTGGGACCAGCCCCATATACGTCTCTGCCTCTCCTACCGGTCTTGAGGTGGTCTCTCCTGTGTGTTCCCAGTCATAGGACTTCTGTTTAGCTAGATTTCAGGCAGTTTTCAACGGTCGTTCTGTAGTTGAGTTGTAGTTTTGATGTGGTCATGAGCGGAGGCGAGCACAGAGTTTATCGACTCTGCCATCTTGCCCGGAACCCAACAGTTTATTTCTTACTTTGCTAATGTTCCCTAGGCAACAGTGGGAGGTGCTTTTCTACATAGTCACTTAGGGACCAGAGCTGAAAGAGGCTTAAACATCTAGTTGTACAATGTAGCATTCATAATCTCTGTGCTATGTCAGTGGAAGAAAGAGACTCAAGATTTATGTATAGTCTTTTCATGGTCCCAACCTGGAAGCGATACATGTAACTTCCACTCATGTTTTATTGGTCATAACCAGCCTTATCGCTATACCTGACTGTGCAAGGAGAAAAAGACACAGAGAAGATTTAATATGTGGTGAATATTACTGTCTCTGCTACAGAACTCAGTCCATATTTGTTGAATATGTGAAGGGGAATCATATATTTTGGCCCATGAAAAAGTGTGCCTGCCTTGTGTCAAATGGCAATACTAGACTAGACAGCACAGACTTGAAAAAGCCAACTGGTCTCCTGGAGTCTCAGCTTTCTCTTAGGAGAAGTGTGGGAAAAGAATATGTACCTTACTTTCAATTTTGTTTTGACTATAAGAGATGATTTATGCAAAGCAATTAGCACAAGCACTGACATATAGTAAGATGATTGTGGTTTTTTCCTGGTGCCAGTTATTCACCATTCCCCTTACCTCTGTACACTCTCCCATCTTTCCCTCCTCCCCGCCCCAGAAGTTTGGCTCTAAGAGGGTTCCACCCAGGCTCCTTTCTTCCTTCTGGTTGAGTTCAGCCAGTGGGGAACACAGAGAGAAGGTAGGAGAGAATGAGGACATAGCGGTGGATGCATCTGCTTCTCTCATTCCTGCCCTGATTCAGCATGTTTCTGGCAATGTCAGACCTCTTCTTCTTCAGGACCCTGATCTCAACTGGGCTCACTCCAGTGTCACCGTTTCCTCTCTTGCCCCTTCAAGCCTATATGAGGTTACAGCTTCTTACTGTTGCTAATATCTGGGTGCTTCAATATCCCATTTGGTTTCTTGAGCCCTGACCACGTCTCTGTAAATAGTTTGTTCCTTAAGATCTACTCACAAATCCTACCGAGCATGCTGTCTGCTTCTTGCTCTGATCTTGGTGGATATGTACACTTCTCGACTCTGAACTCCTTTGGGGCACAGCCAATGACTCATTTTTCTTTATAATTCTCAAATCTATCTCAATGTCCAAGATAGAGGACATATTCATTTTTTTAGGAAAAAAGCTATTAAATATTAAATTAATAAATAATAGTACGAGCTAATATTCACTGAGTGATTCCAGTGTCTCTAGGCACCATTCAACATCACTTATAATTTCAACCATCTGGAATTAGCTACTCTCGACCATCTGGAAGGTATGACTTCGTATGATGATATTGATGTCCAGGGAGGTTGAGCTACCTGTCTTTCATAGTCTAACTACAAAGTGGTGAATCTGGGTCTTGAACCCCGGATGCCTGACTATGGGTTTCCCACCAATAACCCATGTGCTAAATCAGTTGCTAGCTCTCAAAGGGAGGCTAAAAAGTTATGGTGACACCTCTAGGCTTCCAAGATCTGGGTAGACAGCACAAAGACTTCCATTTACACTCCTTCTGAAAGCATAGATATAAGGCTGCTTTTGTTCCTTGTGGGGTTCTAGGTCTATGGTTTAATTGATGTACAAATAAAATTTCAGTAAAAGCACAGGACAAGTTTGCCTGAGGCTTTTCATTTGCCTTCTCCAAGATGCTGCCTGGTTAATGAGGCCATTGAGAGAAAGTCAGGCTCTAAGTCTGTGGGTGGGATTTGGGGGTATGGGTGATAGCCCATAATAGATGTCTCTGTCTGAAGTTTTCATGGGTTGGGGCTGAAGATGGAGGGTGGTCATTTTAGCCATGATGGGAGGACTAATGAGAGGAGAGCTACCTGGATGGCGTAGGAATATAGATGTAACTTGGAGCCTGAAAAAGTGCTTTGAGAACCTGCTTTGAGATCCTCCCTCTCCATGCCAACCTTAAGTGTCCCCTCCTGCTCCCTAACAAATGAATACTAAAACTTATCGATACAAGTAAGCTACTAGATCATCTCACCGGAGGATCATTTATTCATTCAACAAATATGTATTGAATGTCTACCTATGTCAGGTGCCACAGGGATCTTGGAGAGGCATCCATAAATAACACATCTCAGTATTCCATATTTTAGTAGAGACAGTCAATAACCATGAAAAACATGTGAATTTGATCTTATATCAGAAGGCGGTAGTGATGTGGGCTACAGAGGGAAGTGAAGGGAACAGGGAGAAGGTGTGACTTCATGTAGGCTGGACAGGGTACACCGTAATGAGCAGGTGACGTTGAGATGACTTGAAACGGCGAGGGAGTGAGCTGTGGGCTTTCTCATGGAAGGCCCAGAAGGAAGTGCGAATGCAAAGGCCCAGGGGCCGGAGCATGCCTGGTGTGTCTGCAGGTCAGCAAGGAGCCCATGTGGGCTGAGCAGAGGGCTCGAAGGTGAGAGTGGTAGGCTGAGGTCGGAGAAGATTGAATGGTGTGCTTTGTCAGCCATCGAAAGGGCTTCAGCTTTTACTGAAATTGAGACAGGAGGATATTAGAAGTTAAGTAGCCAAAGAGTAGATGATCTGGGTTAGTGTTTATAGAACCTCTTGTTGAGAAAGGGTAGAGACAGAAAGAAGGGTTAAGCTTTGCTTTTGCATGAGTCCTATGGATGAATGATGATAGCTTGGTTAAGGGTGGTGGAGATGCAGGTGGTATGAAGAGGGTGGAATATGGAAATATATTTTTTCAGAACACAGGAAATTATTCTTCATCGTGTCCTGGAGCTCTTTCCCCAGCCCGGCCCTCACTAACATTGACATCAACTGTAGGAAATCTGCTACACCCATAGGTTCACAAGGCCTGAACGAGGATATGTCCTAAATTTGAAGGCTGGACGACAGAATGGGAATCCAGGATTAGTAAGACAAACTGAATCAGTGAAGTCAAGATAAATTTATTCTGTGGTAAATGGTTTGCTTCTCCATTTAGATAAATGAATCATGCCATCACATTGACATTTTTAGGATTTAAATTTGTTGTAAGCTCTATATGTATGATGTGGCTCTCAAAAAATTGAATGTTGTATCACTAAATTATAGTACTTAGGAAAAGAGAGATGAGGGCTCGAGTCTACTCTAATTAAACCACATCTCAAAAGGACAGAATTAAGAGAAAAGGGAAGAGAATAATCATGAAGAAACAAAACTATGTAGCATTGAAATGATTCAAGGAACTAGAGATATTGTATCTTAACAAAAGAATTTTATGGAGGTCAAGAGGTGATAAACCATTTTAAATAATTGATGTTCAACATGACTAATAGAGAATACTTAGATTTTCCTGTGAGATTCCAGTGTAAACCTATTGGCAGGAGCTCCATATGGATATATTTCAATTTTATGTAAAAAAAAAAAAAATATGTCCAACATCCAGACCTATTCAAAGATGAAATGATTTAACTCCTCTAACACTGGAGGTGCTCAAGCAGAAGCCAGATAGGCTGCTAAACTGGGTGATGTTTCAGGAACCTTCCAGCTCCGAGATCCTAGTCTATGAGACCAGATTCGCTGGACCCATACCACTCGTATCTTAATTCTTGTACTGGGTGCTAAACTCTGTAATACACATTATTCGTCTTTGCTTTCCCCACCTCACTTAGAACAATGTCTTACTGATTTTCAATGTTAAAATAATTCTCGGAGGAAGAACAAGCATATGGTTGTGAAATTATCATAGAGTTGATTTCGACACTATTTTAGACCCACACTAGATCTGTAGTATTTGTGTAGCAGTAGTATCTAGAAACATAAACTACTTCTATTTTTGACTGAAATATACCTGGAAAAGGAAGGAAAGTTCATTTTTCATTTTAATCTCACAGTTGCATTTTTTAAGCTTCTACTTATTTTCCTTTTGACTGGAGCCCTGCTTCTGGAGGGTCTGTCCAAGCAGAGTCCAGCCAGGAGAGGGTGGGGGCTGGAACAGTCTCAAGTTGCAATCCTTAGTTCCTCCAAAGGGTCAGGGATGCATGAAGTGAGTCAGTGGCTCAATCCGTGAAGCTGGAGCAAGGCCCCGGCTCGCACATAGCCTCAAGGATGATGTACCAAGTGGACCTGGCTCAGAGCAGCAACAGACTTTAAGGCGGGATCTGCAGTTGCTGGGAACAGCTGTCAGTGGTGTATGGGGATCATGACTTATGATGTAATTCATCTTTGTGGATGAATGACTTCATAATCCCTTCTGTCCTAGGATCTCATATATGAGCTACTTTGTCTAATCCGCTTGGGGCCAGGGGCCTGAAAAGAACTGGTGGTGCCAGAACGGAGTAGGGATCTGTACCGTGTCCTTTTCCTCTCACTATTTCTTCCTAGTGTCCCCCAAAGAGGACCAGTTTGAGACTGTACTTTCTTTATGAAATGATCTTGGTTTAGAGAGAAGACAGATGCAATCTGGGAGCCAAAATAATATCCCTTCTAACTTCTTTCTTCCTTTGCTCACAAGCGTAATGAGAATCGGGAACAACCGGAAGATGGTCTCCTTGGTTCTGTCTGCCACGGGCGGAAGCCCAGGCTCGCACACTCCCTGAACTTCACACACCTGCCACTTTTCGGATTTCCCTTCTCTAGACAAGCACATATCATTTAAATGTTTGGGGGCCACATGGTCGTGACGTTCCCAGCCCTCGTGGGGTGCCTGAAAAACGAACCATTTCGGGGTCACTCTCATCAGCAAGGCAGGGGATGAGGGTCGGAGCCAAGGGTTCAGAGCCTCGTTATCGCCACAGACCGTGTCTGCTGGCAGGGAGTGTTCTGTTTATTTTCCACTGAGTGGGTCTGAACGAGTCCCTTCTGCTGTTACACCCTTTCCCTGAAGTTGAATGATGGGCTTGAGCAGGACTACTATTCAACCAACATCTGTTTCTCCAATTTTTCAGGCTCCTCGTTGTTTTGAAGTGCTCAGAATCGGTGTTTTAAGTGCATGCGGGCATAATATTCAGTATATTAATACACACTAGAGACAGTTCTGCCTACTGGAAAAGCCAGGTAGTACAGGGTTATAAAAGTCATTTGATACCTTGTAAAGCCCAAGACACCTCAGCAATGCCCAGGCCCCATTACTTGATGTAGTCAGGTGATAACACGTGTACACTTGTACAGCCTTCTCCAGCAAGTGCCAAAAGTTCATACTAAGTACTACATAAATTATCACCTAATTAAGTACTGTTATGGTTTCGATCGGGGGGAAGTGTAAACTCGATTCTCCTTGGAGAGCAATATGCAGAAATATGATGTGGAATTAATTGTATGGGTCTAGGTCAAAGATCAAAGTACAAGTGGAATTGCCTTTGCAAAGGGAGAATTTGAAAAGGATTTTTGTTGGCATCTCAGGAATTTCATTTTTCATTACCAGGTTTCTACCAGCCTGTATCCCCATTCCGCTGCCCCTTGCTGCCTCACTTCTCAGTAAATGGGGTCACTAGGCATCCTCTCCCTTCCCTTCTGCAGTCCATCTGCCCTGGTTCCTTGGCCAGTCCACCCTTTGGTAAGAAGGACGTAAGCTTGATTAGAAGACCTTGGATTTGAAAGTCGGTGCGCCTAATTGATGGCTGACTTCAAGCGAGTTACCTAACTCTGGGAGCCTTAGTTTTTCTCATGTGCAAAAGGGGGATAAGGATAGTTCCTATATCATTAGGTTGTTGTGGGAGACATGAGATAGTTTATGTAATGTGCTTGCATGATGTTCCAAGGGCTCAGTAAACGTTAGCTGCTACCCAGCATCTTCTCCTCCTTCCTAGGCTAACAGGGCCAGAGAGCCCTTTGATGAGGGAGAGTCACCCATTTTAGTTTTGGGGTTGCAACTTATTCTCCGCCCCAGATA
>NW_011888944.1:2000110-2000991 GCF_000151845.1 Pteropus vampyrus | reverse complement strand
AGGTCAAAGATCAAAGTACAAGTGGAATTGCCTTTGCAAAGGGAGAATTTGAAAAGGATTTTTGTTGGCATCTCAGGAATTTCATTTTTCATTACTAGGTTTCTACCAGCCTGTATCCCCATTCCGCTGCCCCTTGCTGCCTCACTTCTCAGTAAAGGGGGTCAGTAGGCATCCTCTCCCTTCCCTTCTGCAGTCCATCTGCCCTGGTTCCTCGGCCAGTCCACACTTCGGTAAGAAGGACGTAAGCTTGATTAGAAGACCTTGGATTTGAAAGTTGGTGCGCCTAATTGATGGCTGACTTCAAGCGGGTTACCTAACTCTGGGAGCCTTAGTTTTTCTCATGTGCAAAAGGGGGATAAGGATAGTTCCTATATCATTAGGTTGTTGTGGGAGAAATGAGATAGTTTATGTAATATGCTTGCATGATGTTACAAGGGCTCAGTAAACGTTAGCTGCTACCCAGCATCTTCTCCTCCTTCCTAGCCTAACAGGGCCAGAGAGCCCTTTGATGAGGGAGAGTCACCCATTTTAGTTTTGGGGTTGCAACTTATTCTCCGCCCCAGATATTATTCAAGTTAAGGGGCCCATTCATCGATTTATTAATTCGATAGATTAATTTATTAAACATAATAAGGTACTGTGGATAAGGTACTGTGCTATTTGCTAGTTCCCAAGGCTGCAAATTTTCTTAGCTTGAATCTCTTCTTAAATCCTGTTCCTGGAACCAGGTATTTACATTGGTCACTTGGAAAGCTGTCCCTGCCCACCTCGCCCTCCCCTACCCCCCGCCCAGTTCCATTAATGTTCCCATCGAACTTTATTATTTATCTATGAGTGGCCGTGCGGCAGAATGGATACGAAACTGGGCTCTAGAGTTCAAT
>NW_011888944.1:1989479-2000060 GCF_000151845.1 Pteropus vampyrus | reverse complement strand
TTTGATGAGGGAGAGTCACCCATTTTAGTTTTGGGGTTGCAACTTATTCTCCGCCCCAGATATTATTCAAGTTGGGGGGCCCATTCATTGATTTATTAATTCGATAGATTAATTTATTAAACATAATAAGGTACTGTGTATAAGGTACTGTGCTATTTGCTAGTTCCCGAGGCTGCAAATTTTCTTAGCTTGAATCTCTTCTTAAATCCTGTTCCTGGAACCAGGTATTTACATTGGTCACTTGGAAAGCCGTCCCTGCCCACCTCGCCCTCCCCTACCCCGCGCCCAGTTCCATTAATGTTCCCATCGAACTTTATTATTTATCTATGAGTGGCCGTGCGGCAGAATGGATACGAAACTGGGCTCTAGAGTTCAATTCTTGGGATCTTGGGCAGTTATTTCATTCCACTGTGACTTAGTTTCCTTGCCTGTGTAATGAGGCTTACAATATCACCCACCCCATTGGTTTCTTGCTGGTCACTTGCCAGTTCTCATTATTCTCTTTCCCTCTGAAAACGTGCTTTGCAGGCTCTCCTGCCTTCCAGCTGTGTTCAGTCAGTGAGAGGCACTGGCAAGAGATTTGTATATTTAAGATAGGAGATTGTATCAAATTTTAAGAAGGAGTTTTCAAGAGTCTTGGTTGTTTTTTTTTTTTTTAAGGGCAATCATTTCACCAGAAAAACTCAGTTAATAACATTGTCCCATTTCCCAAAGTATTCTGATAATTCAAGTTTCAATTATGAACGGTTATCCTGTTCTTTTTTTTTTTTTTATTTTTCTTGGTATTATTTTATGAATAATCATCATCTGCCCCAACAAAATAAGTCTTTTTTTTAAGGTCAGCGACTAAATCTTCTTTCTTCTGCATCTTTCCAAACTACTTTATCTAGTATTTTGAATACTAAATCACGCTAAATGTCTGGCAGAGGATAAGCCAATATGTACCATTCTCTCTAGTCATGCATTTTTCTTTTATTTCCTCAGATGTGATTTAGTGCCTTGGAATTTCATGCCTCTGTGTCTTGTTCATATTCTTCTCTCAAACAGGAACCTCCTTTTTTAACTTTAACTGCTAAGCTCCTGGGTATTCTTAATGTTTACTTCAAAGGCCTTGTCTCCTGAAAATCCTTTCCTTAGCCGAAGGTCTGGGTTCGATGCTGCCTTTCCATGCCCGGCACCCTCTGCACGCACTCTTTTCTATCATGTATGACATGCTCAACTAAACATTATGATTGATTATAATATTCACATATACTCACTAATTTGCTTATTTGTCAACCCTCTATACTATAATCTCTTTGGAAGGAAGAATTTTACATTCCTGTTACTCACTACCCTCCTTGGGACACACTTATTTGTGGGAATGAATAAATGAACAGGTGAAGTTGGGTCCCAGGGCCATGCTGAGTATAGATAAAATTCATTTTCCCAGTTCGAATCTTTCTATGGACAAAATTCATTTGGTTGCATTGTAGTACTTTGTTAATTGCCAAATTCAGCTCCATTAAAAAAATTTAGCGGTCAATATCAGTATGTAAATGAGCTCACAGAGCCGATTACCAAAAAAAAAATATATATATACATGTGTCAATCTGACCCACCCTATTGGTTATAATGGCCTTAGGGAGACTGGTGGAAATAATTCACTCAATCTGGCAGAGCAAGAAGAAAGAATGAGATTGGCGAGCACATCAAGCAGCAGCTCAGCTCAGGGAGTGCGAGTCTTTACGAGTCTTTCCGTGCAGTCCAGGAGCCGGGTATGTTCTCAGGGAAGAGCAGAGTGGAGAGAGTCCGCTCGTGCGAGACGCAGCTGGCAACAGGACTTAGAAGTCGCCTCGTTCGGGTTTGAGTGGTGTGAGCTCAGAAAGGCCCTGGGAGGCTGAGTCTGTTTTAAATCTCTCTCTGCTTGAATCACGTTGGTTCTTGGTCCTCCAAACTCATGGTGCCTTGGATAGTTTCTGCTCTCTGAAGTGAAGTGCGTGTGTTGGCCAGGGCAGGCTAGGCAGAGGCAGTCCTGGCTTACTTGATTCCTGCAGGAATGTCATAGTTAATTGGCTAAGAAAGTTTGAAAAAAATGACTCAAGAACAAGACAAGTTGCTTTCAGATGAAGTGACCTTCATTTACCTAGAAGCCGCCTTTTGGTTTATATATTATACTGCACGTAACAAACAGTATAAGTGCGCGATGTTATTATTTTCCACTGGTAGGAACAATAGCAGCAACAAAGCTCAGGGAGGTAATTTGTTGACAGTGCCACAGATAATAAATGTCATCGTGGAGGTTATTGATATTTGGGTCTCTCTGACCCCGACACCCATGCTTTTTCTGCTTCCGTCCGCATCTCTCAAAATGTTTCATAATAGTTGTGAAGCATGAAATAATAGTGACGTCCAAATGGTTGTCAAAGTAATAGTGATGTCCAAATGGGATCGACGTGCAAATATTTAATAGATGATTGAATTGATCCTCTGTTCCCCCATCCGTGGTGATCTCCATCACCTTCATTAGTTACCGCTGGGCTGATGCCCTGGTTTCTACCACTGCACTGAGCTCTGCTGGTGGCAGCTCTGCAAGGTGAGAATGACCCCTCCCCAACTCTGGGTCCTGCTTTGGAACAAGAACTTGATATCTCATGAAGTCTGCCTAAAAATCTTCTTAGCTTTCTGGCTTGGGCTGCCTTTTTCATAGGTATGATTCATTGAGTTCATTGAGTTGATCAGGAAAAGACAATTCTTTTAGTTCTTGACACCTAATTTCAATGTGTGAAGTCCCCCACATCACCAAACGAGACAATCGCCAACTGCCAACTTCAGTTGCCAGTCACAAGCTCAGGCTATTACTTGCTTTTCTGACTTACCAGCTACAGATCGGGGGCGGGGCGGGGGGGCAGCAACCCACTTCCTGGACTCAGGTACCAGTCGCAAGTCCAGGTTGCCACCTGTACTTCTGACCAACTGGCTATAAATCAGAGGTTCCCATGACTCCCCCTTTTTTGGGTTTAATTAATTCACTAGAGTGGCTCACAGAATTCAGGACACATTTTACTTACTAGATTACTGGTTTATTATAAAAGGATTTTGAGAGCCAAATGGAATAGCCAAATGAAAGAGTCGCATAGGGCGAGGTGTGGGGAAAGCGCACAGAGCTTCCACACTCAGTCCAAGCACAACTTTCTCCCAAGCGCCATGTGTTCACTGGCCTAGAAGCTCTTGGAATCCTGTCCTTTTAGGTTTTTATGGAGGCTTTATTACATAGGCGAGCTTGATTAAATCATTGGCCGTTGGCAATTGATTCAACATCTAACCCCTCTCCTCTCTCTGGGGCTTGGGGAGTGGGATCGAAAGTTCCAACCCTTTAATCACGGGGCTGTTTTTCCTGGCAACCAGCCCCCATCCTTAGGTGGGGGTCCAAAAGTCACCTCATTAACATAACAAAGGACACTTTTATTGCTCTCTTCACTTAGGAAATTCCCAGGGTTTTGAGAGCTGTGAGTCAGAAAATGTGGATGAAAACCAAATATATATTTCTTAAAAGTCACAAGGTTGCAACAGCCTTTCATCCTTTCCATTATTCCAACTGTTACCATCCTCCTCTCCCTGAAGACCCAAGGTCTAAATTCTTTTTCTTCAGAAAAACATAAGTAATGATGACGATTAATGTTTAGTGAGTGCTAACTACGAACCAGATATTTTTCTAAGTGTTTTACATATACTGAAGCATATTATCCTCACAATAACCATTCGAGGTGAGTAATCTTTTTTTTTTTCCAATTAAACCTAGGCAGTTTGGCTGCGGTTTGCAAGCTCTTTATATGTTGCCTCTCATATATTATTCACCTGAGTCAGGCCAGGAAATTCCTGGGCCCCAAACAACCATCCCCCATGAGGGTTTTGTCCTCTGTGCCGCATGCCATCTCCTGCTGATACTTATGACCCAGATCTCATTCTTCCCTCCAGACTCCCTTGCTTCACCCAACCAAGTCTGCCTGCTTCTGTCTGGTACCTCTGTCGCTCTGGTCAATCATTTCTGCTACAACACTTACATGACTCTAGCACATGTCTTACTCATAAGAGCTCATATTTTAGTGACGTATAACTTATATTCAAAGAAATGTAAAGATCTTAAGTGTACAGGTTAGTCAGGTTTTACGAATGCACACGATCTGTATAACTCACATCCCTATAAGATGTAGAGTACTTCCATCCTTTTTAAGTCCCTTCTTGCCCACTTTTAGCCAATTTCTGCACATCCTTCTCCTCTAAGCCAGACAATTTTTTGATGTCTTTCGTGGTGACTTTAGCTTTGCCTAGAACGTCATGTGAATGGACCCCTGTAGTCTGTACCCTTTTGTACCGGGTTTGACTTCACTCAACACAATGTTTTGAGATTCATTCCATGTTGCTGTATGTATCAGTAGTTTTTTTCTTTTATTACTAAGTCGTATTCCATTATATAAATATATTGACATTTATTTATTCAATAGATAACCTGAAATCCGTTTACTTTTCTGGTGGGCTATTTGTATTTCTTTTATCAGTGTTTGTTTTTCATGAATAAAGAGCTGTGAACATTCGTGAGCAGATAATTGTGTGGACATAGAACCTAAGTTTTCATTTCTCTTGGGTAGATACAGAGAAGTAGAATTAATGGATCATACATAGGTAGCGGTGTCTTTAATTTTATAAGAAACTGCCAAACCCTTTTCCAAAGCATTTGTGTTATTTTACATGCTCACCAACAGTGTATGAAAATTCCAGTTGCTCCTTATGCTCATCAACACTTTGTACGTTTGTCTTAAATTTTAGTCATGTTAGTGGTTGTGTTCTGGTACTCCATGTAGTTTTAATTTCCATTTTCTGATGATGAATAGTGTTGAATACTTTTTGGCCATTCGTCTGTCTTCCTTTCGTGAGACGTCTGTTCAAGTAATTTGCTTTCACCTGCCCTGGTCATTTCTATATAGGTTGCTTTACTTTTTATATCTAAGTTTTCAGTGTTCTTTATATATTCTAGATACATCGATTGTCCAATTTATACTGGAGATATTTTCTTCCATTGTGTGACTTGCCTAATCATTTTCTTAAGGGTGTCTTTTGATGACTAAAAGTAAAATTTGGATGAAGTCCACTTTATTTTGTTTTTCTTTTATGGCTGGTAGTGCTTTCAAGGTTTTGCACAGAAAATCTTTACCTAACTAGGTTGTGAAGATAGTCTTCTGTACTTTGTGGTTTGCCTTCTACCTTTCAAACTATAATGTATTTTGAGTTATTTTGTGTGTGTGTGTATATTGTGTAAGGTAAGAGTTTACATATTTTCACCCATATCTAGTTCTTCTAGCACAATTTGTTGAAAAACTCTCTCTTTTTTTTTTTACTAAGAAAATAAATATTTTTATGGAGCATCGTAAGTTGTATTTAATACCCTTCAAAACACCACACCACAACCCATTTACATGCAATCAGTCAAACCCAACAGCAGTGCATTCTTGCACGATTAGTGAGTGAAAAACTCTCTTACCTCATGGACTTGCTTTGTATATTTTGTCAAAATCTAATTGACTGCGTAAGTGGCCATATACCATTGGCCTTATTCCTATTCCTAGGCAAAAAGCTTTGCACTGATTGGATTTCTAAACCATCCTTACCTTTATCAGATGAACTTCTCTTGATCATGACACATTGTCCTTTTAATTTATTTGCTGGATTTTAAAGACTAATATTTTAAAAATTTGTTTTTTTTTTTAATTTATAGTCATGCACAATATTGGTCATCAGTTTTAATGTCTTCGAGTGTTTTGGGGATTATGGTTATGCTGGGCTCACAAGTGTGCAAGAATGGTATTAGTTTTTCTTTCTTTGTTGGATTTCCTTGTTGCCCCCGTTTTTGGTTTTGCTTTTTTCTTTTTGTTTTGCTTTTTTTTTCTTATTTCATTTTCTTTGTTTTTTAACTTCTTTGGTTTTTTTTTTTTTTTTTGGTTCCTTGTTTTTTTTCCTTTTTTTTTTCTTGTTATTTGTGTTTTGTGTTTTTTTTTTTTTTTTTTTTTTCCTTAATTAGTTTAGGTAAAGATTTATCAATATTCTTGATCATTTCAAAGAACTTACATGTAATTTATTGATTTCCTCTATACTTGCTTGTTTTCTATTTTATTGGTTTCTAATACATTGACTTTATTTCTTTCTTCTACTGATTTCAGATTTACTTTTCTCTTTTTCTAGCTTCTATGGTAGAAGCTTAGATCACTGACTTTAAACCTTCGTTTTTTTCTATTGTAAGTATTTGGAAGTATAAAATTTCCTCTAAGCAGTGTTTTGTTTTTTGTTTTTGTTTTTGTTTTTTGGTTTTTGGGTTTTTTTGCATCCTGGGGCATGTTTAGATATATCTTAAATAGCTTTCAATTCAAAATATTTTCTAATGTAGTTCATTATTTCTTCTTTGACCTTGTTTAATTTGTAGTGTGTTGCTTAATTTTCAAGTATTTGGAGATTTTCCAGGTATTTATTTTTATTTTGTTGTATTTAGAGAATATGCTCTGTATGACTTCCATCCATTCAAATTTCAAATTTATTGAAACTTTTTAATGACCTAATAAATGTTCAATATTGGTGAATATTCTATTGATAAGTGAAAAGAATGTGTATTCTGGAGTTGATGGTTACAGTGGTCTGTAAATAACCAATAAGGTCAATTTGATTTGTAGTGCTGTTTAGATTTTCTAGATAATGCAAAATTTTTGTCTGCTTTTGGCACTAAATACTGATACAGTAGTTCTGTGATCTCCAGCCGCTATTTTATGCTTATCTATTTGTTCCTTTAGTTTTTTTAGCTTTTTCTTTATGCATTCCAAGCTTTCTTATTCAGTAAATATGTATTTAGTATTGTTATTACTTCTTGATGAATTGACCATGCTTATTGTTTTAAAACAATCTCTTTATTTCTGATAATGCTGTGTCCTAAAGTCTCCTTTGTCTGATATTAATATAGACATTCAGCTTTCCTATGATTAATATTGGTATGATATACTTTTTTTGTTCTTAATCTTTAATATATCTTTTCTTTCAGTTTAAAAAGCATCTAAAAATATACTACACATGGTTGCATCTTGTTTCTTGTTTTTATTTCAATCTGAAAATTTCTGCCATTGATTGGCATTTTTAACCATTTACATCATTATCGATATTGTTTTATTTTATACATCATTTTCACATTTGATTTTTGTCCACTATCAATTAATACTGTGTTCTTCATGTAAGATCTTTACAAAATATGTTTCTATTTATCCTTCCTATCCTTTGTGCTATTTTGTCTATACATTTTCTTCGTACCCATACTATTATTCTTTACAGTCAGCTATTTTTTTAAATAAATTAAGAAACAAGAACACAAGTATTTTATATTTACCTATATATTTATCATTTCCGACAGTGTGTTTGTGTGTGTGTGTGTATGTGTGTCCATGTGTGCACACATGGAAAACTCCAACTATACACTTCTTAGACCACTTGACATTGTCATACCAAGGCTTTGCTCATTTTTTCAGGCCTTTCTTTTTCTGTGCTTTAGTTTGAATTGTTTCTATTGCCCTATCTTTGAGTCACTAATATTGTCTCTGGAAGTATCACATTTATCATTAAATTATTAAATCATATCAAATTTTAACATTAAATCATTCTATATTTTTTTTCTCTTCAGATATCATAATTTTATTTTTAGGTTTAGGGTTTTTATTTAGTTCTTCATTTTATAGGTGCTTTATTAGAGCATTCCTGGGAAACTAGAATGCTGAGCTTTACAGAATGTCCCTGTAGTATGTGGCTTAGTGAGTGGCCTGGGACTGAAGATGACCCCTCGGAATATTTTTGGATCTCACTGTTTGCACAGTTTCCTTTTGAGGGGATATTCTCTATCCACATTTCAACATATTCATCCGTCTCTTCCATCTCTGCCTCTTCAGCTCAGCGAGACCATCTCTGCTCGGGCCACATGTGCCTGCAGTGCAGGCCAGAAAATTCCTCCAGGAAGGAAGCTGTGCAAACTTGGGTCATTCCGCATGTTCCCTTCTGTCCCAAACAGCACAAGCTGCCATTGACTATTGTTCAATGTCCGAATTATTTCACGTTTCAAATAGTTTTAAAAGTTTATGATAGAAGGATAGTCCTGTAACCATTACTTCTCTGTGACTGTTTAGTATAACTTTTCATATGCTAGACTACCGCTTCATGTGGATAACTATGAGAAATGATAAGGTTATGTTCCCCTCTTTCAAGAAGTACAACAGCATGTCTCATGGACCAGATGGTGACAGAGTCAGCCTGAAGCCATTTCAAGGCCTGCCCAAGATGGCTGCCAGGGAATGAACGTGGACTCAAATGGCACAATGGATGTGGACCTCATCCCTGAGGAATCTCGAGTCAGGGGAACAGCCAGCTGAAGGAGAGACATTGCCCGTGTCACAGGAGTTGTAGCTGGAGGGGCCAGCAGAGAAGCTTCCAAACAACTTTGAAAGCTTCTACAAGGAAAGAGTTACTGCTGTCCGTTTGCCAGGTCCAGAGAGCCTGAAGCCACCCGTTCCAGCAAACTGCCCTTTCCATTCCTCTTCCCCTTGGCAGCCCATTCTCCTTGACTTTTATGAGGTGCAGAGCGGAGTAGCAGCAGCTAGTGAGTGGAGGAAGAAATGTGAGAGAAAACGGACAGACGCCAAACGGTCCCTTCTCTGAGGACAGCTGCCGCCCAGCCTCGCGTGTGGCGGGTGGGAGAAAGCCACCCTTGAATGAAGATTGGAACGTGAACGGTGCCATGGGCAGACTGCACTGAGATTGCGTTTTGTGACTTAATATGGCTGCCGAACTCCATGAGTGAAATGAAAAGTTACAGTTTCTGACAATTTTTCTGCTTTCTCCTCTGAATAAGTTTGAAGAGTGGCCATAAGAGATAAAAATTCAGTGTTTTATCACATCCAGTGAGTTGTGCTTGTCTTACCAACTGGCTACGCTTCGAAGATTCTCCTCAATGGCCACAGCAATTTTGTGTATTTCTTTCCCAATCCTCAGGCCAGATAAGATCTGTCGATATCATCCACACAAATTCCAAGCCCATCGCTCTTGGAAGATCAAGGATTTTACAGTCTGTCTGCCAGGGTTGTCACAAGACTCAAGTCTGAGTGTCAACGATCTGCCTCTCTGCTCTAAGACTTGTGTCCGAGATGGGAGACGGGGGTTGCTGCATTTGGCAGGGAGGGAGGGTGGCCAATAAATGTCCTGGAAATTTTCTTTTAATGTTGATTTTATTCTCCAAGGACTGGGATGGGGAGGGGGCAGTAACTTAAAAGCCCGCTAATGATGATGGACAGGTAGGCATGAGGGCTGCACCAGAGGCTGCTTTCGGTGGCTCCTGTCATACAAACTGCCTCTCTTGGCTGTTTTTTGGGTAACTCTCCCCAGTTAGTTTCACTTGGAAAGACAAACAGCATTATAACTGAAGAAAGTTCCATAGCCGACTCTATGGCATTAGAATTATCACCCAGCAAAATCGCTGTCTGCAGCCAAAGGACACCTTGTCACAGTGTCAGAGCAAGCATGGCCGAAGGCATCCTGAGGAAAAAGAGAAGCCTGTCTAGACAGATTGGAACGTCTCGCGTGCCTAATTAAACAGTCCCTCTTAGAGCCGGTGCTGTGTAAAAGGCTCGCTTGTTTATTAATTACTTGTGAAATACACCTTTAAAGAGGTGCCATATACTTCATCCTCTTCCATGGATTCATGGGGACTGGGAGCCCAAAAGGGCCCTGGGGATCAAATAATCCAGTCCTGTAAGTTTCCAGGTGAGAAACACTGACGATCAGAGAGATCAGAGGGGATGGCGAGGCCGAGCGGTGAGGCGGCCACGACGACGACGTCGGCATCCAGGTTTGCGACACCTGGTCCCGCGCTCCTCCCGGCAGGCCAGCCTGCCTGTTACGCAGACTGAGGATGCGGCCGCTCCAAAGAGGCTGCTGGGAAGGCTCCTTCTGGCAATTTATTTCCCCACGTGGCCGTCTTTCTTGTTAAAATTCCCTCGTCACTGGCGTGTCTTTGGGCTGCCAGGCTGCTCATCTGCTCGGAATGAAGCAAGGAGCATCCGCTAGGCTTGGAGGGTCCTAGCAGTGGTCCTTGACACGAGGACTGAGACAGTCTGTTTCGGAGATGATTCTGGGGGACCGGTGTGGGGGTGGAGAGGAGACGGGGAAGACAAGGAGACCGAGAGAGGTGGCCGTTACGGACGACCCCGGCTCCAGCCCTTTGGGGAATTCTGGGGTGAAATGTCAAATGTACCTCGGAGTTGTCCCTTCGGAAGGGCGAGGAACTTAGGGCAATTATCTTCTGACTCTCATCCGTCATCGGTAGACAGCTCCTCCCAGGGGCCACGGAGCCTTCCTTTTCCTGTGTGTCATGCTCGGGCCAGGCACTAAGGCACAGAGTCACCAGTGTTTGTAGTAGGTCCCCAGGGGCTCATCCTGGTCAGGGGTACAGGTAAGGAAGGCACTGACTGCACCCATGCTGTCGGAGATGCTCTCTCTCAGTTCTTCCCAGCTTAGCATCACCTAGAC
>NW_011888944.1:1987848-1988309 GCF_000151845.1 Pteropus vampyrus | reverse complement strand
TCCTGGTCAGGGGTACAGGTAAGGAAGGCACTGACTGCACCCATGCTGTCGGAGATGCTCTCTCTCAGTTCTTCCCAGCTTAGCATCACCTAGACAGAATGCCTGTCATCGTGCAATCTAAGGACAGAGCAGTGAGGAGAATGGTAGATGCCTTGGGGGTGGGCGGAGTTGTGGTGAAGGGTTTGGATGAACAGGGCTCTGCCTTGGGAGTAGCAGGCCCATATGGCTTCTGATGAGTTTACGGCGCAGGGTTCTGAAGGTCGGCCCGGTTATGGGTCACTTCACACATGCTAATGCATCGCGACCGGCAATTTGTAGTCACCAGCCGGCTCACAACCTTCCTCCACACTTCCACGCTCAGCCCAATTTTAGACAAAATGTGGGGAATCAGGGAGTAAAAGACATCATAAAATTCAGCTTCATTTAAATGATCTCAATCTATTTTAATTCAAGCCAAACAT
>NW_011888944.1:1984405-1986613 GCF_000151845.1 Pteropus vampyrus | reverse complement strand
GCTAATGAATCGCAACCGGCAATTTGTAGTCACCAGCCTGCTCACAACCTTCCTCCACACTTCCACGCTCATCTCAGTTTTAGACAAAATGTGGGGAATCAGGGAGTAAAAGACATCATAAAATTCAGCTTCATTTAAATGATCTCAATCTATTTTAATTCAAGCCAAACATTTCCATTCCATTTTATTTATGACTCCATCCAATGAGATCAAATATTTATGGATTACCTTTTATGTGGTCAATACATGTGCCTTTTATGACCTCCCTCCGAGTAAATCATCTTGAGGTAGGTCTGTTAAAAGATCGGGACATCTTGTGTCTGTCTGCTGATCTCAGTCTCCAAAAATGCCCCCAACCTGCTCATCAATCAACCGGCGTAGCTCGAGGGAAAGAAAGTTGGATCTGAAATCAGCTTCAGTTCTGGGGCGTTAACTACTCCGTGTCTATTCAGTTAGCAAGTCGTTGGCCAATCCGTATCACTGAGCCTTTCTTTCTGAAAAAGGAAGTGGCCGTAACCGGTCTGTGGACCGCTCCGTGCTCTGTGAGGACGTGTGGAAAAACAGACAGGAAAGCGCTTCGTAGCCTAACGTACTTCTCATATTTATTCTGCAGATATTATCTCGGTGCCTTCCCCATGCCAGGCACTGTTGTAATTGTTGGATATACGGTGATGAAAAACACTGATCCTCACTTTCATGGAATTTACAGTCCAGAGCTATTCAGTGGTCTCGGGACTATTTATAACACGGCGTGGGAGCACAAATACATGTGACACACCGTCTCTATTTTGAGGAAGTTTATGATCTCAGAAACGACAGGGAAAATTCATGAAAAATAAGGCAGTGTGTGCGGTTCTGGTTTAGAGCCGATGTACACAGGGAAATAGTTATGTAAAGGATGGGTAGGATTTCAATCAAACCGGGAGACGTGTCGGGGTAGCAGAGGCGGTCGGGGCCCCATCCAGCTCTCCGTGGAGCCCCGTTACTGGCTCTTTGCTTCTCCCTTCCATCTCTGTGCCCTTTTGCCTCCAAGAGCCGGCACCTGCTGCATCTCCTCGTTGGCGGCCTGCCCAGGGCTCTCTGCACACCTGCAGACAGCCGGAAGTACCTGGGAGCTGACATCCGTGGGGCGGCCCTTCCTGGAGGACTAGTGGGCGTGTGAAAGCTCCGCTTTCTCGCATAGAAGTGGCACAAAATCGGCAGGTAAGGGACAGTGAAGAGCTCGCTGATGGAACTGTGCTGAATTCCTCTCTCCGGGCCTTTGCCTGGGCTCACGCCCTCATCGGGGTGGCTTCTCCTTCACTGTCCAAATACCCTGCTCCGACTGGCCTCTCTCGGGCACACGTCCTCCAGTCATCACTAGCACACAAAGTCTTGTCTGCCTGTGTGTTTCTGGGGGATGCAGCCTAAGACACAGGGCACTCCAGGTGGAATCACGGACTGAGATGAGGACGTGGAAGGTCCGATTGGGGAACACCCTGGTTTACGGCTTGCGGCTGAAGACTGACCTTGACATTGAACCATGTCCAATTTATTTATTTGTGAAACATTTATTGGACAATTCCTGTGAGCCCGGCACTGGGGTGGAAAAGAGTGAAATCCTGACCTAGTGGAGCTTATAGTCTGGGGAGAGAGAAAGAAAATAAAGAATCATCATAATTAGTAAGTGTCTTTTACGAGTTGTATATTAGAGGACAAGCACTGTATGAAGAATATGTAGGTTCACTGTGGGGAAGGTTTTAGCAATGAGTCATGGTAAGGTGACTTGTGATCTCAAGTTTTCAATTGTTATCAATGATTTGTTTGAGAGCATACCTTAGCAATGATGTGTGGCAAAAGGATCTTAAGATTGGGAAGAGGATTATTACATTGTTCGTGTGTTGTTGTATAACAAATTATCCCCACATTTATCAG
Organism: Pteropus vampyrus; assembly: GCF_000151845.1. Lineage (NCBI taxonomy): Eukaryota > Metazoa > Chordata > Mammalia > Chiroptera > Pteropodidae > Pteropus > Pteropus vampyrus. The sequence goes on along the minus strand of NW_011888944.1, from coordinate 1,984,699 downwards.
CTTAAAAGGACTATGTTATGTCACGGCTTTTGCAGGTGAGTGAACTGGGTGAGGCTCAGCCAGCTCTGGGTTTCCCACAGGCGGCAGCAAAGAGGGTGGCTGGGGCTGCGGTCGTCTCAGGTGTGACCGGTGAGATCAGAGGATTTGCTTCCCAGCTCACGTACCTGTCTGTAGGTCTTTCTGGATGTTATGCAGAGACATTAGTTTCTTGTCACATAGCTCTAGCTAAAGTAGTCTTCTCAACATGGCAGTTTATATTCCCAGAGTAAGGGCTCTAAAGCAGAGAGAAAGAGA
>NW_011888944.1:1958514-1980155 GCF_000151845.1 Pteropus vampyrus | reverse complement strand
AGCCCAGATGGCCCTCACACACCTGGCCGAACAATAAACACGAATGGCTGCGGTGGTCCTGTCAGCCTGGCTGATCTGTCGCCCAGGCTGCCCCACGGTCTTCGCCTCCACGGCACTGGAGTCTGCCTCCAGGCTTCCTTCCTGCCATTGTAGGATCGTGGGCAGCCTTGAGCTGTGAGGAACATCTCTGTGTTACCCAGAGTCAGCGACAAATCAAACACCGCGCTCACAAACTCTTTTGCAAAGAACACTCTGCAGCGATTAAATATTTATGTGTGACACACACTTGAAACTTTGATGATTTATTCAGACTTTATAACTTATAGTAAAATAGAAATTCTTACTCAGTTATAACACACACACACATATATATATGAAAGATTTCTTTTCTCTGCATAGGAGGCGTCCAAGATGCTGGATGAAAAAATGCATCTGTTTTCCTGTGTGTTTGCTTTTTTTTTTTTTTTTAATGGTCTCCATAAATCGAGGGACTCCTTCTTGGACCACTAGCCTCTTTCAATAGAAGCATGTTTTCACTGGGATTTCCACATCCATAATTATTCCTCTCATTTCTCCGCTGTGAGAAGACAAGCTGGTATTTCATTGCTTTGGGGAAGTTAATAATATGGTAGGCAAAACATCAGGAAAAATTATAATGAATGAAGCTATACAAATTACAGGGAAACACGTGTCGCTGGTCCCAAACGTTCCTGTCATAAATCCTGGAAATCTCACTATAGTCACAAGCAAATAACTCTTTAACGCATAAACACTCAATTAATTAAGTGTAATGTGCCATATACGTTTGAATGACTTCTAAATAGAGAAACGCTCGAATAATGGTGCCCGGAACCACTGGCTCGTAGGAGTTCATCATCTCTTTTTCTAAAGTTCTCAACTGGACTGAGACCTGTCCACGGCCCTCTTTAAAAGAACCACATCCATAGTTTATAAATATAGTATTACTGACTCCTTATTCAGTACATAGCGATCAAGCCTCACACCCAGACTTAAAAAAAAAAACCACGACTTTTCTCGTCTTAAATTTCTATCTCTTGGGATGTCGCCAGAGCCGTTGTTTGAGGAGTTCTGTTTTCTCCATTATTTCCAATTTATGGAAGCATAGGTTTTATGATCCTCCTGCCCCTCTTAAGTTTCTTGAACCATTTTTATATGGTGCTTAAGGGGACACATCTCACCTGACTGATATTTTGTAATCCCTAAATAGCTACTTCTCAAATGTGACTCTGAAACTACTCCAAATAGAGGGGCAAACATTTTGAGAAGTGAGAAGCCTTCTCTGATTCCGGGCCGAGTCAGAGGCTGTTCTGTGGGTTCCTGTGTCCTCTCGTGCCTGTCCCTGGATTCACGGCCTTTTCCTGAAGGTAGTGTTTAGTGTATCTCTGCTCACATATTTGGGACTGTGTGTCATTCATCTTTGTGATCTTAGTGGCTAGCACTTTGCCTAGCACAGAATGATGTTCAATATATGTTTTGTACATTCATTCATTCATTCATTCATTCATTCAGCAGATATCTCGTCCATGCCTGGTACCGGGCCAGACACTGGAGGGCTGTGATGAACCAGCCACACAAATCTCCCCTGGAGCATAGGGTCCACTGTGTTTTCACGTGTCCCGGCGAACTGAAACGAAATGATTTCATAAGAGGAAAGAACCTTGGAGACTCTCTCTCCAGCCGCTTCATTGTATAACATGGCCACATCGACCTGAGTAGGCCCGTGTCTTATTTTTAGTGTCAGAGCCGACCAGGCTCAGAACTCAGTTCTTTTTTAGTGCGTTTCCCCCCAGACTATGTGGTCTCTACTCGCTATCTTTTAACTGTGCAACAAACACTTATAAAATGGGGCTGATGAGAGGAAGAGGGACCTTTTTTTAGGAAGAGTTGTTGGGCCACTTTTTATGGAAACCAGGGAAATCAAATTCGTTGATACAGAGGCATTGACTTAGCCTTGAATTAAAAAATAAATTATAGAAATGATAGCTCTTAATATTAAGCTTAAGGAGTGACATGTATAGAAGCTTCAGAATTATAAAATATTTTTCTATGAGATACAGAGAATAAAGAGAGTAAGATTTGTGTGATTCAGTTTTTCTGCATTAACAACAGCAAAAAACCCAAATCTCAAAGGCTGTGACAACACACATTTATTTCTCACATGTTGGCAAATGTGGGTCAACGGCCATCCGGGAACCAGGATGAGGGGGTGGCTCTTACTGGAGAACCTGCTGTTTTCATGGCAGAGAGAAATGAGCAGGACAGAGCCTGCAGACAGCATGCGATGGATTTTAAATTTTCTGCATAAACAGGAAGTGTATCAAGCCAATTTGCAAGTGGCCCCACATCCGTGGGCTTGGGGATGTGTATAACCCACCTACAGGGATGGGGAGACCCTGCTTAGGAATGGCGTGACATCAGCAGCAGACGAGCAGGACGTTTGTGAGCTGGAGTGACGTAACGTTTGTTTCCTCTCATTCTTTGCAGCCGCCTTCTGCCTGGTGACTCCTGCTCACCCTTAGGACACATATGGACATCTGAGGAGACGGGGCTAGTATTTCGCTCCTCAGGGGGGTTGGGGTCCAGACAGCTCGTGAAATGTGTCACTCTGTGGTGTTTTACTCATTTTTCCTAAGAGCCTAACACTGTCTCAAATATAAGGTGCGTTCCTCAAAATGCTTGTGTAGCGTATGGCCGGAATGTTCGTGATTAGGCAATGGTTTGAAAGTGAGCACTCTGTGGTTGAAGGGCATTGAAACAGTGTTTACAGGTGATTTCAGAAACCAAGACCCATATTTTTAAATTCTCTGCACTAAGAAATGGCTTCCCGTGTGACGGTCTTCCTATAATTTCTCTTTACTAGGAACACGAACACTACAGAAGCAGGAATTTTCTTTATTTCTGTGGTGTCAAGTTATTATCTAAAATACCTCGAGGTGCCCAGAGAAAAATATTATCACTTTTAATCGTGCTGCCTTGTACATAGCAGGTTCTTCATAGATTTTTCAAAAACGAATTTGCGTATAATAAAAAAACAAAAACAAATAAAAGGCGAGAAGTGGAGACTTCAGTAATACATCCCGTGGTATATTCTGAAGCATCTTGGCAAGGAGAACCGAGACACAGTGAGCGTTTCTGAGACGAATTCCTCTTAAAAATAATAATAAAAAAAGTGGAAGAAACAGAGGAGGAGGAGGAGGAGGAGGAAAAAGAAAGATGATTTTGCATCGGAAAGGTCTGAATATTTAGTAATCAACCGATCCCTGAGATGGAGATGTTCCCTCTCGAGCATCTGAGTGAGTCTGAGTAAAACGAGGATTCAGAGACCTATCTTCCTGGTTCTCTGGAGTCATTCCGGGAGTCTCCATAAGGCACAGCAGCGCGAGCACTGTCTGCTCTTGGCCCTGTGCTCTCTTTGCTGAATTCTCCATCCCATCTGCTGCCGAGGTTCCTTGATGACCAGCCTCCGGTTTAAAGGACTGCCGTCTGAGGAAGAAGTCCCCAGACGTAAGGACAATGAGGGAAAGAAGCTCCCATCGCTCGAAGACCTCCTGCCTGCCAAGGACTTTTGTAGATGTTTTATATCGGTTATGTTACTGAGTTTCTGTTTTTCGGGAGAAGTCTTATGGCCTCCCCTAGAAGAGAGAGAAGGTGGCTCAGGAAGTGACCAGGACAGGAGGGCTCGCGAAGGGGTCACCTCTCCACTGCCATGGGGCCTAGACCCAGTTGCAAGTCGATGTCCCGATGAAACAGATAGGACGGTTTTTTAAGTCTGTACCTACCCTGAAAGACAGGGAGAAGTCTGTATGAAGAAATTGGGCCCAGAGCTGGGGACTGTGAGAGATGCCTGTTCGAGCCAACCAGGCTTAGCGCAGCGGGGCTCGGGTATTTGGGGGAGACGTCGACTAATGACGTGAGAAGGAGGTGACCAGTGCTCCGATAGGCTGGGCCAATGCCGAGTGAGTCCGCGGGCTTCCTGGAGCTTTCGTGTGAGGTGTGCCCCAGCTTTGGGGCGGCCGGCCTGCCGGGTCCCACTCCGCCCGTCCTGGGCGTCTTTTGAGCCGAGTCCACAGGAATTTACATCGGAGGCCTGACTTAGCAGCGAGAACTTGTCAAAACAGCCGACCGGGACTGCCCTCTCCTTCCTGGACACTGTCCCTAACTAAGACTTTATCTCTCTCCTTAGTTTCTGCGAGAGATGCCAGATTCATGTCACATGGCCCTGCGCCTTTGTGACACCAGTTCTTCCAAGGCGAGCGCCTGACAAAATTTGGGCAGTTCAAGGGGCTTCTGCAGGATTTTTAGACTCAAAATGAGATTAGAATCTCTGTAGGAGCCTCAAAGTGAGAACAGGAAAAGGAAGCCACTCACGCGAGTCCCACTGGCCAGGCAGTGAGACACGGCAGGGCTCCCAGCCCTGCGTCTGTCCCTTGCCATCGGGACATGCAAGTGACACCACGTGACCCGGGCGAGGGAAAGCGTCTGTCCCTTGCCATCGCCCAGCCTGCACCCCTCGGCGACCTGACGCCCTTCACGGCCCCGCTGTGCTCGGCCGCCACCCACTCAGGATTTCCGCTGTGTAAATAACAGAGTGACACCATGTAATCAAACACAAATATATGCAGAGTATTTGAAATAAATACGATGCCGGTTTTGCTACCATGGAGAAAATGGAAGAAAGGAAGGAGGGACACGGAACCACGGCGAGGACGCAGAGGGAAGAGGACGCGGGGGGCGAGCCGGGGGCGAAGGGCTCCCCAGAACTCACTGCAGTTCCACAGACAGAGGGGCAGAGTCTCTGTGTGATCTGACAACGTCATCACATTTACTCGTTCATACACACATTCTTCTATTTTTTTATCATTTATCCACGAAGATCCACATGAAGACGTTATCCCTGGACACACACACGTGTGAGATGTGGCCTCTGCCTGGGCGAGTCCCCCCGTCCACGCGTGTAAAGCGAAAACACACAAACGCACGACATGTGCGGTTTCTGCTCGTGGGCCTTCGGATCCGTCCCACGCCCTTCTCTCGATGTGACCTCCGCAAACTGCACGGCCAGGCTCGCTCATTGGAGGGCCAGCAGAGGCCCTTCCTGGAGACCGGTCAGTGGGGAGCGGGAGCAGGTCAGAGTCTCTCCGCCCTCCTTCCGGCTTCCAGAAACTTCACCGGCAGTCGTCATGGCTCCCTTCCTGTTCCGGCTCCTGCAGGCAGCCCTCTGCTTCAGGGTGGATGTAGACGCTGACCTCAGGTGACACAGTCTCCGCCATTCGACCCTCCGGCCCACCAGGGGAAGCGGCTTCCTGCCATGGCCGACCTCTGCGTGGTCTCCCCTTTGAGCTCTTCCAATGCCATTGTCGCCAGTTTCTTATATTAAATTACCCCGTCGTACTCTCTGGCATGGCTTCCCTTTTTCTGATCGGACCCGGATCGATACACTGTCTGAACTAAGCGTCCTTATAGGAGAAACCAGCGTGGGGCAGGTCAAAAAAATCTTCGCGGTGGAAGCGACTGTGAACTAGCCTTTGAGAAACCAATGGGCATTGACTGCACAGAGCAAAACAGTATTCTAAGAAAAACTCTTAGTAAGTCTATTTTGCCTTGACTTTAGGGTTCATGGGGTAGAACTGTTTGTACAGGAAAGCGGAGGCCAGGCTGTGAGGCCACATGCAAATATAAGTCTAATTATAGTATGGATGTACCCTAGGTGCAGTGAGAGCCAAAATATCAGGGAAAGGGGAGCTCAAGGGAAATAAGCAAATGTGTCTGATTGGAGCAAAGAGAAGAGAAAAGGCACATGAGCAACGAAGGGCTCCCAAGGCCAGAGTCAATAACAGTCTATTCCGTCCGTACCGTGTTGTTCCGCTGATACTTTTAGATAGCTTACCCAGCCACCGTCGTGTGTAATGCGCTTGTTCCTGTATTTTCTTATTTAGCCAACATTCACGGAGGGGATACCTCATGTCAGGCTCTGTGGGAGGCAGTGCTCAGTGCCTGGGGGAGGGACAAGGAGGTGGACGGGCCCGGGAACGGGGTTGGCCCGTGACCGCCTGACGGCTTGCAGTTTGGCGAGGTGTGCGAATGAAATTGGCAAAAGTCGGTGACAAGTTTGGGGTTAATGAGGAGAGAAGAACTAGGAATAAACTTTCAGAGCTGCAGAATGCCGGGGAGATGGCTCGCGCCGTTCTGAGGACAGATGTGAATCAGAGCGATGAGTCAACCACGCTGCCGACAGGTTATGGTGGTCACCGAGGGACCCAGGCAAAGCTGGAATTCAAACCCCGAGGCTCTTGAGTGCTAGTTGTTCTTGTGTTCATCTTATAGGTGATTAGGGGGAGGGAGGCCGATGGAAAAGGGAAGGAGACCCGTCGTCATGGCTCTTGTGAAAATGCAGACTCTGTTTCGAAAGGGCAGAAGCTTTCGTGTCCATCTTTGTTGGGATGAAAACCCGGTTCTATCGCTTCATGATGTGGCTTCGAGCACGTCGCTCTCAGTTCCGGCTCCCTCTCCTCTAACTGGTGACATGGCTGATGGGATGGTAGCGGCCTCGCTCCCGAGCGCTGGCATCTGGATCCGTGAGATTGCAGAATAGAAAGGGCTCAGCCTGGCACGCGCCAGGCTTTTCCATCACGCCCTCTGTCTTTTTAACCCCTGACTCAGGATTTTGTCTTTTAAAACCAAGAGAATAAACTATCCTGTTTATAGAGGACGCAGAACTTCCCTCCGCACGAGTGGGTCAACTAGGATTTCAATGGAAAATGCCATGTTTTGAATGAAACGAGAATAAAGGCCTTACGGTGTGTCCTAGATACCCAGGCACTACTAAGAAATAAATGCATTAAAAAAAAAAAAAATGCTCATTTGGCTCCTGAGACACTTGGAGGTATTTTCAGGTTTTTGGGGTTTTTCCATGTATGAAATATGCAGTGTTTTGGTAATACTGGCAATTCAGTGACAGATGCTGCTGAAGTTCCATATAGCGGAGCATGGAAAAATGAGGAAGCAATTAAGGCATTTTTAGTTTCCTGTGAGGCTTGCAAAAATTGCTTAACTATAGCTATCCAAAGCAACATCCATTTTTTTTTTTTTTTTTTTATCAAAGCCAAATCTAAATGTGATTTACCGCTCGACCTCTTGGCCAGGAATAGATGTCAAGTTGTTCTTTTTATTGTTATTTTTAATTTAAACCAATGTTGCCTTGGATTGCCTTCTCTTCGGCAGAACGTTTCTGAGTCTCTGAGGAAACTCCAAGCGTGATTTTTCTTGCTGTAACATTTACAAAGGATGCTGCTCTTCTCCGCGAAGGGGAAGGCTGCGAACATCACACGCACGCCACAGCGAACGGCCTGGTCATTCCCTACTTTCCTCTCATTCACGTCTCTGCCACTTGGAATCCAGGGCACCTTTCAAAGCCCTGTTCAATTTGCTCGTGGTGCAGAGAGCCCAGACTTTGCCGCCTGTGGAGCCGTAACCTCAGGCTGCTGGGCTCTATACTATGTGCAGACCTCGTGGGCTGCCTGCTGGAACCTGCTGAGACTCCGTCTTCCCCTCCATCAATGGGAATCACCGTACTTACAGGGGAGCAAAGCTGTGTCATTCGGCCGTTGCCACTGCCGTCCACACCCCTTTGGTCCTAGCTCTCCGACTGTACTTTGGATATCTCCACGGAGAGAGAGACTGTCGGCCATGGTGACCTGTCCCTCCTGGCCAAGAGGCGGCCACGTGGCCAACACGAGACCAATCTATCAGAGGTTCTCTCCCCGGAATCTGATTCTTGAGGAAGGGACACCAAGACAGATGAAACTGGGAGCGCCTTCTATAATGACTGTGACTCTAGGGCGTGAGGCTGCCCTTCCTGAGTCTCCAGAAACTGCCCTGGGCCCTGCTTTTTGTGAAATCTGGTTTGTTTGTTTTTTTACTTTTCAATTTGGTGTGCTGCACCCCGTGTTTCCAGTAACTTTTCTCAAATTAAACATCATTTATTTCTGTGGCCAATAATTAAAGAACTCCCCATAAGCATGAGCTCCTTTGCCCTGTCTTCCCACCCATCAAATCTCTGTGTTTCTCTCGGGAGACTTGGCATGCTTTCCCTTGCCCGGGTCACGTGGTGTCGCTTGCATCACACTGCCAATGATTCCGGCCCATTCGCTTCGCGGAGGCATTAGCTCATGGTCCTGGTTCCTTCTTGGACCCTATTTTTTGAGGGCGGGACATCTGTGTGTGATCTTGGTCCTCTGTGTCCGGTGGCGCCTGTGCCTTGCTGACTTGCCCATCCTTAGAGGTCTGCGTCTGTGCAGGAGAAGACATGTCTTTAAGGGCTGAGTCCCCAACAGTATGGTGTCTAGACCAAATGGCCTTGGGAAAGCCTGCGCTCTGTGGACCCTTGGGCTGGGAAACCCCGTAGTAAAAAGAGTCAAATAAAAATGAAACGAAACGCTTGGAACTCAGCATCTTCTAAATTAATTGGACCTGCCTTTGATACTGCTTTGGGTACAGTGCAGCAGCAGGTGGGGCGGGTCTGCTGAGGGCACAACGCCCACAGCCCTGCGTTCCATGGTCTCCCAGAACTGCGGGGCAGAATCCCAGCGTTCTAGGATCACCCCGGTTTTCTTGGTAGAATCCAATTTAATGACCCTTTGAACCAAATATCTATTTTTTCAACAAATATGTATTGAAGATCCCTTTACTCAACAACGAAGCAACTACTTTTAATGCAGAACAAGGTAAATTTCCCTGAGTGGGGCGGGAGCGGGGTGCGGGGGGAGACTAGGCCCTGCACTGAGAGAGAGAGAGAGAGAGAGAGAGAGAGAGAAAGAGAGAGAGAGAGAGAGAGAGAGAGAGAGAGATGGAGATGGAGATGGAGATGGAGAGATGAAGAGAGAGTGAAGGAAGAAGTCAACACACACACCAGAGTTAGAGTCAGGACAGTTTCTTAGAAAAGGGGCAACACGCCTCAGACATAGTGTGGTCTCTCAGAGGCAGAGAGGGTGAGGGACAGTGAGAGGGACAGAGTAAAGGCACTGAGAGGGACCCTGAGTGTCCAGGGAATTCAGTTTCTATGTCATTCTTTAGTTCCTGGGAGTTATAGTTTAAAAGACTCTGTTAACCCGTTTCCTTTGACGTGGACACACAGCGAGGAAGGGGAAGAGTGTGTAGTGTGAGAAGTAAGAACATGGAGAGTGAAAGGCCCGCTGGCAGTTCCCAGCCTTTAACCCTCAGGTTCCCCATGGTTTTAGCCCTAGGGAATGACTCTGGGTTCCTGTTTCCGCTTCCTGGGTGGGGAATGGGCCATTAGTAACCTGCAGAAATCTTCCTTTGTTCTGCAGGCCTGGCCTCAGGGCTGATCAGCACATTGCAGTCTCTGATTGTGGCTTGATTAACATTTTTAATTCTCTTGCCTCCTCCCTGCATTACTTTGTATGAGGCCCTGGGCCTGGGTCTTAGGGCATCAAGCTCTGGTGCGTAGCAGATGTGGGGTGATCTGGGACTGCAGAGGAAGGAGCGTCGGGCCTGGTATGGAGGGCTAAGGGAAGGTGTTGTGGGTGACAGACGCCTGAGCTGACTCTTGGAGGCGAATGGGAGTTATTTACCTTTGGCGATGATCGTGTCTTCAGTCCTGGGGGATGTGCGCAGGGCGTTTACACTGAGGGGGGCCCTTTCTGTGTTTTTAACTTGAATCTTTACAACAGCCTCGCGCCTAGGAACTGACTGTTGGAATTCCCCATTTTACTCATGTGGAAACTGGAGTACAGAGAGAAATTTGTGCCTGAGCCTCATGGCCCCCAAACCCAAGAAAGTATTTTTTCTCTCATAGCACCTCGCGCCCCCCTTTCCGATGGATCTCCCACGGTTTTAAGTATTGTTTTCCCTTCAGCAGAATGTGTGTCATCTAGTGGGACTGTGGGGGTTGTTCTTGAAAAGGGTCCCCCCCAGTCTTTTTGGTATTCGCCGCAGTAGGGGTACTGCCTCGTACTTGTCTGGCTTTTTCATAATTACTTGTTTAATTATTTTCAACCTTGTAAAAATTGGTCTTATAGCGGTTATAGGCTTACACGTCTTAACTCCTGAATCAGGACAGATTCTACATACTTGGACACTTTATTTGATCAACATTTAGCCAAATTTCAGGCCATATATAAAAATAAACATGTGTATATAAGTATGTATGCATGTATGTACGTGTGTATGTACATATGTGTACGTATGTATGTATGTATGTATGTATGTATGTATTTTGGGCCTAAATGTTTGCCGAGTGAGTCTGTACTGAGACAGTCTGGGTGAGCCTCGCATCTGACAACAGGGCTCATTCCCAAAGCGAAGAGACGCAGATGTGAGCCTCCAGGGCCGTGGTGGCACAGTGGCCCACGTGACCATCGCCACGGTCCTTCCTGAGGCCGGGCCGATCAGATGTGGCCTTTGTCAGCCTTGAGGATTTGGGGATCTACCTTTAGAGCTCTGCACTGCCAGACGATGGCGTCCTCTTCCACTCGAGACGGTCATCTCAACTGTCCGGCCTCTGATACCTCTAGGGACCTGACTCTAGTAAACTCATGCTGTTCCACTAATCAGATTGCCGAACCGGGGTCACTGAGTTTCAGAAAAACAAACGGACTTCCTCGATCCAATGTTGGGACACGGCGATCTGGAATACCTTCTCTTTTCTACAATCAATATCGATGCTGCACAGCTCTTCCCTGACACATGATCTAGGAAAATTGTAACCAAAGAAAAAGAAGAAGACAAAAAACAACTGAAGTCACGTGCCGGCACTCGAGCGTCAGCCTCGATCGAGTTGGGAATGGGTTCTCCATATTCCTCGCTGTCCTTCTTTGATGTCACAGCAAGTTGGACATTAAGACGCTCAACTCTTAAATTATATACTTAAAAAAAAGGAATGTAGAGTTTATTCCTCTCCAACGTTTTAGGTTTCTAATGTTCATAATGCACTACAGTCTTGGATTGTAATTACCAAGATAAATGATGAACATATTTAAAAAAAAAATACATTCCCTGGCAGAAGCAGCCCGACAGGCTGCTTTGGTCTCTTTCCATGTGTCCTCAATGAGGTGCGCTGGCAACAGTCTCTGAAGAAATTTTCATCCCTCTTGAGCCCAGATCCTAATTTTCTGCAAAATGCCTCCACATTTTCCATATAGATTTTTCACATGTTCCGTATCTCCATGGGCCAAAGAGGTATAAGTTTAAAACCTAGATTAGCATTTTTACCTGAGAGGTTGCTAACTGCCATCATCACTGAGTTCATTACCTTCATCTCGTCCTTGGCTTCTCCCTGGCCTGCTTTACCCATGATCATTTTACTGTTAATATTTAAAGCATACGTGAACACACACATACACACACACACACACACACACCCTGAAAAATGTAGTGAACCTAGAAAGTTGTCATGGAATTCAAGTTTAACGTTCAGATTCCTGGAGTTGCAGTAATGTGTCCTTGAGCATCAGATGATGTTTCTCCCCCTCATCCACTGGGTGACTCGGGAAGAGACACCAGACAGAGTTGATGTGGTGAAGACTGATGGTGAGACAAAGCACACCTGCCCTTCTTCCAGGCAGCCCCATGGGATGTCTTCCAGGGAGTAGAATCTGTAGGAGAGGGCACTGCTCGAGCAGCCAGGAATCCAGTGCCACAACTCGGCTCGTACGTTGCCGCCTAAAGTGGTCCATGAACCTCGGCCAAGTCTCTCGACCTTCGTCTAGTTTCCTCCATCTTTAAAACAGCCCCTGCTCTACCTGTTTCACAAGATGCAAATTAAAATGCACATGCTCTTGGGACATGTCAAATATCGCACAGTTACACTTACTTCACCTCGCTATGAGCAAGTGATCATTTAAACTTCAGAGGTTTTGTTGTTGATCACAGGTTGACATGCTCATCTCCTTCTTTTAATTGCATTCTATCAATTGGTCGGAAAATTCTTTTAGATGGTGTAATAGACTCAAGCTGTTGAGAAACGGCTTAGTTTGATTTTTCTTTAGGTTAACTTTGTTATCTTTACCTCTATCCTTTTGATGAGTGTTCGAATACTCAATTTTCACAAGCTTAAACGTGCTCTTGACTTGACATGGTGTATTAGAGAGTGGCCTGGGCGGGTCGTGCTTCTCTACTGAGCGCCTGGTTTGGCTTGGCTAGTCTGGCTGACTGGGAATGCCTGCTTTATTGAGATAATGACATGCCTCATGGAAAAACTTTTTAAGTCTGTGGGATGCGTATGAGCACAGCATGACCTCCGATGGGCAAGATCTCTAATGTCACCGTCTGCTTTTTGCTTAGAGCCATAAGCTGGAATCCAAATTAATGTTCCTCCAAGAACAATTTCCTTTTGGAAAAACTCCCATTTGGTAGCAATTTGCATCTGTCCCAAATTCATATGTCCAAGTGGAACCCCAGAAATCCCAGCATGTGCTCTTACTTGGAGCTAGAGTCTTTGCAGAGGTAATAAGTTAAAAAGAGGTCCTTAGGGCGGCGAACCATAATCTAATGTGACCAATGTCCTTATACGAAGGAGACATTTGGCTACGGAGATGCACATAGGCAGAAGACGAGGTAAAGAGACATGAAGAAAAGACACCATCTGCAGACCAGGGAACAGACCTATCCCTCGCGGCCCTCAGAAGGGACTAACCATCTAACCACGCTGGCACCTGATTTTGGACTTCCAGACTCCAAAACGGTGAGATAATAAATTTCTCTTGTTCAAGACCAAGTCTGTGGTATTTGGTTACAGAAACCCTAGCAAATGACTACAGCGTTAGTAGCGCTATAATTAACAGCACTATAATAATTCTAGCTAATGTGCGTTCAGTGCCTACTACATTTCGGGTCCACTGATGACACTGATGTCACCGTTACCCAGAGGAGTCAGTGTAGATCTCCATCAGGGGGTGGCTTTAGAGGTAAATTACGAAAAATAAAAAGGAGCTGAATTTCTGGATGATGGGGTCGGAGAGAACAGTATATTCAGAGGCTTTGATAGGACGGGTAGCTTGACATATTAAAGGAACAGAACTATGGTGGCTGGATTAAAATGACTTGGGAGGAGATGGACACCGGAGTGACCAGGGAGAGAAACTTGTTCAGAATCCCATGGGACCCGTCCCCGTGTCCTCAGATAGAGCCCAGCTCCCTCGCATCAGCTCAAGCATGAAGACCCTTTCCTGTGAGGCATTTCTCATGCCGTGCGTTTCTACGAAACACTGTGTTTGGAGAAATAATAATAGGATTTGGACAAATCTCTCCTCTCCCCCGCCCATATCTAGTACCTCAAGGACTTCCCAAACCCCGCAGCAGGTCAGAGGTCAGTGAAGCAAAGGTGCAAGAGGACAGGGGTGGCTCTCATTTCAAATGAGAGGACCGAGGCCCAGAAAACTTAGGTGCACACTCAGAGAGAGACTGAGTCAGGCCTGCGGCCCGTAAACCCTGACCCTCAAATCAGCGTGACTGTCCTTCCTCACAGCACCGGGGTCTCATCAGAAAATGGTCTGCACTGGACGTGTCATAACTCTGCCCCCTCTTCAATGTAGTCACGTCCTATAAAGACCTCAATATGACACTTGATACTCCAGAGTTTAAAAAGTTCCGGAACAGTCTGCCAGTTCACATAACCATCAATTGCCCCTGAAATCGGGTTGGCAAATCGTGAATCCATCGTCCCACTTCTGTTTTGTCTGCGGTGGGGTTTTATTCACATTTCCTCTTAATATAAAGAATAAAGACTTGTCGTGCCACATCCCAGTGGCCTGGGGTCTCCCCTTATCTATTTCTTTCTTCTTCTTTTTTTTAACCTAACTATGTGAATAACATGATAGAATAACAATCAGTGAATCCCGAAAGCACTAAAAAAATGCCACCGGAGGAGGTGGCATTGGAGCGGTCATTCTTGCCCTATGTTTGCTCGCTGCACGTTTTCACAGAGACCGCGGCATGCCCTGTCCAGAAACAGCTCCTTAAGGTTTTTGCATAATGGATGGTGAAGTAGTTTGCAAAAGAAAACATAATTAGTCACACAACCCTGTCCTTCCACCGACGGTAATGACAGGACCATTTCCTAAGAAACAAGGCCATTGAAAATAGCATTAGGGATGCGGTTTCTAGCGAGAGGGACCTTTTCACGGTAGTGCATTTCGACTGTCCAAGGCAGAGTTCTCTTAAACTCCATGAACTGCCCCCAAATCTACAAACTGCATATTATGTTCGGTTTTGAGCTATTCAGAAAAGGAAACAATTGCAGCCAACCGGAAGAAAGTACTCAGTAGGGCCAGGTAGGGGCACTCATCCTCGCCAGTGTCAGCAGGGGTCTCTGCCGCGCTTACCTGCCACCTTCCCCGTGATACTGAAGGGAAGCTTTGGGGACGCGCCCAAGCCACTGGCACGCTTTGCCCCACTACTTTTATTTTCAATATTGGGGTGAGACTCTAGTAATTATGAGCATTTTCTGGCCAAGACACGATTTTGGCTTTTTTTTTCCCCTTAAGTTTCTTATGGTATCCTAAGACCAGCTACTTCAAAAATCGTTTCGAATAATCTTTGGGATCATCCGAAATTTACAAGTTACGTATATATTTCTACCTGGTAACTGGGTTAGGAATTGTGACTATTGATAATGAAACATATTGATTATGAAATAACCAGAATGTAGCTGGTGTCAAAGAGATTCGGATGACTCGGAACGTAAGCGCTGGTAAGGGTTTAGAGATAAGTCTAACTCCTTCATTTTGAGACCAGAAACTTGAGGCTGGGAGGATCGATTGCCTCTGAGGTCACCCGTGTCCCGTTAGTAGCAAAGCCAGGACTAAATTGAAATCGTCCAGACTTTTAGTTGAGTGGTTTTCTCACCACAGGGAGTGCCCTGCAGGCCAGTCCCCTCCCCCTCCCCCAGCACACTTCCTCCAGTAGGTGTGGCTGTGACTTCTAATAAAATCTGTACACATGCGCCCACTCTGCCACCGTCTCTGTCTGCAGTGATGACGTGTTTAACGACGGCTGTGAGTCAGATGTCGTGTTGGGGCCCATTCAGAGGCACTTTGTACTGATAGCAAAGGTAAGCATTTTCGTCCCTTGCAAACCAACTTGTTATAAGGAGTCCTTTGAACTGTTTACTTTGTCTGTGAATCGCAATAATAGTTTTTATGGATTCCGCTCATTGCTCACCCGTGATTAAAGAATCCTTATTATTATTATTATTTTTTTTTTTTTTTTAAGGAAAACTTAGAGACATTACCTAGATAATATTTGTTTTTGTTTTACACAGACTCTCCCAGTGCTGGGTAAATTCCCACCTGAAGCGCTCCTGTCAACAGCGCTTTTTAATTGTAGCTTTAATTACAGCAGCAGCACAGGTAAAATGGGGCAGGGCCTGGGAGAGTGACCACCTAGAGCACTGCTGGTTAGAAGCGTATCTATCCACAGCAAGGGCCAAGGCTTATTCGTCCTGAGTCCTCCACACTTAGCGTGCGGGGTTCCCCACTGATGGCTGTGGAGTGGAATCTGGAAAGCTGAAGGCTATTTCTCTAAGAGATGCTCCCATATCTGTGCCCAATAGACTGGCGGATGACTTAACAGGAATTGGCGTGGGGCAAACAGTTGGAAGAAGGAGAATTCGCACAGATTTAAAAAAGCCGACTAGAGATGTCTCTTTACAGAAGGGCTTGGTTGAGGACGTGTTATTTTCTTTTTCAGTCTTTCTTGAATTCTTGTAACTTTCTATTTCAGTCTTTCTTAAATACTTATAATTTTCTACTGTCATCAGAACAAATTATAGAGAATAAATTAATATTTTGGGTTCATTTACACAGCAGGTATTTTGGAGGGCGTCGTGTGGTTGCTGTGATAGTCTAGGGACACAGTGGAGAAATGGAGGCAAGCCTGGCCCCTACCCACCAGGTCCTCCCCTTGTGGAGTCTAGCGCAGGAGGCTCATGACACGCGTAAGTGGAACACCGCAGTGTGGCACGCCCCCTAAGCCAAGTTCAGGCCGCTGTGCTTCTCTGAAGGATGCAAGGTGCTGGGAGAGCTGATGACGAGGGACACGCTCTGAGGTGTTTCCCCTGAGGTGGAGACAGCTGATCTGAGAAGGAGGCGTTAACATCATTTGCGAAGGTCCCATGGTGTGTGACGAAGGCAGGTCTTCTCGAGCATGAGGAAGAGGGTGACGTGAGACAGAGTCCAGAGCATTGTAGGACTTTTGCTTTATTCCAAGCGTTAGGTGAAAAGCTTGGACTCCAGCCATGAGAATGGGGTAGTTAAAGCTGGCTGCTTCCTGAGGGATGGGTTGTAGGGGAACAGTGACTGGGTTTCCCAGTTACGAACCTTTTGTGGCTTGTGCTTAAGGGCGAGATATATGGAGAACCGCAGACAGGCAAAAGGACTATTTAGGGATGATTATGATAGGGGCCTGTAATGGTGGGATATGATGGGTGATGGAGACGGGGAGGCCTAAGATAAATCCGAAATTTCTGGTTTGCATAACTAAGTGGGTTAGAGTATTATTCATCTCAGCAGGGAACACTGGCACATGACCAAGTTTGGGGCAAAGAGTATGAGTCTGGCTTTGGACATTTCAAGTTATGATAGTTTTGAGATACCTAATAGGTGAGGGCAGTTAGGCAGTTAGGGGGAGTCTAGATGCAGATTGGCTGTCTTCCGAAAGTGGGCCACGTGGTACTGATGGCCCCTGAAATTCACATCTTATATCATTTGCCCGGAAGATTCACTGACCTTGGCGTTCCTTCACCAAAAGTCCCAAGGAAGCTTCTTGTTATCCTGGTTTCAGTCAGGTGCCCGCACGTGATCACGATAACTGTACCGGGAAGTAGGTACAGATGCAGTCATGGGGAATCTGGTAGCTTCTACGAGAGTGATATGCCTTTGGGAAGGAGCGATTACCAAGAGGTGAGGGAAAAGGAGGACTGATAATAGACAGTTCCTCTCTAATAGTGCTAGGCTAATTAGATGTCTGAAGCTCATTTTGGGGTGGATCTACATTTTCAGTGTTTTGGATGTTCCTGGAGCTCTGGGATGTGGGGAGTGGGGGAACAGAGAGCCGAAAGGCAATAAAAGCAGCCTAGGGAAATATACAAAGGAATGCCCTGCTATGAGTATTGTATTACACGGTATTATCATTATATATTTATGTGCCTGTCCTGCTTTAACAGACTGCAAAATTCCTGAAGGCTGGGATCATTTCTTATTTATCCTGGTGTTTCCAGTGATGAGAAAAATACCTGCTCAACAATTCTTGATACTATTAATACAAATTAATAAAAGCACGCGTACAAAATTGAGGATAATATGATTGTGAACTAAATCTTTAACCTTTCTAGACTTTAATTTTCCATCTGTGTAAAGCACTACTTGATCTGTTCTGTATGCCGTAGTTCTAATATTTTATTCTCTTAAAACATATTTTCGTCAAACACTTAAATTTTGATTATCATCTGTACAGATATTGTCCGAGTAGTTGGTAATTTAAAATCTTTGTTATTTTTCTGCTCTCCAACCTATTGAAACATGAGATCGGTGGAGAAAGCACATTGGCTTTGCATCAAATGCATATGAGTTTAAATGATAACTTTTCCAGTCACTAGCTTTATGCCTCTGGGTAATTAACATTATAAACTTTAGGGTTTTTTTTTTTTTGATTTCTAAGATAAGAATGATAATGTCTAAATTGCAAGGCCTTTGTGATGGTCTGAAGGAGTGGGTTTATTGACATAGAGCACAGGAGGCCCCAGCCCGTGGCAATTGTTTTTTTCACCTTTATGCCTTAGTGTGAATGGCCCCTGGGTTTAAGTTGTGGTCGTATGAACTATTTGTCAGTTTTTGTTGAGTGGATCACCCTTCACCCTTTTACCTGTTCTAAGTGGTTTTGGATAGTTTCATTCAATTGTTCTCAGGATGTCCGCAGAACACCAGCATTTCGTGAGCTAGACTGATAATATCGTATAATACCGATCTTTTCCCAATTAGCAGGAAAATAATTAAAATATTTTTTAAATTTTAAATTTTTACTTTCTATATTTTTCTTAAAAATTTTTTGAGACTTTCTCTCCTTGTTAAAACAACCCAAATTTTTTTATGGATTTATGTTTTGTTAAAAAAGGCATTTCTGAGTAACTGACATAGTGGTACTGTGCTATGTTAATGAAGACTTGAGCCCTTCCTTTCTGGGTCTTATCGCTGCGTGCGCGGAGGAATAGTGGCTTGAGGATATTTTAAGTGACAAGGGACACATGTGCATTAAGTTTGAATGTAAAATCTGAGTTAGATGCATGAAGACGTGGGTACAGGGCTTGCCAGGAAGAGGGCCAAGCAAGAGCAGGAAGGAAGGGCGGATCGCTCTCTTAGTCGAAGTGGTAGCTTTGGGCTATGAACATGTAGTCATTTGTCGCCAATAAAATTATGGTATTACCGGCTTTACGGACAGATTAAATAGACAACGGCATCAAGGAGAACCAGAGACCAAGAGAGAATCACAGGTTATGTCCTATCGCTCCTGGGTGAGCCTATGAAAACCCCGTTTGTGATGTGCCTAATACCCTGGCATTCTGTTTCAAAGCCGAGCCTTTCTGCAGTGTCAGAGGGCGGCTTTGATGCAGCATGATGTAATCTGGATGTAGTATCCTTGGCGATCTGCGTGCCATTTGTTACCATGAGCGTTCATAAGTTAATATACAGATTTCTATGATCTTCCCTTTCTTTTAATAGTCCAAGATGAGGTAAAACATATGGAAACTCACGATAATGGCAAGGTGCCAAAACTGGATTGAAAACACAAACAAAGGGAGCTGGATTAGAGAAAGGGCACAAACATGAAACTTATGCTGAAAGTACTTACTGGGAGTCGCTGGTGCCAGCCCTCGTATCGTTTAAGTATCATCTTAACGCCATGTGATGAGTACCAGTACTCTTCTCCTTTTACGGGTGAGAAACTGAGGCACAGAGAGGTTAAACGATTTGCCCTCAGTGGCATAGCTAGTAAGTGGTGGAACTTGGACTTGAACCCAGGCAGCCAGAGCCAGTTCTCTGAATCTATTTTTATACAGTCTCATTTTATTTGAGGGTCCTACCACGTTATCCTTTCACAGCACGCGTTTTTTGCTAACTAATCGATTCACTTGCTCATCGGCTCAGCTTTCCCTGAACGCTGTTCACGTGTCATCCCTGAGCCCTGTGCTGGAGTGGAAATCAAGAACGACACATGCTCCCTATTCTCAAGGAGCTCATTCTGCTTGAGAGAGTTTAGGAGACATTTTATTTACTTGTGTTATGTTACTTGAGCTGCACAGATGGCCAGGAGGATAGTTTCTATTTCATTTTGCAGAAGAGGAAGCTGAGGGTGAGAAAGGCAATGAGACTTTCTTAGAATAGTGTATAGCAGTTAGTAAGTATAAGGGTTTGGGTTCAAACCCAGGTTAATCAGTAACCAGTGTTCTTGGACCGTCCCACAGATAAATGGGTAGTGACGACTCACTGTTGAGTAGCTGGCTGATCTTTATTTAGTAACTTATCGTTTGGGAATCTCAGTTTTCTCATCTATAAAATGAGAGGCTTACTGACATGATTTAAGGTCTGCTTCTGTTCACATTATAATTACAGTCATAGAACTACTGATTATTCAAGATGGGAATATTGGTGATTTAATATGAGGTTCGAAGTGTTACACTATTAGTTTGCCGATTCAGAGCACTTTAGTTAAAGTCAATGAGGGATAAGAAAAGAGAGACCAGTAGCTGGTTACAGGGATCTCGGAGTCTCATTCATGGGACTGAGGGATGCAAAATAACTCACTGTCCCTGGGATCCAGGTTTGAGCCTACATTTTAAGTATTCCTAGAAAGCAAAGTCTTAGTGGAGTGCTAGGGAACTGCTAGCTGAGCTGGCCATGAGGGACCTAGATGCCTTATAGAGGAGGAAATGTCCTTCTCAAAGAACATTTGCCTTGAGAACACAGCCTCAACATTCAGTGTCTGATGATGTCCCACTGATCAGTTCATCCTTGGCCCGTGTCTGAGTCCTAGGGAGACAGAGCTGGAAGAGGCAAGGACGCCCTCTCCTGTAACGCCTCCAGAAGGAACGCAGCCTGCTAACACCTTGATTTTGGACTTCTGCCCTCCTGTGTGAGAATAAATATCTGTACTTGAAAGTCACCCAGTTTATAGCAATTTATTACAGCAGCTACAGGAAATGAATATAGACATCGAGGCCTTGGGAAAATAGGGTGCCCAGCAGACACGGGAGGAACCAGTGTAAGTGAAAACGGTACCTATTCGGGGAGGCCGTGGTCACCTAAATGGTGCCTTGTCTGGTAGATTTCCCGTGGTAACTGTAAAGAGGAAACATTCATTGGAAGTCCAAGCACACATAATTGAGGAGGTGTTTTTTTGTTTTGTTTTGTTTAAAGAAGACTGAATGTGACCCCAATTGCACTTAGCATCTGGTAAAGGCTGGGAAACCATGGCTAACCCTCTCTAGAACACAAAGGAAGGTGAACTCTGAGATTGAATAGAAAGACACAGACAATTAACACAAAAGACTGTGGCACACAGCGCCCACATTATGATGTTTACTCTCCCACTGACACAAAATTCCACGATATGGCTCTACTCTGTCTTGTACAATGTCATTTGGTACGTGTTTTCCAGGGTCTTTGGAGCTGCAGGAGAGCGGGATGGGGGAGACATACGGCCTCTCAACTTCCTTTAATTTAAAATAACGTATACCGCTTCTGATTATGGTCCGTGCCCAGAACTAGTCCAATGGCCCCAAGTTAACCGTATGGGAGACCGGAAATCATAGGTAGTTGGAGAAACTATGCATACTTAGCAGCTCTAATGGTCTTTGTCATATACAAGAATGCATTGTGAACCCCGGTTAACTTAATTTCCACTGTAAGTTCTGGGCTAGTGTTGGGCATCCGATGACCTTAATCTGTGATTACTTCTTAAGCTAATTGGTTCAAATGTAAACTTTGTTTAATGTTAGAGTTGAACCACTGAGTTCCACAGGAGGAAATTCTGATTTAAAGCATTTACTTTTCTTAAATTTTATTATCACGAAGCAAGAAAAACAGTCAACAAACCGTTTATGATAAAAAAAAAAATAAGAAAAATGCCAATAGTCTTAATGAGTTTTAGAAATTATTAAAGTTTATAATTAGCGATCACTGAGGCATTCTTGATCACCTTTCAGAGATGAGGCGATTTAAAAAGCAAGCGTCATCAGGGCTTGTAGGAAATCTGTGACTTTCACCTCAACGAAGCACCTCCCACATGGTAGGCTAAGGGTTGCTCCAGTGGAAACTAAGAAATGCAGGTTTTCCCACCCATTGCAAAAAAAAAAAAAAAAAAGGAAGAAGAAACTACCATTTCTGGGTCACCTACTGTTGCATAGGACTGTTGCTCAAGGTGCTTTGCACTTAATTATCTCGCTGCGTGAGCACTCCATCCCCGCTTAGTGGGCCTCGTTCTTCCCGAGTTACTGCTGAAGAAACTGAGGCACAGAGGTTCTAAATGACCAGGGACACACAGTCAGTAGACGAGCAAGCCACCAAACGGGGTCCCTCCACATCTGATTTTCTCATTCTTTCCTCCTATAG